>NW_027509329.1:3157500-3757500 GCF_048541705.1 Temnothorax americanus
GATGTCATAAAGCACTAAAAACGGTTACGGTAACTTCGCCCGACGTGGCAGTTTTATTTGCGCCATACATTCGGCGGCGACGGCGGCTGAGCGTCTACCATATCGTCGCTCAAAAACGTACAAAAGTAACAATGAAACGTGCGATTTCGCTCGGGCGGGCGCGTCGAAAGTTTTCCGCGGCGCTAGGAACCCACGCACGGCGCGCAACTTTTCGCGAACACCTCGGTGGCCCCCGTTCCCCCTTTGCGCTTACACGCTCTACGCGCGGCGAGGGATGTATATTTCCACGCCAGGCAGACAAACCGTGCGCCACTTCCTCTCTCATAAATAAATATGAGCTTAGTCTCGTCCGTCTCACTTCCTCTCAGGCTGTCGTATTTGTCGACGTACGAAAAAGAAAGGCGACCGAATGGCGGGCAAACAGCAAGCCACGAGAGGAAATATCTCGACATTCCTCCGTACGTATATATAGCGGTACGTACGTCAGCCATCGCTGTCTTCGTCTCGAGAAAGCTTATATAGCATCGCGCGTGCCTTCGATCTTTGATAATATATTAGCTTCCACAAGTGTGTTCGAACTTGAACGCAGATGAACCAATAAAGGCTTCGGGTACTGACCAGGGTTCATCGCGCGGAGCGAACAAAAAGCGTGGCACGAAGAGGCGAGGAAGAGGGGCGATTTTTTGCCGTTAATGAAGCTGTCCCTCTCTTGAAACGGTCGAGTATTAGCAAATACTCAGTTGGCCGTGGAAAGCGGCGTTTTGCTCGCGCGCGACAGCGCAATTACAATAAACGGCGCGTCTCTCGCTACCGGCACACATATACCCCTCTATCTTTTATCCGTCTCTCTTTTACCTTCCGCAAGCTTATGCTCGTCTCGAAGGGCTTCCTTCTCCTCGGGCTAACGTTTGTTCTCACTCGCGGTAGGTAGAGAGCATAAGCGGCACGCTTACGTAGTGGGGTCGGAGCTTAAATTAAATCCGGCTAATGTAACCGACGGGTATATTAGATCTCTTGTCTGCGGGCGCGTATGTCCTCCCCCTTTTGCGTACACGAACTCGGAGATTGGTCCGTGGAAGGGCGAGCAGGCAGACGATGCTGAGATTCGAGATGCGGCGATGTTAAGGGGGAGACCTGGTGGTAAAGACGAAACGCCGGTGATCAAGCCGCGTAATCCTTTACTTTTTCATCCACCGTCCCACGTATTTCGTATTTATTGGGCTTTCGCACCGCATTTCCTGATCCTGCGATATAATTACTCAACGGCAGTCTATTTGTTGGCTCTATCGTAATTTAGTTTTGCTGCGCTTTATTCTTACGGAATCAGGAAGCGCAATAATAATTCACGCTGAACATTAAAAAACTAAGATGTAAATTATAAACACATATGTGTTATTACTTATATTTTCATAAATAATATTTTTATGGTAAATAGAATATCAATTGCATACAGCATACACACAGCTTTTGAATATACAATGTTTTATTATGCACATCATTTCAAAGACCTCACAATCCTCAAAGTAAACAATATCGTCGAAAGAAGATTCTGCTTCGTGCATTGTTATACGATCATATTAGCTTTACGATATAAATCTTAAGCTTTCCAAGAATAAGAGAGTATGTTTTTGTTAAGTTGCTTTTTGGCACGCTACGAAAGTTTGCTGCATCGAGGGCATCTGTATGCCGTATATATATGTGATATCCACAGACGTGACGGTGGCGAAAGAGGGAGACGCGAATAAGAGAACGAAACGGAGATAGAAGAGGATCAAAGAGAGTCCGGTGTGGAGGTGACGACGTTGTCTACCGGCGCCGGAAGCTCCGTGATCGAATCGCTAATTAGCACTCGCTCCCAGTCCGGAGGACTCTTTGAGAGTAGCAACTACTTCTCTCCTGTCGTTAATGCATTCGGATCGAGTAAATCCATTTTAAGCTCGCTACGCCGCGGCTGTGAACGCCGGGGACGCAAACTTGTCGAGAACAATTAATCGTGTTTATTTAAAGATTTACGGCGTGACCGATTTTCCGATTAGGACAGAAAATATCGGACAGTCATAACGCATGCTAATGCATTTAAATTTCATTCCCCGCAAGCGCAACTCAACAATTCATTAATCATTATATAACAACAAATATGTAAATACTTGTATATATTATATATTTATATACACAACGATAAAAATTCTTCGGCAAAATAAAGTTAAACAGATATTTTCAATTTTTATGAAAATGGTATTAGGAAAAACGATGACACCGGCATTTGCCGCTTGTCGGACTACTGCAATCGTTCGAACGATTATTCGTAGTCCGATTGCAGTAGTCTCTTTTTGCGCGCAAAAAGAGATTTCGTCGTACGCCCACGGGTGCCATAAACACTAATTCGAATCCTACCGGTTTGCCCTCGGGATCGAACGAGGCGGAACCAGAAAGTGATAAGACACAATATCTCACAATTTCGCGCCGGGTCTTGTGGGTTTTCACGTCCGTATAGCGCTAATAAATTATTACGAATGATGACGTCCGAAAATTTACGATCGACCGATAATGTTCCGTCAGTCAAAAAACGGATGGCGATACATCTGTTTTCATTACGCTACCAATGCTCTACCAGTCATTTACGTCAATTTATATATCGATTTAATATTACCGTGATTAATGTTTACGCTGGCCATCAATATTTTCCGCGTTATCGTACAATAGGCGGACTAAATAAAATTAATCGCTCGCATTTGCTTGATTCGTGAAAAATTTATTGCGGCACCTGCAAACGGATGCGCACAAAACTGTGCGTGCATCGAATGCATTTTCTATATCAATTGTCCGAGCTGGCTGATCGCTTGTGGTCAAGCTATACGTTATATCAATCATTCTCAAAATATACAACAAAAATTATTTCAAAAAAGTTATCTCATTAACCCCCCCCCCGGCGCCCCCTGGTCGAAATACTTCGCCGAAGGTGTACACGACCTTAGAGTCCGGACGCTTAATTAAGCGGGCCGCGCGTACACGCGCGTCTCTGAAGGGTGGAAAAAAGATCAATAAAATCGCTAGTCTACAGGCGACCGCATTCATCCGCCACCCCATTTCTACAACATATTTTGCAACCTCGCCCCCATATACGGGCCTCGGCGCTGACCCCCCACGCTCCGTTCGCCGCCCCTCGCTCTTTACCAGCCTCACGTGCTCGTTTCGCTCCCTCCCTTCTGTCCACCACCGGGGGTGGCAAATCGGTGCGCTCGCGCGCGCGCTCGCTCGCGAGGGTACGCCGATCTACCACTAGATGGTGACGGGGGGCGAAAGCCGTAAGTGAGACGGAGCGAGCGCGTGCGATCGAACGAGGACGCACGACCGTGTGAGAGAGGGTCGAGAGCCGCGCGGGTTACCCTCCCCTCCCCTCGGCCAGTTCGCCGTCGACCAACTGGAGTTTCTCGTCAGCCTGTCAGTTAGTGCCGTGGCGCCGTGACGGTACGGTGTTGGTTGGTAACGTTGTTCCTTTGCGCGTCGCGTTTTCTCAATGGGCACCTCGTGGACCCAGTGCGAGAAGAGACGCGGCCGCCGATAACGCCAGTGATAACGCCGATATCGCCGCGATATCGAGGTGCCCGCCCCGGTAGTTTTGCACTTTTCTAAACGGATTAGCTCGATGTAGCGCGCGCATAGCGTATATAGGATTGTGTGAGCTTAGAGGCTTGTAAATAGCATCCTGCCGAGGAGGAGAGGTGTACGTGTGAAAATTTGTTTAAAAAATATTTATATGAAGTGAGGAACATATAGAGGAAGGTAGGATCTATACAGAGACCACGGTTGTGATCGATGATTTCTTTGGTGCTCTTTGGTGTGTGCGCGCGTACGGTCGCTGATTAATAGAGCATCCCGAGCGGATATACATGATACATTAACGCACAAGGTGAGCATATCTTTTTTTCTCTCATAACGAACCCCTTTTAATTATACGCGCGCGCTCTCGTCGAGTGACGAACGGGACTGGAGAACGGACACGCGAACGCAGCTGCAAAATTGTCAAAGGGTGCGGTGCGCGGGTGTTATCGATACCAGCGTGTAATTTCGACGTGATATCTGTAATTACCTCGGGAAATTAGAATATAAATTGCCGACGGGAGAGCAGTTTCAATTGTACTGTCCGGAATGTATATTAGCGCATATCCGTCAAACGATCTGCACTTTTGCAAACTTGCATAATTCAATAATTCTGATAAAAGCATACTTCATAAAAATTTATTTGCAAATAATAATGTTCAAATATTATTTTACATATAGTGCTTAGTAATTTGTTGTAAAAGAAGGAATATCCCTCTACTTTTTGCCTTGTGGTGGAATTAGAAAAATATTCAGGCAAGTTTTTCTATACGCTTTAAGATGCTCTCGGGAATTGTAGAGAGAGGTCCATACAAGTCTATATTCTTTCCTAATCCGGCTCCGAGAAACGTCGGACGGAATCTGATTTCCTTCTTCATTCGTTGTCATTCATTGTCGCCTCGTCCCTCACTCTGAAAATGATCGCGATGAAGCCGTGAAGGGATTCCATGCATTTCGAGTCGAGGAGTCAGGATAGCATCGATTAATTCTGTAAGCTCCATTTCCGACGAAAGGCGAACGCGAGGCAGAATCAAATGGAAGAAGATAAAGAGTGAATGAGGTGGATTAGCGAGAGAGAGGGCCCTCGAAGGGTTCGTCGACGACTGTTGGCACGCAGAAGGAAGGGGACAAATGAAATTTCGTCGCGGCAAATTGTCCGAAAGCGACGCCGCAGAAATCACCCCGACGATTAACGGGAGATCTCCTAAGACTTGCTAATTTCCTGCTCGGAGAGCGCGTCCGGGGATAGGGAGAGGCAATATCGAATCGGAACTCCCATCCATTAGCGCGCGGCGATCTATTTGTTGGAGACGCCTTAAATCCTCTGGATCGAGACGTGGACTGGTTCGCCAAGAACTCTTTAATCCTCGCGGCACCTCAAAACACGGCTCACGTTCCGGATCCACGTAGTTTCGAGGTAGCAAAATAACGCAACAGGCAATGACGGATGAAAGAGAGCGAAGGAAGTCGGGCGGAATTGGAAATGGTCCAAGGAAGTCTCCGATCCTCCATTTCTATGCGATTTCGATTCCTACCGAACCGGTGCCAAGTTCAGAGTAAATTAGTTGTACGAGTGTTTACTACCAATTACACCTAGGCATCGTTAATGCATTTGGACGAGATCCGAGTAGGCCATTTTCTTCGTGAAAATATATGTATATTCATTGTGCCAAGATTTCATATTCAATTATGGAAAGCACACAGAATGAGACTGAGTGAGTGAGTGAATGAGTGAGTGAGTGAGTGAGTGAGAGAGAGAGAGAGAGAGAAAGAAAGAGAGAGAGAGAGAGAGAGAGAGAGAGAGAGAGAGAGAGAGAGAGAGATCGTCATTACGGTTACGCCCATATATCTCGACGCTTTCAGGAATGGGAACAAGAATTGAGAAGGCATAAACTGTCGTTGTGAGAAATCGAAGATCGTGCCTCATCCCGTCGAATGCCGAGCGTGTTCGATGTCGCGCGATTTTAGTGGATTTAAGCGCAGTCAGGAAAGTAGGTTCTGAATATTGATGAAGGGATATGAATATATTCATAGGGGCTAACAGTTTATTTCTGCAGCCAGGTCGAATCGGTTCGCATTGATCACTCTTCGATTCGTGCAGCAGCCTTTTCTACAGTAAATTTGAACGATTAATATTCGTAGATCCGTGTTCTCCGTTCCGTCGGGGGAGAGTGGGGGTGGGAGGGGGGAACTCACAAAGTTCTCCAGTTGCGAGGCCGAAAATCCTTCAATTTCCTTCTTTCCATTATGTCCGTGATTACTCGATGTAGATCCCCGACGGCGTGCTTGACAGTCTTCGCAATCTTTAACCCCGGCTCATAATATCTTCATTACGAGACAAGAGCCTCGCGAAATTTTACGACAGCACCTTTGACGACTTCGCAGCGGGATTGACTGCTGACGAACCGGCCATAAATTATTATCTAGTTGTTATTAATCTGCGCGCGCGACGACGGCTCGACGATCGATACTTTATCATGCACCCGACGTGGATCGTTCCATCTCGCGCATTATCGCGAACGGTATAATGATAAATTCCATCGGCTCGGGGGCGCGCGAGAGAAAAACGATAAATTAATATTTGCGCGATAAATTTTCCGCGACGTGGACAGTGACGTTGCCGAAATAATCGAAATGCTAATTATTCATTTGCATAATTAACGCGAATGCAGTAAAGCGACCTCCGGCGCACCGTGAGCGGTCCCACATGCCATTGGAGATTAACGGTAGCGTGCGTCCTGTTAATGTTCATTTTGAATATTAACTCCTCGGAAATGAACGTGCACGATCGTCGAATCATTATGGCCGAATTTAACGCGGCTGAGTGAACCGCGCGTATGCAGCCGCCGCTATGAATTTCCGGTGTTATCATTTTCAGAATCGCCCGCTGCTGCTGCGGGTATCGCTGCGGAATCGCGATGACACACCGTCATCATTGTAAATCTCTATCGTCACTCTCTGGGTATCTATTTAATTGAAATTTCCTACGCGTCATGCATTTGCGCCGTTTATTATGCGGTTATAAATAATGATCGCGTGTATAAATTTTATGATATTCGCTATACGCCAATCATATTGAAAAGATTTAGACGAAATAATACAAGTTGTCAACCACAACTGTCAATCACTGGCGTGCAGCTAAGCGAAAGTATTTCAAAGTAAATGGAAAAAGGTTCTCTTATTTTTAAAAACATACTTAGTGGTTAAGGCGTCGACAAATAAAATATTTTTCTATTTTCTTCCGCATAACTGACCAAACTGAAAATTGAAACATGCTTAATCTTGAATAAAGGTCCTTAAATTTATGCGATCGTAACCGTTCAATCCACGCTAGCGACCGTTTTGCACGCACCGCTTCGCTCGGAACGTGGCGCGCGTCGTTCACGGTCGATTTCGAAAAAAATTCCTCCGTTAAAAGAGAAAATGGTCCTTCCGTTTTAAAAAGATTCCCGGCGTTTCGAATGTGGCTTCTCTCGGGCTCCCCGTCGGTGTCCAAACACGAAAACGAAACAGCGGGTGGGCCATAGGCACGATGATGGCTCCGCGTCAACGAGAACGTATCAGCCAGCTGCCGGCGCGGGCGGGTAGATTTAGAGGCAGTCGGGGGTCCCTGCACCTGATTGCCGGACATTCATCTACCCCCGGACGCAGAAGGTGTACTAACTCCGTGGGAATCCACCACTCTTCTTCCATCCCTTATACGCATGCTTGTTGCACGATGGCTGAACGCGCGCGAGATAATGGCTTTCTAATTGCCGCCGCGTGACTGTGTATAGCATGGACTTTTCCTCTGTAGTTTCACAAAAAAAGAAGACGCCAAAATAGAAAGAACTACAGAAAGGAAAAACATAAGGAGAGGAAGCGCTGGTATTATAGAAAGGAAAGAAACCGCTCAGGCGATGTTTTTGTAGTTTTCCAATAAAACATCCGCGCACGAAGTTAATTAAGAACGAAGAATAATTCATGGGTTGTCTATAAAATGCTGACTCTCTATGATTTGATAGATGTTTAATTATGTCTCATATAACACACATGCTTATACGATAATTATACGATTTTTCTGATGTTAAGCGCAAACTGGTTTAGCGGCGCATTTTCTAGTTGAAACGATCGCACTTGTTAGAACCGCTCGAGAATAATCTCTTGGTCCGCGATATCCCTCGGCATCCAGACGACATCTGAGAATGATATTCGTATTTAATAAAGTCGGAACGCGCCGGATTCGACCGCGGGAACGAGCGCAAAAGTGGTTTAATTGCCGGACTCTGGATTGTCAGAACGCGGACGCAACGATAAAGGGGCGATTTTGCGACCTGGGTCATTTGTCGGGTCAGGTTTTAACGATCGCCGCGCGGACGTTGTTACGTTTTAATGCTTAACGTAACGGCGCGGCGGTCGGCCCTCGCATATATGAGCCGCAAAATCGATCCTCCGGCCTCGGTAAACCGATCATAAATTCGAGCGGCTTAGAACGCAGGTAGAACGTCACGGGTGAAGGAGGAGGAGCGGGAGGCCGTGCACCTCCTCGACCTCCTCGGCAGCGGCGGCTCACATTGCACCTTTCGCGCGCATAATGTCGCGGTTTTAAGTGCCCACGCGTGCTCGCTTCCTCTCTCTTTCTCTTTCTCTCTGCTCCTTTTCATGAAACGCGTCAGGAGATCGAGAGAGTGAAAGGATGAAATATGCAAGACAACGTAATGTTACCTCCTAAGGGATACACCTGACGTAGGAAAAACGCACGGAGTGTTTGTACCGAATATATCCACCCTCGGGAATAAACGGCTTGGCCCATAATTCATTCTAAATACTTGTATGCTAATAACGACGCCACGATGCAGCGGAAATTTACTATTCCCAGGCGTTCCCCGGTAGTCTTCCTGCTGCTTTGCCCTCTGTTCTTTTCGTACGCCTTTCTGTTCTTTATCCCTTTATTCCCGTCGCTCTGTCTCCAACCGCCAACCGTACCTGTACGCTCCCCTTTTTACTCACTGCTACCCCTCTCTTCCTTCCCCTCCCCCGTCCCAACCATCGTGAGGTCTTGAAGAACCGGCGTATTAGCTTTACATTATACGCGCGATGGAATTTATGCAACGGCCGTGGAATCCGTAATCCCGTAGAACCATAAAGTCCGTTATCTCGATCGTTTATCCATGATTCTGCGTCTCCGCGTTTCAGTGCCGCGACTACCTCCTTTTCTCATCCCGACTTTCTTTCTGGCCGCCATGAAAAGTCAGCGGAGAAGCGAAATTGAAATCCTCCTCTGCGAATGGCCCGCGGAAAACGGACGACGCGGATTCATCCGCTGAAACAGTAGATGCACTTCAAAACTTCGTGGTATACGACCATATATTTCGAATCTTTATATCTCCCCCCAGCATAAAGAACATTCGGAGCCGCGGAAGGCCAAGTCTGTTATACTTTGAAGCTACTTCCGTTTCGACGATTTTATTCTGGTTTCTACTTCTAGCACTTCTTCTATATCTTGAACATCTTGAAACCGTTGATTAATTGCACATGGTTTCTAACTTTATTATTATTCTTGAACATTTAATAAATTTAATTAAAATTTAATTAAATTTGTAAAGAAATTTATGAATTTTAATTATAATAACCTTTTGTATTGTTAGCGAAAAACAATCTTAATTTTTGCTTTTTAGTGAAAATTGCAGAACATGAGATTATTCCTACTCAATAAGCCTAAGTACTTTTGGGTTAATCGTTTGAAAATGTAGAGCTATATGTATTTCGTAAACGACGCGACTAACTTCAAGGGCTAAATTAATTAGCATGTCGTAACTTCGAATTAGAAACCGTAAAGAGTAGCGAATGTTGCATTTCGCAACAACATTAGCACTGTGAAACCATAATCGGTTTCAAAATTGTGAAAAACTTTTAGTTTTGCTGATATTACGAATTTGGAGTCTTTGTAAAAATTTGAAATTAAAGTCTCCTAGAGTGGTTTATTTTTTAAGTTCATTTTTTTATTTTTGCATTAGTATCTGTGTTTGCTTTTGTATTAGTGTTTGTTATTTTACGCTCTAAAACAAATAGATTATGAAGACATAATATTAAATTAAGTAATAGATGTATTATCTATTTTAAAAAATATGTAATAGCTTTTGCATATATTTACTATATTTATAGTAAATATCGTCGAATTTACTTGTTTCTTGCATATACTATAATTCGTACAAGAATTCGGACATTATTAGTTGGCTACTTACACTAATTAAAAATCATCAACCATGTGTCACGCAGAAAATCACGCGATATGAAATACTTTATGCTTCGAAAAACAGCATTTTAATTTCAAAAGATGCTCTTTGAGATTCGATTTGGCTTCTTTGACGGCATATCAAATTTGCTTGGGAATTCTGGAAATGAAATTCTCAGTGCAACCGGTATTACGCGCGAATATTTAACGATACCCGTGCTATTCCGGGATATGCTAATCATTGTAAGAGTAATATTCTTGAAATTACAAGGCGTGAATATTAAATAAAACGAAAAGTATATATGTTATTTGCTATTGCGTCGAAACTTATTAAAGTTTCCTGAACCTGACAATTTGCGTGACCGTTTTGGCCGTAACGCGCGACGACTTTATGCAAATTGTAGGTCATCAAACGAGTGTCGGTGAGAGAGGAGCGGAGGGGGCGAGGCGCGGCGCAGTAAACGCTTTCTTTCTCACCAAAAAATCGGTCGCACGACCGAACCCGGAGTGCACGCGTGGCCTAACAAGGTTCTCTCCTTTGCGTCTCACTCTGAATGCTACGCTAACGAGTCCAGCCGGTAAATTATTTCGTAAAAGGCGGCGTTTTACGCGGTCCGCCGCGGTATCCGAGTTATAATTTCCGCCGTGACGATTTTATAGAGCCGGTCGCCTCGACACGAAGCTCTAAACGTTACCCACAAGCTGGCAATCAATTTCGCGTACAGCCGTACCTTAGTGCGCGCCATGAAATTCTTTGATGACCACGCGACGTTCTCGAGATGCTTTTAAAAACACTTTGTGCACATGGTACTTTCGGGATATTCACTGCTATTATTTAAACGCCTATTATTACGCTTTGATATTGTCATTAGATGGCGTTTATATGAGGATGTTCTCTTGTATATCTAAATAACTACATTCATTGTTTTATAGCATCCGTGTTTATAGCATGTATTAAATAAGACACTCTAATAAAATACAGCTGCATAATGCAGTAAAATTTCTTGATAAAATCTTATTAAAAAGAGATTATTTGCCATATTTATTTATATTTCATTTTTTATATTGGAACACTCTATAACGTATTAAACCAAATGAAACTTAACCGACAGGAAGTAAAATCTTTATCTCGCTTTCAAGTGATCTTAAAAAGCGGTTTCGCGCTCGTAATGCCAATTAATATCAATAATTTCGTGTCCTTTTAATTTATTTTCAGCGAATAGGCGTTCTCTCGATTCCGTTGAAACCTTTAATCAGACGACACTTTCGCAATTTAATTGAACCAAAGTTTTACGGTCACATATCCTATTAAAAAAAAGAAGATAATAATTTAATTAAATATAAATTAATTTAATTACTCCTAGGATATGTGCAGCATATATATTTAAATACACACACGCACACACATACACATACATTAAAATTTTTAAGGCTTGCATCGTCTGACGACTCGTAAGTTTCTCTCAATTTGACGCCGACTTTAATTTAATCCAAATTTATATTCCAAAATAAAACTTCGCCAAAAGCGGCGACGATTTAATTAAACGTAAATTAAGTCGACAATCGTTTACAGTATATTCCGGATTAACGCTATTACGACTCGTCGGTGGCCGTCGGCACGGAATACTGAATATCCAATTTAAAAGTCTCAAGAAACTTGAAACCCCCCTCTTTCGTGAGAAGCACAGAAAAGCGGGTACGCGTTCTCGTCCCTCAAATTTATCCACGGAATAATAGATAAAGCGTATACTTTTGCCTCGACACGTTCACGGCAACGGAAGGGAAGGAAAAGTCTCTCTCCGGCTTATACCGTCTGCGCGAAATTAGCATGCAAGTCCGTCCGGCGTTGTTCCTAAACGCCGCCATGGGTAAAACATTATACCTCATTCCACGGAGAACGTCGGCAGCGGCAGCGGCGACGGCGGCGTCGCGTGGCAGGACGAATTTTCAAACGTCAAACGGGGAATCGGCTACCACAACCCAAACCACCGCCACCATCACCATCACCACCATCACGGAGGCATCATTACCCTTTAATGCATGCGGACGTCCTTTGTGTCTTTTGAGGACTTCTCTCCCCCTCTCTGTATTTCTCCCGCCAGCTGCCCACGTGTGCCGCTCATCGGGCATACAAAAAAGCGAGAGCAAAGGGACGAGCCGGACATACAACGCGTGTCGCGTGGGGTCCAAAGGTCCGAGGGAGCGGAGACGCGAGAAGATGGACGCACAGAGGTGGACAGATGAACAGAAAGGGAAGATTTTTAGACAAAGCGAGAGAGAAGACTGCGGACCGGGGTTACTGATAGGGAGTAGGTAGGAGCAGATAGGCGGTAGCCAACCTTCTTGGTGGACGCTGCTATCACGTGGACGCAAGAAGCCTCCCTTCATTATGTATTCCATTTCACTCTCGTATTTCCTTTTATCCGGCACATCATCCATTGTCAACTTTTCCCATAGATCTATATGCTCAGTCCTTATAGCTTCATTTTTTATTTCCAACTGACCCTTTTGATCGCAGCAGGATCTGATGGCTTGTTTTTCATACGCGGAGTGACCGAAACTGACCGCAGAATGAATAATTCTCTGACAGATGTCAATGTGAGATCACATATGAAATTCATCTGTAAAAGCATTTTATTCCTTTATTTTTGCTCGCCTACAAAATACACTTATTGTAGGTATATTCTGGTATATTAAAAATGGATTTTTTTTATTTTCGCGTAAATAACAAAAATATATAGTATAATAATAGTGAAATAGAGCGTAGCTCTTTGGTAGGGAAATAACCCTTTCTTGGAATGTATTTGAGGAACATAAAACAAATCTGAAGGTGGAATCTCCAGGATCACTAAAACACTCTGCTCTGTCTCCATCGAGGATCGCGGTAGCCCAAACAAGGTGAATCCGTTCCCCAAACAAGCGTGAAGCATCACCGGTTTTAGTAGGACAATGAATTATTCTGTCCCGGCGAACGTTTTCATTCGCCTCTCCTGCATTCATCGTCGAAAGGGAAGACAGCAAAAGAGAGCGGGCGAGAAAGCGACGGTGTGACAGACCCTTTTTTCCTTGAGAATCCGCTCAGGGGGATCGCGGTCAAATCGTCGTTTCGTAGGTTACAGTTTTATTACGTCGCGAGATCGCCTCGCGCCCCGCAATCAGTCGAGTCACACTGCGTGTCTGCGCGCGTTTGTCCCGCATTATGCGCCGTATAGAGAGAAATTTCCGGAGTGACGTACACGCATGATTATGCGGAAATTATTCCAAATGAGATCGCGTCCTAGCTCCGCTTGTCGCGCATAGCTAGAAGCATTTGAGCGCTTCTAGCTATGAGCAAATTTGCCAAATTTGTGTACCGATTTGCGGTTAGTTGACGACGCTGTTGTCACTCATAACTAAACGAGAATGAGAGTGAAATATTTCATTAAACCGATCGAGGAAGTAGCAAGGTATATTTACTCCGGAGTTTATAATTGCGAGCTAAAGTAATACTATGGATAATGCAAAGCAGAGGATAGATGAGTATATCCTCTCTTTTACCTCTCTATATCATTATACATTTTCGTAGGAAAAAAAAATCTGTGACGGGGCTGATGCGTATGATTATGTGAAATTGTTGAACGTTCGCATAGAACCCTTTAATCTTTCCTTTGTGCGCGAGGACGGCGCATTGACGCACTTTTTGCCGAAGCGAAATCGTTTTACTAGAGCGCCTCTGATCGACAGACTGCTTACGGATTCAATTACGCCGGGTTATCGACTTTGTGACTACGATCCGGTCCAATTACAGCCTTGCGCGAGCAAGGAGCAGCGACGATTAATCGAAAAGAAAAAAAAATGGTCGCATCCGGCGATTATAGATCGGCGTGGGTCACAGTTAACTAGCTCGTTCGACCGCGAAAGGTAGTAATCTCGTGATTTCGCGTCTCGGAATTTTATGGCGCTACTTAAGAAAACGACGGTTTTTTTTCACTCACGCTTAACTCGCTTACCGTTATCTCTCGTTTTCTCTTCGAGACACCAAAATAATTAGTCGACCGTCGCGCCGTTCGCTTTGGTCCGCTTCCTCTCATTCCGACATTCATTACCATTCGCGCGTTTCTTCTATTCGAATACTTCGACGAGCCATCAGTTAAGGCACTAATTTATTTACCGATCCGCATATTTCCGTCCGCGTGGAGAGCGTAGTTCCGCGATACATTGCGCGATCGCAACGGTATTGTCTCACGCGCAATTAGCGTGGACGAAGCGCGTTAGCCGACCCGGGTGCTCGATTACGCACGCATCTTAATTTAGTGGCGCGCTCGTGGAGAGGCAATTAATGTCCATATACGAGTTCCCGTCTCGTTGATTTTAGGAGAGGCGGGTGCCACCGCTGCACCCCGCGCTTTCACCTCACTCCCCTCAGCTTCCGATGGCATTATGGATGGACGCTCGAGCCTTTATTAATCCCGTTATACGGTTCGGTTACCGAGGATGAAACGGAGGAGGTCAATCAGTAGTAATTGCTCTTCCGGTTCGGAGATTTTATGCAGAGGCGCGACGTGAGATTTAATCCTTGACCCTTCTCTTGCTTAGGTTTAGATGTCAAGCTGACATGGATATAGAAGACATTTGACACCGTACTATCTTAATCTTATACACTAGAGCAAGGTCGTTTAATCTTCCGCATGGTTGTACCGCATAGTCATGAGGCCTAGTTTTTCGTTCTAATCAAGATTAGAGTGTATAATAACGAATAATACCAAACAATTATTTTACAAGCACATTTTACAAAACCTGTTAGTTTAAATCAAATTCTTTATCTTCGACCATCTATCCCTATTTCAGCCGCATTCGACTTCGCAAATTTCACTTCACCGGAATTTCACCGGACTGTGAAAATCGAAGACATGAGAAACCTAATCGTCAAACGTTTTACGATCGATCGATCGCACCTCATCACGTGACGTCGACTAAAGGAGCACGGGGAAAAAGAAAGAACCGGAAGCTACTTCTGCTAGTCGTCGGGCGCTACCCCTGTTCAAATAATAAGTCCGAATGGAAGTTAGATTCCGGCGCAATTGCCCGGGGCAATTCCACCGCGACTCGCAATATCCCAAGCTCCGAAGGGACGCGCGGGAGTGGGGGGAGGTGGGGGGCAAGACGGGCAAAGAACTCGGGAGGCTTTCTATCGCGCTTCGCCTCTCGCCGAGCTTTCGGGGACTTTAATCGCTTTAACTGCTTTTTGCGCACCGAGGGACTTCTGACGGACGGGCGAGCGAGCGTGCGGAGCAGAAGGAGCTAGAAAAATAGAAGAGGCAAAAGTGGAAAAAAGGGAGGATACGGGGAGTAGACGCTCATTGTCGGATGTGCCGCGAAAGAGGAACGACTTTTCTGCGGCGGATTCAGCGACAATAAGATCGTCATGCGTTTTCGTTTTTCCCTCCTGGCCCACCGTCCCGCGCGCCTTGGCGCGCGTGTGCGCACGCTCGCTGGAGAAAGAAGGAGATATATGTCTCTCCCTTCTGTTCCTTACAGGCTCTTCCATCCTTCCAGTTTCGGTAGCAGACCGTGCCACGGGACGAGCGTGACTCGTTATTTCCTCGAGATCCCTCCAGAAAACCTCTTCTGGAAGTTCTTTCTTCCCGGCGAAACTCGGCTCCATTGTCGGATCATCGTGATCCTATTGAATTGAAACCCTCGTGAAGGAAGTCATCGTTGCCGGTCGACGGGGCCCGGCCGTCCAACTTTTCCTCCTTTTCGACGCTGCATCGTCGTCGGTGTCGTTGTCTTGGTGTCGTTGTTGTCGTCTATGTTTTCGGGCCGAACAATTCGAGTGGAACCGCGATGAGAGTTAAATCGATATTACCTTTTCGCTGTCCCAATATTATGTTATTCGCTACTCCGATATTTCGAAACATCGAAAGTTGCAAAGTAGATTAATTGGTGAAGACTTTCGCGTGAAGAAAGGACACATAAACGTAAACACAAAAAATGTGCTACAGAAATGTATAATGTTAAATCCTACGTTCAATAACATTTTAATGTTTAGTGCTATGTTATAATTAGTTGAAGCCCTTTATTTCATGCGATCGTAGCAATAATAATAACTAATCAATTTGTGTAAAATTTATAAATATATACATATAAGAACAGTATTTAAGGTACTTAGGTTGATTTAGGAATGTTCGATAATTTTTACATAAGATTTATGTAAAAAATCGCATACAAAGAATTAATAAATTTCCATAAATGTTGAATTCAAAAATTCTCAAAAATATAACCACGAATATTTTTACAAAAAAATGAAAATATAGTACAAAACAAGAAACAATAATTCATTTCTTATACATTTCACACTTTCAACGCCAAAGGGATTGGGGGTCCGTTTTGCTCGCGCGGGGGATGAAACCTCGAGGCTTTTCATGTCCTGTTTCTCTCGCCGTGCCGTCAGACGTACAAAACGGAAGGACTTAACCGCTACACCTGCAGGAGTCCGTAAGACATCCCAAAGTTTATCCGGCGTGGTCCTTTTCGGTCGAGAGATCAAACGGATATCTCTGATAATCCACTTAGACGAGGCAGGGAGTCGCGAAAATGTATAGGGAGAACGAAGGAAGGGCAGTAATAGGACGTCCCACGGTGATGGATCCGACGAAAACCGTAAGCATCGAATACCCGACCGAGCGTGAGCTCGCATCGACCGATCGGAATAAAGCTTCTTTCTCTGGGGGCCCTACGGCCCCGAAAAGTCAGCTATCCTTCCCGGGGCAACATAAAACTGGGTCCACGACAATGAAAGAGAGAAAGACGCCCCCTTTAACTGAAGCGTCCCTCGGTCGCTTCAGCTGCGCCGCATTATGTACGGTTTGACGACCCGTTCGATGTACCTCGAGGGAGGGGCATATATGCTATTTCTGTGTTTAAAGCTGGCTTATTAATTCGCAGCGTGCACCTTTTGTCCTCTTTCTTTCTTGTCGGCGAGCGTGCTGCCGCTCGCGCACAGTTCCACGGAGGCAACGCTGGAGACGACGAGATGCGGATCCGTGACTCGGTTTATGTGAGATCGAGCGGATCACGATGGGCCCTCCACCGCTGGCTGCTCGTGATCGAATCGATTTCGCGCCGATTGCCTCCTGTTCCCATAGCGAGAAACGCGCGGCGTGCACGATCGCGTCGGGTACACCCTTGATTCACGCTCTACACGAACATGCCTCGCTTTTAATAGCAGTTTCTGATATACTTGCATGATAAAATGTTTTAGCATCAAGATATAATAGCTACTTAATAGCTTGTTTAAATTTTAAAAAATTATAAAAAAGTCATCTTTTTTCCAAATTTAAGGTATCTTTGATAAAATAAATGATCGCGTTTTGCAAATGGAGATATATATGTAAGAATGAACATCTCTTCGCCATATATGGGATGTATATTATACTTTCTAGTGAATCATACCGAAAGAGTTATGCATTTGGCACGGGCAATTTGACGAGGCAAAGAAAAGTAACCTACGTAAAATATAGCGGAGATCGCTATCGTCAGAGTGTAACGAGGACAGGAGATATGAAGTTTCGCCCTGAGGGCGGTCTAGCTTAGAAACGCTCGTTCGACTATTCCTCGAGGCTCCTAATGCTCCCTGAAGCGTATCTAACATCGACTCCAGCCCTGCAAAATCAAAGGGGATTTCGGGGCTTTGTATATGTACTATAGTCAGGCCAATTCAACTGCACGACCGCATCTGTCTAGATAAAATTCCTCGGGATTCCTTCATCGATCCTCTCTCCATCGAGTCTAGCCTGTCCCAGTTACAATAGCACAGAAATTACCGCGACACCGTGGCGCCACCGCGATCTTTATAAAATCGCGCAGAAAATAAAGATTGTCTTGATCGTGACTTAGCGATAAATATCACTTAAGTATATCACAATATTGACAAACAATTTTCCGGGTATGATGAAAATTTTTTATAAACTTTTCTCGATATATTAGGAAATAGTAAAAAATTAATTGTATGTCTTACATTACATCCCCCAGTTGAACAAAAATAGCCACAAGTTACAGCAAAACTATATCGCGTCTTCGGCAATGAGACCGCCTCACAGAAATTACCGTGAAAAACTCGTATATAATGTCCGTGACACCGGCAACCACCCGTTAAAGATGTTCCTTCTGGGTGTTCTGGCTGCATCGTCAGTCGCGAAGAACATTGAGAATTTTATTGACGAGAACAGGGATATTCATGAGTTGCTACGGCGAACGTATACACGTTTCGAGAAAAATGTCGAATGAAAAAACTCGCGACAATAAAAATGGTTGGCCCGATTCCATACGCTCGAGATTTCCGCGAGGAGCAGCACTCTCTTATATATCGTCGGCGATTCTATAAGTAACGTTGTCACGAGACGTCCACTCGTAATATACCACGATATTTTTAATAATCGAGCTTTCCCGTTTTCCTCTCTTTCTCTCTCTCTCTCTCTCTTTCTTTATTTCTCCGTATGATGGAGCTTTATCCTATGGAGCTTTATCCCATATCTACAAACGCTGATATATGAGAATGCCGTTGGAGAATATTTCCGATATATTCAGGTTGTACACATACGTATAGCGTCGCGCGACATTATTAATAAAATGAAATAAGAGAAAATACGTTCTCTAATACGGAATAATGGACCATAATTATCAAAGTTGTAACGATGCGAATATATTTACAGAATGTGTAACGAGGGCCTACTACGCGTTGCATTATAATCCTTTTACTTCTGCTTTCTACTCCGGCAACAAAGTTTCACGCAGAGCGCTTTCGCCGCCAGAATTATCGCGGCTCCCGAGTAAACTGCGGGGCCAAACGTTGCGGCTCCAAAGTTCGCCAGCATTCTGCGCTCATTATTAACGTCCGCGTAGCGAAGTGACGCGCGCGATACTCGAGCCCGAGCTTGCGAGCACGCGTTGGTTGCCCCGAAATTAACTGCAGGCCAATCATGAATTGCCGCCGCGCGCAGGTGCGGTTTTACGGGGTGAATTTGTATGTAAACAGGCTTCGATCCATCTCCATCAGCAGCCGGGGCCCTCTCGGAATTGGAGTTCGAGAACTGTTTGGCTGCGCCGTTAACGGAAATTAATGTTATGAACTCAATGTGCCACCGAACCGGACGTGAATTGATACGACTTTGCGAACTGCTCTTATACCGCGATTATGAATCCTATGGGCCAAATGCGTTCCTTGGCAAGCGTCGTACTCGATTCTCGAACATCATCGAAGCTTCGTTATTAAACCAGCCTGGACTACTTCAATCTTCCTCGTATCTCTGCATCTAACAATGATGACGTCTGTAAATTTTCAGCCAATTTCTCACACTTTATAACGTGCGAGCCCGCTTCAAGAATATTTATTTTCCTTTATTTACGGTATCAATAGTGTGCTAATTTTTAGCGAGATAGAATTTCAACAGCCGCACTTATCGCAAAGCCACGGCTCGGCTTGGTCCGTGCGATTGATGCCGCGCGAACAGAAAGTGGCTGACGGCAGATTAGATGGAAATTGCATCGCCGAGAAACAATTTAACTGTTCGTATTTGTATGTAAACAAGTTTCGATCGGTCGACGTCCCGCATTCGCCGGCGCGGCTTACCCCATCCGCGACGGGCGCTTACCCCCTAGCAAAATCGTTGACGGAAATTAACGATATTAACTCAATACGGCGGGGCGCCGGATACGAATTGATATAACTTTATAGACCCCGCGCGCGCGCGCGCAGGCAACTCGCACCCCTTTCCAAACGATAATCTGCAGCGAGACAAATGTACCTCCGCGAAATTCCGACCGGCTCCCGGCTGCTGCCGCCCGAACGAGCGGGCACCAGCTGTCCCATTTAATAGAGCAATAAAGACGTGAATGGAGCTTTGATTTATGTGCCTCCTATTATTATCAGTTCTGACTTCCCGGGATAACGTAACGTTCATACGCTACGGATTTTAGTTACGGATTCGGTATACCGACACCTGATTGACTCACAATGGCGAGCTCACCTATGGCTTTTTCTCCCCTTCGGCTTTGTGACGTTTTTCCCGGTAGAACCGCATTTGGAAAAACGTCCCGTCAGAGGAAACAGCTATGTGTAAAAAGATATATTTATTCTCTCGCCATGCGCGCGTGCAATATGTTACGCTTTTCGCGACACGCTGGCTAGAAGGCAAAGATACCCCACGCAAATTAATCTTGTCGCTCTGTTAACGCGTCGCCGTTTTCGTCCGATGTCGAAAACTGTCGGAGCCTCCCCTAAATTTTTCGCGACGCGGATCACCGCGCTCTGAGAAGAGGTGCAGAATGAGGCGCGCGGAGACGTGTATAACCGGTTCCCTATGGCGTCTCTAAATACCTCGTACATGGCGCTGACATTTTCACGCAACGCGCGGTGACGTTCGTCACCGTCGACGGCACGACGGGAAAAGAGAAAAAAAGTGAGAGAAAGGAGAAAGAGACGCACACGCGCGCGCGAGGCTCTCGTTTAACGATCCACCTGTCGTCGAGCAAGGTATTAGGTGTGACTCCGTACGGCACGTTCTAAAAATATATGACGCCACGTGCTGCGACCGTGGCGGAAATACCGAACACCTCTCGGCTGTTCGCGCCATTCGGGATCGAGCATTATACGATCCATCGTTCTCGCATGATGCAACGGAATCATTTTCTCCTCCCTCGCGTGGAATCGCATCTCCGCCTCTCCTTCCCGCCTGTTTACCCGTTCACCCGGTCCGTCGCTGGTGAATTACCGGCTCGTTTGCATGCCGGCGCCTCCACGATGATCGGGGACACCGCTCGGAAGCCGTGTGTCTCGACTCGGTCAAGTGTACGACGCGAGCGATAAATGCAAATGAAGGAATAAGGATCTTCCCATCCGAGCGCCTTGCGTTTATCGCACACGCGCAGGAAGTACGGCGCGCTTATGCGCGCAAACAGGCGAGTCGATATTTTAGCAACGCAGAAAAAGTCATGCGAATGAAAGATCCTCCAGCTGCACGTTTACGAGCGCGATGCACTCCAGGGCAGATGGAAATCGCCGAATTATTTAAATCCCTACCATTATGGCCAGAATATATGTACTTAAATCACTTGTGAGTTTCAGTTTCACTGCCATGTTGTAGATTAGCAAGAAAATACTTCCACACTCCTCTCTTCTTCCATTTCTTGCTCGCGAACAGTTCTGGTAGTACGGTATATATATTTTCTAATGTGCTATTACGACGTTATTAATAGTAAGTTATTAATTCATGTTCTTTAATTTGCTATCACCTGTGCAGTTCAATACAACAACCGGTCCCACCTACGGGGTGACCACGTACGTGCCACCCCGTAGAGAGTGGTAATTGATATTCGAGTCACTTCACTACTGGACTTACCGTACCGGATTATGTAGTTACACGTGCGCGGATTAGAAATATTGTGGGTAGTTTTCACGCCGAGCGAAACACAATTTTATTATAATTGTAGAAGAGAAAGAGAGCGAGAGAGAGAGAGGGGGGGAGAGGGAAAGAGCAAATATCTAGTGGCACTTCGCGTGGTTTGCGCGGAGATTATTGCCCCGTTTAAATTCATAATAGGCCGTTAATTTCGAGGTTTCGTTTGCTCAGCTGCAATCGATCGCAAACGATAGGGCGAGGCTCGAGGACAATCGATCCTATATGCGAGCGCAAGTCTATCCGCCCTCGAAGCGTTAATCGCCGACGTTTTTTCCCTCTCCATTTGCCCAAACTAACCTTTATACTCCAAGTCATCAGTCTCGCGCGACCTCGTCATTAAAATGCAACGAAAAACGCGGCGTACTAGATATAGAAAGGGAGAAAATATCGCGCGTCATAATGTCGTTCCTTTTACCGCGCTGCTCCCTCGTTGGAAAAATTGTGTAGACTGCTGATGGGGGAGAGCATAGAGCGCGCATCCCTTATTATTTACTCTCATATTATGAGCTTTCGTAAAAAAAAAAGAACAGTAAGCATGAGGAATGGATGATGTTGAAACGTATGCGCATTGTATGCAGATGGATTTAATTAATAACGTGAGTAATTGAAGAGAATGGATATGTGTCGCCATGTCCCGTGCATATTTCATGAACAAGAAGCGACAGCATTGATAGTCTCAGATGTATTTATATCTTAAGAATTAAAAGTGACATAAAGGATAATGAAAAATGCTTTTAAATTCCATAATCCGATATTGCGGATAGAGCATAATAAATCAGATTGATATTTCTTTCGAAAGAACTTCTATATTATTTCGCGAAAAAAAAACCACGAAACGGTGAGCTCGTGCATATTTCATGAACGAGAAACGACAGGATTGATAGTCTCGGATGTATTTATATCCCAAGAATTAAAAGTGACATAAAGGATAATGAAGGATGCTTTTTTAAATTCCATAATAATCCGATGTTGCGGATAGAGCGTAACAAATCCGATTGATATTCCCCTCGAAGGAACTTCTGTATTACGTCGCGAAAGAAACACGAAATGGTGCGGGCTTCATAATCGAGTTATAATTGTCGGGGTTCCATTGGGTTTACCCGAATACACACGAAGCTTACGCATTCGGATCACGTAAGAGCCACGCTTCCTGAGGAAAAAAAGCTGTCTCTCCCGCGGCTCTCCGCGAAAGATTTTTTCATAATCCCATGACGCACGTATACGCCATGCAACAGCGACGGGCACGTGCCGGCCGTTATGACTTCCTTTGCAACCAAATTTAATTTACAACGCCCGCCCGCGGTGCTCAATTTTCGTTCCCCTTTCGGCTCATATACTCTCGAGAATAGCCTCCTCTCGCTACGTACAGCTCGCCTACGATTTCCGAGATAAATAAACATGTACGAGCAACAGTTCGTAAACGAACTAATTTTATACTTTCCTTCTGTTTTATGTCTACCCGTGGGTCGTTAGCAAAGCTGGCCACGTGTCGATGGTAGGATT
The DNA here is from genome assembly GCF_048541705.1 of Temnothorax americanus. NCBI lineage: Eukaryota > Metazoa > Arthropoda > Insecta > Hymenoptera > Formicidae > Temnothorax > Temnothorax americanus. The sequence goes on from NW_027509329.1 coordinate 3,180,256, forward strand.
ATCCATTTGTACGTGTAAAATTCTGGTAACGAGACCGTTGTAAAATTAAAATCTGTTTCGCGAATACTATATCAGATATAGGGATGTCAAACACTCGCAGGCAGTAATTGTTACATTATTAAACTTTTTCGACATTGTTAGAAAAAAATTCTATTGTTTGAAATATTATAGAATTCTATATTTCATTCATTCCATTCATCGTTCATCCGTAACATTTGATTTTTAATAGTTCTAAACCTCAACGGCTCTAATACCAAGAATCGGAGATCGTGTCATCGCGTCACATAGTGATATTTAAATGTGAACGACCGTGTCGCGCGCCATGCATCCGGCGATCACGTATTGATGGTGGCGTGGTGTTGTATCGGTTCATGCGTTCCTCCTCCCCCCGGTGTACCTACCGGTTTGTTCGACCGTACCCTTAACGGTCTGCCACGGATCGATTTCCGATAATCAGGAACCAAACACCGGCGGCAACGAGCCGCCAGCAGTTCGCAGGGAATAGGGAGGGAAAGCTCGCGCGAAGAATCAAACTAGGGAACGAAAGAACATACGACACGGTTCAGTGCATCTCAGTTGCTTTATTCGGTAAATTCGTACATTACAGGATGCTATAAATCTGCGAATTTCGAGGCAGGGCGAATCGTTCGGGCAAAATGTAAATGTAGCGTCGCTCCGAAGCGTCGCTTTAAACTGTTTACAGAAAATTTTTTAAAGCTTTGTCTCCATGAATTTTTATATAAATTTTATGGCGGTATTTTTCTTGCGTTAATTTAATGCATATATCTATTATAATATTTGCACGTAATACAACCACATTTTTTTCGGAAGATTCCAACAAAGTATTTTCTGTAACGGCATAAAACACTCAAGTGATGAAACCATGTATTAGACAAAGTGTTTACATTATGTTGAAATTTTGAGATGCCGGCGCGTGGCAGATCCACTGATTTATCGGAGAAAATATCGTATATCCACTAATCATATGTTTGGTGGCTCATGGGAGAAAGGAAAGCAAGACCAGAGAGCGAAAGAGTAAAGGAGTTCCGACCAACTTAGCCGACCGTGCCCTTAACGGCTTGCCGGGGATCGATTTCCGATAATCAGAAACCGAACACCGCCAACGAGCTGACTGCGATCGCGAGGGAAGACTGAAAAAAGAATCAAGGATAAAAGGGGCGAAAGAAGGGAATCAAGGAGAACGGAAAACGAAAGGAAGGGAGGAGAGAGATATTGGGAGCCGATGGATGTGCGAGCTTGATGGTTATATACTAGCCAACGAAACTCCCCCGCACGCTTGATGGAGAATCCTTTTAAATCGTCCTTCTCGTCTCAATTGTCAATATGACATGGAAGTTAACGGTTGAATTACTCCGATTTTCCCCCGAAGATTTCCAATAAAGACATCGCCGCGCCGCTTTGCTGCAAATAACGAAAAGCGATTAAAATTTAGATAAGTAGGAACACTAGTAGTCGATGGAGTCAAGTGGAAGTTAGTGTTACAGGCTATTTAACACGCGACGGACAAATTTGATAATGCATTTTTGTACGATAGATTATTGCCCGTGAGATTCATGCTTATATCTCGTGATTGATCTCGTACATGCTGCGTTACGACACCGCCATCATTTTTCAGCGCTCGATTCCGCAAAATCGAATCGCCGTTCTCGAGACACGCGCATGCACGTTTCCCAGCTTCCCGAGCAGCGTAGGTATATCGCCACCTCGTAGGTGGCGATAATATTACACTTAATCGAAACTCACTGATCCGTATAAACGGACTCTCGCCAGGTGTTTAGGGAAAAAGTGTGCGACGGTTGGGAAATTAATAAGCGGTATCGAGGCGAGAGAAAGAACCGATCGCGGCAAAGTGTCTTAACGAGCGCTTTCTCGCGCTTATTTATGCATTCCATCAACGCTCATTACGCGTCGACCGTATTATTCATTATGCGATTGCAGGCGAGTGCCGTATCATACTTACCTAGACAGGCCCTTTCGCCGCGTTCGTGGAAACGCCGTTGCGACGCTTATTTTCGCGATGCAATACACGTCGGACCATTATAGCCGCTGTGCAGCTTCGGCGAAATGAAATTTATTGCTAATTGCTTTTTATTTACACCGTGCATCCGGGGCATTTATCAAGGTAAAGTATACTAAAAAGTTGTCGGGTTTTATGCCCCTGGCGTTCGACGGATTTTACGAGTGGACGTTATTTACAGTCGGATTGATTCCTGCAGAATGCAGATATCCCTTTAAGGCCATCCATGTATATCTTAAAGCGCAAGGGCGCCGGTGTATATCCCGCCTCGCGAGGCACTTGCTTTTGTGAACGACGTCGGGTTGTAAATCTGCGCGACGTCGTAACGTTTGGTCGTCCACGTAATTCTTTCGGGAAGCCGAGACTCCGGTTTCCGTTTTGCAAACCGAAATTACGTTCCCGACAGAAATCGTGTGTCCGCGATCCATCTGTTTTTATCACCACTTCCGCTTCGTCTAGAAGCTCCGTTACATCAAGCTTGATATTTCCGCTGATTAACGTCAAAAACGATTTTAACCGCGCTCGGCGTCAATCCGCCGTAATCGAAGCGACAGGTTCTTCGCGTGCGCGAACAAGGCGCGGCTGAAATTCAATACTTCATATTGACACTTGCCGTAACGCAATCTTTGCTCGCCTGGCTGGCTCCAACGGATATTGACAGTTAACGCAAGACTTTAGCGAGGTAGAATATCTCTGTGAACCGTCACATTATGATATCCGACCGTTATGAATCGGCATTCACGATTATACTCGCATGCCCGTAACAATAATGGGAGGGAACATTAAGTTATCCCGAGTTATCCACTCCCATATAGAGACGTCGGTATCGACAATGTGATTTTCATACCGTAATAATTCCATTTATTGTATCTTAATATCCGTCTTAACAATCCTCGCAATCCCGGGCGAATAGCGACTGTCATTTCCACGAGATTTCTTACGAACACATAAAAAGTAACCGGCGCGCTAATAAGGAAACGGCATTCGCGCGGACGGCGCGAAATATGGCGCTTATATCTAAGCTTGCAGATGTTTTCAATCTTCTTTGACAGCCTCTGCGAAAGTGCTGCGTCTCACGGCTGCGAGCAGTATGCGATAGATCATCGTTATGATGTATCGCGCGCCGGCCGCAATGTCACGGCCTGGCGGAGCTTTATGAGACTTTTTGATTAAAACGAGGAGGATTCGAAACGTCATCTCATTCGCGTGACGTCCAACGGGCAATACTGCGGTGTATTCCGGTCGCGACAATAGCTACGCCGCAGCCCTTTTCTCTACCCCCGTATACACATCCGTCGGTTATTAGCCCCCGCGTCTTTTCTGTCATTAACACACCCGGCGGACTTTGGAGAATTGGCCCGAGAACCGGACAAAAAGGCGGACAGATAAATGCGCGTCACGTGCGAGGAGTCGCGACGTGCGCGCGCGCGATGATGAAACTCATCGTATAGGTGATCCCGGCGCTCTTCGTGACGCACCAGGCATTCCCGAAAACAACGACGACCGCGACGGGGGATATCGCGAGGGAGTATTTGGAAGGGAACGCGTCGAACGGATACGAGACAGGAAGAGTTCGCGTGTGTCCTTCGTGTGGAGCCGTCGGCACGCTTATATGTGTTTCCGCCCATCGGTCACCTCGGTCGCACCTGAACGTGACATGTTCGCGGACATCGAATATTAATTAGCGGGTCTGCGGGTTTCGCTTTCGAAGGAACCCTAGCGTGATCCCTCGCTCTGATTTGTCGTCGCACACGTCGTCTCTGATTTCAGATTCGGCGGTGCGGTAAATCGAGCGCGAGTCATTATTTATGTCACTCCATTTATTTCACAGTTCAATTATTTTGTGTTATATCGGTATCGTGGTGAATTTTTTTGCATACGATAATTTTTTAATTCTTTTGAAGCTACAATTATATTAGTAATTTTTTTCTTCTAATTTTTACAAACGGAAAAATTTAAAAATTGTCATCAAAATAAGTTTTTGGAATGCTTAATAGATATGCCTTTCAAAGTGGAACAAAAGCATGACATATTGAATATTACATTGAAATCGGCGAACATCATAGTCAAAGACACTCGATCCATCGGAAATTATTCATATGTCAGAGAACTACTTATCTTCTATGCGTTGTTTGACACGCCAAGCGGTTTGATCGAGAACGTCGAGAGTCTGTTGAACCCTCTCGATATTGATTTTCGAGATTTCTAGCCGCGAAGGGGCACTCGGGCTCTTTCGCGAGAGTAAATATTGGGTCGTCAGGTCTGACGTTGATTGCGCGGAAGGGAACAAATGTAATTTTAATCGCTATTCTAGGGCAACGTACCACTCCGACAGCCGACACGGCGCGGGCGTGTCGGAGTGGAAAATTTTTCCTCGCTTATCTCGCGCAGTACCACGGTCGCTCCCGATATTCGATTGCGAGTATAAATATCTGTTAAATCCGTAGCGAGATACGCGCTACGAATGGCGGATAAACCAGCTCGTTTCACATATCGAGGTCAATAGACACGTTACTTGCCTACAAGCCACGAAAATAGAAATATCGACTTATCATAAAAATCGATCGAGCTCGCTTTCATTATCGCCAGTGATACCTTACCGATAGTTTCCATGGATCCATATCTCGAAACTTCATTCCCCGACTAGCCGGACTCCCATGTGTATTCCAGCAATAAGATCTTTTGTTGCGTGATCGCCCAATCCATTTGTGGTTACATCAATCGCGTTTATACGTCTGGGTACACATACGTGCGATTCACGTAACTCTATATAGCTGGTATACCAGCTATGAGATATTTTGGAACAAAACAATCACACGATATTCAATCAATTGATTCTATTTATAAAGATGAAACTAATCGAACAGAATGGTATACTAATCGAAAATACTTTCAATCGTGTGACACATTGAACATTATTTTCTCATATACGTATTTTGAATCAATATTCTCATATACGTATTTTAATAAAGATTGTACATTTATTTTCATAAAAATATCCTTTTAAAACTTTTTACATATACTTGTCGCGCAAAGTAATGATATGATATTCACTCGAATACATTCGTATAATTATTACAGTTGCAAGAAGAAATGACGTAACAAACAGTCTAGAAATTCTGGACGTTATAGAGTCCAATCTACATTCAGTTAACTTGACATGTAAATATTTGGTCTCGCTTGCTTAAATATGTTTTTCTTGGCAAACGCCGTTGCACTTTGGTTCTTCCATTTTATAAATTGAGTCGGTCCAGGCCATTTTCGTGTACTAGGGTAGAAAGATAGGAAATACGTTTACGCACGTAACGCGAGCGCGTGTATTGGGAGAAGCTCGCCTACGTGTACAAGTGGGGAAACGGACGGAAACGGCTCTCCTCGTCGTTCCTCGAACAAATAGATAGAATTCGATTTGTCGATTGGTACACTCCGAAATCGAGCAATCGGCTGCCTCTAAAGCAGAAACACACCTTTGAAACAAAATGTCTATTGCCGTGTTATACAATGGTATATCGAATTGAAAAAAGATATCTCTTTAATTTCAAAATAAATTTCAGTACTTTTATGCGATACAATTTTGAAGTTTATTTCTATAAATTCTATACGATTATAGATAATATTAATGTTATCTTAAAAAACTATGATGGACGCGTATTAAAGATGTCTTCCAAAAATATTTAAAAGAGAAATCTATATGGCGGTAAAAAGCATATCGAACTGCCATGACGAAGTCACATACATTTCTCATGCAATTCTTATCGCGCGAAACTGTCAGTCGTGACATATTTCTGATAAATATTTCAGCGCATCGCTGAAGGCGATCCTTTTTGGCGGGAAAAATCGTATTGCACGTAATATATATAAAATTTTCTACTCCCTACCTAAAAACTGATGACAATGTGGCACGGAGCGAGGTATATGACGATAAGCGAAGGATAGAGTTCAACGGCAGCGCGCACATTTTTGCGTACGTGCTCCATTAGACTACTAGAGGCACAATAAAGCAGATATCTCGGCGAGTAAAAAGATGGAAAAATGGGTAGGAGGATAGACGAGCGAGACGCGCGTCTTTGCCAGCCGGAGTTATAGTGATAACGCATCGAGAAAGAGCCGAGTTTATTTTCGCTCCTGCGTTTCTGCCGGTGCTTCAACCTGTAGCTCCGATTCTGTTTGCGATTTGTATTTCGTGCTGCGCTCCGATAACAAATGCTTCCTGGCGAATGCTGCAAAGTCGCTGCCTCCCCATACAAGAAAAAAGGCAGAGCTCCATTTGCTGTCTGCGTTCGAGCGTTAAATTATTTAGACTAGGAAAACGTCGGTAGTCGCGACGTGCGATTTTATGAATTCTCTCGAGAAGTGCTTTGCCCCAATATCCTGAATTATCGTGCGATATCTCGTTTTCTCCGTAATTTTTCTTCTGCAGTTATCCTCCGTACGGATATCAAGAACGAAAATCTATATCTTTAAAATATCCTTTTTAACCTCTTAAGTGACTTTTATGGCGATTTCTTGCGGAAACTTGATGTGGTTTTTTTTAACTTTGTGAACAATCTTTATAATAGTCTATAAACTTAATCACACAAATTTGAATCACTTATAAACTACAGCATTATATAATCATTATAACGATATATAAGCAATTTTTATTAACCAGTACTTTAATATTCGACAGTTATTATTATGGTATACCTAGTGTCCTTTTCTTAAATAAAACTTGATCAAAATAATTTTATTCGAACTTTTTCATTTTTGATCGTTACGTTGGTTCAGTTAAATAGCATTTGCAATTTTCCTATTAAATATTATCGTTTCTATCAATATCTTACTTTTCTGTATTTTATTTTGCAATTTTATTCAAGTTCTCCAAGCAAAGAAGAGGGCCGGATGCTTTTCGCCTTGAGGCGAGTTAACGAGTCGTTTGCATGAATGCATCGGGTGTTCGCGGTATGACAGTAATCGTATAAACGGGATGAGATATGACGACCGAAACCGAATCTCGGACAGCTTCTCAGCGAGAAATCGATTACGCGTATGCAGCTGAGACTACAAAGGGCAACGGTCGCGATGCACAATAACGCCGGCCATTAATAACGATCAAGGCATGATCCGCGTCCGCCGCCGAAATCGTGACGCATTGTACACCGGTACCCGCCACTAAAAGCACGTGGGCAAGATATTTGTAACGCTCGGCACGGTAGCGGATGAACGTGTTGAAGCTGGCTCCCGCGCGTTGCCTCCCTTAATCTTGTCGAACGTACGTACCCCGTACGTTATATACGTAAAATGTATTAGGAACCGTACTAAATATCAATTCTTTTTGCGCGCAGTTTCATTGTTGGATCTAAATAAATTTTCAGCCCGCGGAGCGATTTTTCTTTCAATGAGGGCCTCAGCGCAGTTCCGTGAAGTTGGCACCCGACTTTAACAAAATGAATTTAAAAAAAAGGAAATTGTAGCATTTTCTTTGTAGTTGTTTGTAGTAACAATAATTTCGTTTGTAGTTTTACCGATTTTGCAAAAACAAAGATTTTCAAAAATCACTCTTGCCTAAAATTGAGATATTTGAAATTCGCTTGCGCTATGTGTTTTAGAATCGTTTGTAGTTGTTTGTAGTAACAATAATTTCGTTTGTAGTTTTATCCATTTGGAAATAACGAAAAATTAAAAAAATCACTCTTACTCAAAATTGAGATATTTGAAATTCGCTTGCGCTATGTGTTTTAGAATAGTTTGTAGTTGTTTGTATTAACAATAATTTCGTTTGTAGTTTTATCCATTTGGAAATAACGAAAAATTATAAAAAATCACTCTTACTCAAAATTGAGATATTTGAAATTCGTTCGCGCTATGTGTTTTAGAATCGTTTGTAGTTGTTTGTAGTAACAATAATTTCGTTTGTAGTTGAATAATATAAAAGTTACAACGTATTTGCAATATACAAATAACGTATTTATCTCAATTTTAAAGATATCTCGAACCCGCTTGCGCTATGTGTTTTAAAATCCTTTGTTGTTGTTTGTAGTAACAATAATTTTGTTTGTAATAGAATAATTTAAAAGTTGCAATGTATTTGTAATAAACAAGTTACGTATTTTTGTCAATTTTAAAGATATCTCGAATCCGCTTGCGCCATGTGTTTTAGAATCGTTTGTAGTTGTTTGTAGTAACAATAATTTCGTTTGTAGTTTTATCCATTTGGAAATAACGAAAAATTAAAAAAATCACTCTTACTCAAAATTGAGATATTTGAAATTCGCTTGCGCTATGTGTTTTAGAATCGTTTGTAGTTGTTTGTAGTAACAATAATTTCGTTTGTAGTTTTATCCATTTGGAAATAACAAAAAATTAAAAAAATCACTCTTACTCAAAATTGAGATATTTGAAATTCGTTCGCGCTATGTGTTTTAGAATCGTTTGTAGTTGTTTGTAGTAACAATAATTTCGTTTGTAGTTGAATAATATAAAAGTTACAACGTATTTGCAATATACAAATAACGTATTTATCTCAATTTTAAAGATATCTCGAACCCGCTTGCGCTATGTGTTTTAGAATCCTTTGTAGTTGTTTGTAGTAACAATAATTTCGTTTGTAGTTTTACCGATTTTGCAAAAACAAAAATTTTCAAAAATCACTCTTGCCTAAAATTGAGATATTTGAAATTCGCTTGCGCTATGTGTTTTAGAATCGTTTGTAGTTGTTTGTAGTAACAATAATTTCGTTTGTAGTTTTATCCATTTGGAAATAACGAAAAATTAAAAAAATCACTCTTACTCAAAATTGAGATATTTGAAATTCGCTTGCGCTATGTGTTTTAGAATCGTTTGTAGTTGTTTGTAGTAACAATAATTTCGTTTGTAGTTTTATCCATTTGGAAATAACGAAAAATTAAAAAAATCACTCTTACTCAAAATTGAGATATTTGAAATTCGTTTGCGCTATGTGTTTTAGAATCGTTTGTAGTTGTTTGTAGTAACAATAATTTCGTTTGTAGTTGAATAATATAAAAGTTACAACGTATTTGCAATATACAAATAACGTATTTATCTCAATTTTAAAGATATCTCGAACCCGCTTGCGCTATGTGTTTTAGAATCCTTTGTAGTTGTTTGTAGTAACAATAATTTCGTTTGTAGTTTTATCCATTTGGAAATAACGAAAAATTAAATACGTTATTTGTATATTGCAAATACGTTGTAACTTTTATATTATTCAACTACAAACAAAATTATTGTTACTACAAACAACTACAAACGATTCTAAAACACATAGCGCGAATGAATTTCAAATATCTCAATTTTGAGTAAGAGTGATTTTTTTAATTTTTCGTTATTTCCAAATGGATAAAACTACAAACGAAATTATTGTTACTACAAACAACTACAAACGATTCTAAAACACATGGCGCAAGCGGATTCGAGATATCTTTAAAATTGACAAAAATACGTAACTTGTTTATTACAAATACATTGCAACTTTTAAATTATTCCACTACAAACAAAATTATTGTTACTACAAACAACTACAAAGGATTCTAAAACACATAGCGCAAGCGGGTTCGAGATATCTTTAAAATTGAGATAAATACGTTATTTGTATATTGCAAATACGTTGTAACTTTTATATTATTCAACTACAAACGAAATTATTGTTACTACAAACAACTACAAACGATTCTAAAACACATAGCGCGAACGAATTTCAAATATCTCAATTTTGAGTAAGAGTGATTTTTTTAATTTTTCGTTATTTCCAAATGGATAAAACTACAAACGAAATTATTGTTACTACAAACAACTACAAACGATTCTAAAACACATAGCGCAAGCGAATTTCAAATATCTCAATTTTGAGTAAGAGTGATTTTTTTAATTTTTCGTTATTTCCAAATGGATAAAACTACAAACGAAATTATTGTTACTACAAACAACTACAAACGATTCTAAAACACATAGCGCAAGCGGGTTCGAGATATCTTTAAAATTGAGATAAATACGTTATTTGTATATTGCAAATACGTTGTAACTTTTATATTATTCAACTACAAACGAAATTATTGTTACTACAAACAACTACAAACGATTCTAAAACACATAGCGCGAATGAATTTCAAATATCTCAATTTTGAGTAAGAGTGATTTTTTTAATTTTTCGTTATTTCCAAATGGATAAAACTACAAACGAAATTATTGTTACTACAAACAACTACAAACGATTCTAAAACACATAGCGCAAGCGAATTTCAAATATCTCAATTTTGAGTAAGAGTGATTTTTTTAATTTTTCGTTATTTCCAAATGGATAAAACTACAAACGAAATTATTGTTACTACAAACAACTACAAACGATTCTAAAACACATAGCGCAAGCGAATTTCAAATATCTCAATTTTAGGCAAGAGTGATTTTTGAAAATCTTTGTTTTTGCAAAATCGGTAAAACTACAAACGAAATTATTGTTACTACAAACAACTACAAAGAAAATGCTACAATTTCCTTTTTTTTAAAATTCATTTTGTTAAAGTCGGGTGCCAACTTCACGGAACTCCTCAGCGCCTGTATCAGCTGTCGCGCGGGATCGGGCGCATCCATAAATTATCAGCCGCATGAAAGCCGCTGGTCCCTCATCGTTAAATCTCGACGCGGCACGCCACATAAATACGCTCCACCGTGCCGGTTTAGCAGTCCGGGTAAATAAGTCGATTATATTGTCACGCTCCCCGTTGCGGGTATAACGTATCAATTTCTATCGAGCACACAGCGTCGTCGATTACGCCTGTCGCACGGGATTCGCGTCTTCGGTGGTAGCAAACGCGCGCGGCTCGAAATAATCAGCTTGTGACAAAAAGCGCGCGCGCTCACGTGAAGCGCAACGTAACTGGTGTGCAACCGCGCCGGCAATTATCATAAACTACTATCAATACTTGCTCTCGCTCCTGCCCATTAAGTTTGCCTGGAGGACCTCGGCGCGCCCCGGGAGCCACGTAATTGGATTCAGAGAAAAGTCAGCGCGCCTGATACCGAGATTTACGGTAACTACTTCGCTCGTTAACGACATCCGACTATCTGTTCCCGCAGATAACCGAGCGCCCGCCGTCCGAAAAGCGCGAGAGACGGTAGACGACGGGAGACGACAGCGAACGCGACGGCGAAACAATGCAATTATGCGCGTCCGAAATTGAGCGGACGTAATAATTCACGCGCGGGGCGGCGCGACTGGCTGCTGCGCGTGGTATCGCACAACGAACGGTCCATCGGCCTGCTTAAAGACGATACACCGTAGCCCGAGGCTCTCCTCTCGCGCTCGTAGGCGTCGCGCCTCATTCTCCGGAACGCCTAAAGTGTCGGCAGCAACGCTAGAGGCAGCAACCATTACGTCCATCTGCCGGCATAACGAGCCGTAATTGAAATCTCTCGTTTATGAACGTACGGTCCCGGTTTCTCACGTTAGGGTCACAATTGGCTTTATTGTCGCGGCTGCTTGACGCGGCCATCTCCAGCGCGTATTGCGCGCGCTGGCCAACGAACGATCACGAAGACCGTAGGCGCCGGTCTTCCTGATGTAACGGCGACCGATTACTCGGTGTCGTGGCGTTCCTCTTACTCTTCACCTCTCTTCGCCCTCCGTTTCCCTCTGCTATCATCGCGCCCCGCTATCGCGGAATCCGATACAGCTGGAATCGTTGGCCAGCGCGACGATAATTAGCGTGCACAGTCGTCGGCATATTTGATAATCTCAAGCGTCACGCACGACGCTACGCATCAACGTTATTTTGCGCGTTGCAAAAAATAAATAATTAACACGAACTTATTTCTGCGAGTTGCAAATTATGTTCTCAAATTTCCGAGATGTTCTAACTTTTTAACATTTAATGTAAGACAATAACGCATTTCTGAGTACACCTCATAAATCTTTTTAGCTGCTTATTATCTGAGTTGTAAAGTATCTTCGTGTCGTCGGAGATATCTCGATATATCGATAAGGAAACGACGCTAGCCAAAGCCAACCAACGTTCAACGGTACTTTAGTTCCAGGAGTGTGTGCTGTCGTCATTGTGCGTTGCCCGCGCATCATTACCGTGGCCTACAGCACAAGAATGTCTCGTTAGGCCTGTCGAAACGCGCGGAAGGAGTGAGCACCAGACAACCGCGTACACGCATTCGTACTTCGGCCCCGGTGATTGGGTACATCGATACGCATCGCTCGGCACGTTCACGCCGCGGTGACAATAATCTCGTTAAGAGCGGGATACGCACCTCCGGGGAAATAAATGACATCAGCGCGCGAGCCGACGAAACTTTCGTTACCAAGGAACGGGAGCCTCCCTCAACTCAACACGAATTTGGTGGACGCGCCAGGGGAATACGAATTTGTATAATTCTCAGATTAGTTTGATTAATCAGATTTTAAACGTATATAGTACGCCATATCCGAGAGTAGCATAAATTACATGCTGTATTATTAGTCAAAGAAAAAAGGAATTAAATAACTTATCGTTAAAATTCAATCAGATAAGAGAACGTACATGCGCCTAATAGAATCTAAATTTGATAAATTTATGAAATTAATTGGTCAAAGCTATGAAATATACACAGTTCGCATGGTACTTAATACAAGGACATATTCGATTTTATATATGTATCTATATGTCACAGTAAAAGTGTGAAATCAGTAAATGTATATATATATATATATATATATATATATATATATATGTATATGCATTTACCAATCATTGCGTATATTTACTAAATTTTATGTTTTAAATTTATATCTTTTAAATAAGCAATATTATTACAGATAGAGTTGGGTTAGATTAGTTTTTTGGGGGGTGGGGGCGCAACCCCTCACCCTTTTATCTTACTACACTCATACTTATAAATTAGCTCTTGTAAGTGTATACATTTACTGAATTTCACGCTTTTACTATTACATACATATATATTGGTGCATACGAAAGTATATATATTCTTATATAATCGAGGTAGTCAAATTCCTTGTAGAATGTTAACCAGCTATCGTAACTCGAGTTTATCGATTCCAGAAGGCATTAGTTCCGCCTCGTGGTACTCAAGGGCCATTATACCTACGCCCTTTTCTTCGTTTACCATACCTATTCATGTTTTCCACTTCCCCGCAGTTTTGGCAATTTTTCAATATCAGCCAATATCTCCTGATTTACTCGGTATTTTTCCCCGAAATGGTCATTTTTCTTACCTTTTTAAAGCTGATTCCTCTTAAAACTATAATTATTATTGTTAAAGTATTGACTTATACGATTTTTTAGCTTTCATACTTGATTATAAATTCATATGTGTATATAATCTATAATTCTTTTACTTTCGTTTTGTTCATGTTTTTCGTTTTTCATGATCCATGTCGATAAGTTGCGTTTATCAAATATCAATCACAATGAATCGCGGTCAATTAAAAGAGCATGTTGTCATCAATTCTTTCGCTAATCGAATTATGTTCTTGGCATAGTATCTGTTGGCAGGCGCCACGGTATTTGCGATATATCCCGGCGCGGACTATTCACGGTCGTGTCCATTGCTTCGTAATTGATACTCTCTTACCGAGGCACGTTGACGGGTAGTTTTAACGCACCATCGAGGCGACGATCGTTACGTCCGTTAAAATATAGAGAATGTTCCGAACCTTCTCTCTCAATATATCTTTCTCTCTATGTCTTCGTGCACAGTGGCTCATCGATCAATCCGGAAACATGCCACGCGTTTATACACCTGCGCTACCTGAGCGATTTGATTGATGATATCACATTGTAAGCGTCGATCGGCCGAAACCTACGTCCGTGCAATTCAATCTGCATGGCGAAACGTAACGCCTTGCTTTCAACGCGGAAATATCGATGGTACGTTGTTGAGAAAATTGTAGGCGAGCGCATGGGCTGCGGAATACCGTGAACGACAAACTCATTATCGTGTTTATCTTATCGACGAGAGGAAGAGCTGAGTAAACTGATTAATATACAAAACTGTATTTTCATTCTGCTGATGTGTTCAATTTCAATATTTTGTTTAATGTGGATAATTGGAAGAATGCATTTCGCGGACTGAAAAAAACTTCTCGTCGTATACACTTGTCGGTGCGCTTATCCGCTTAAAATCGCGGGGACACCGTTGGTCCCATCGCTAACGGAATTCTTACTTTTATCGAGGAAACTCATGCTTGATTAGCTCGCAAAAGGAAGCAAGAGTAATTTCGAGACCGTTAACGCAGCTGGGTAGAATCCAGCGCGGGGTAGATAGCTATGACAAGACGAGAGTTTACACGGTAGACGGGAGTAATTACATCCAAGTTTCGGCCCGAGTTCTCTCGCTCCTTGCTCATCCCGCGCTTCTCTCCTCTCTCGCGGCCTTCACTATCGGACCCGCCGCGTTTCCGTATCTCATCGTGCTCTTCCTCCGCCGTCTCGCAATCCGCCTGACGCGAGTAGCGCATCGCCATGCTCCGCGCTTCAGAGATATAATACTCGCGTAACGTATTATCTACAACTACGAATCTATCCGAAGACGTACGTTTCATATATACCGTCTACGGAAGATTAATCAGTCAAAAGTGCTGCATTTGCGTCGCTAAGCCGCGACTTGACCCGCGCTTATCATATGAGAGATGCAACGAAGTATATGTCTACGTAGAGGTATATTATGAGTAAAGAGAGATTCATCTCCGTTAAATTCGACATTTAGTGATTTGTAAATGTCTTTCTTTACAACGTTTTATTTTGATATTATATTTAGAGTCAGTTAGATTCCTCTTTTTAATATATTTGAATTTCTTTTAATTGTACTTTATGCTCGTATTTCGTGTATAAATTCACATCTGTACTTTAGAAATGTTCCCGCCGACTGCAAAATGCGTACATAGGTATAAATTCGCCAGATTTTTATATGAGTTAAGCTTGATTTACAGAGAGCTCGCTCTTTATCCGTTACAATCAAGAAGGTACAGAAACCCGAGCAGGAAACGTAAATCAATGCCTCGTTGATCACTTAATGGATTGTTTCAGCTCCGCGAGGTGAGACCCGAACGTGTTTCGTCACGTTAATTTATGCCAGATCTGTTTATAGTAGCTACGTCCCTTTTTAATCTCGTACCCCAACGACTTCTTCTGCTTCTCTTTCAATGTGAATTGCATTTATTAAGATCGGGATTTCTGTTAATTATCCATGTTTTTTTCCTCTCAAGACCGTATGTGTAAAATATGATGCGCTGTGATTTGCTCGTTGAATGTTTCAAATTCCCAAAATGTTGCAAGATTTATATATTTCCACGATCCTCTCTTATACGAAGTAATAAATAACAAGGCTACGACAGGATGCGAGATGCGAGCTATGAGAATAGTGATAAATGACTATCAAGACAGCAGCAGTATCCTTTTACACGGGAGATGACTGAAAAGAAACATCGTTAATTTTACATGATATCAATTTTCTGCGCAGATTATATGAGATGATCATCGTCATTTGCTATTTTGTGATACATCACTGAAAATTATTGCAAACCGCCGAGGTAAAGATTTGTTTGCGTATTTTTTTTTTTACTTATTCAATCATCCAATCATTATTAACGTCATATAAAATTAGTTGTGATCGCGAACGGAAATTTATAGCGCAATTTATCACGGAGACTCAATCTAATCAATTAGCAATAAATATTTTTACATGACTCCACTCAGAGTCAGATTGAATTGAAGCAAACGAGTCAAGACGAATTGCTTCGCTGAGCCGAAACTTGATTCTTCTCCACTCTCTCTATCTTCCGTCTAATGTTTTTTTTTTTTTATTATCCATGGAAAATTGAGTTTCACTTTTTTTTCTTCCTCGTCCCTGCACGAAGTAGTCCATTCGGATGGTCTCGTTCGATTTCCTCTTTGCGCGCGCGAGCCTTAACACCTCCTTTCGAACTTTTCGTCAACGCAATTCTATCTTCGCACGAGATAATGAGATTTCTTCTGGCGCGAAGAGTCACCCTGTAATAAGAATTCTTTGCCGAACTCCATAGTGTACAATAAGAGCCTCTTCCTCCTGGTTTCCGTGCAAGGAAAGAGCCACTCGTTCGCACGAATCCACCGAACGGAGAAGCAAGATCGACAACGGGAGGAAGGGGGAAATCGACGAGAGAGGAGAAGAGAACGCGATGCTGGATACACGCGATCGAGGGAGACTTGTCTTCTATATTACACGATGGATCATGAGGGGTAGGATGATTTATAAGCGAGACGACCAGAAATGGCCATGAATGGCTTCATGCAGCCTCGTGGCAATGCTCGTAACTTCCAATTAGGCCCTGTGCTTGTGTACCCAGTAACTTCCGTGCTTACAATAGAGATTAAATGTAGTCACGTATGTACGACACGATGTAAACGGTTCTTCCAGAAGTAATACACGCGATAAATCTCAAGAGGAACGTTTCCAAAAATCAATACAGTTGAGACGGCAAATGTATAAATATAGATCAAAAGTAAAAGATTGTTTGAAAACAAAAAATTTGATTTTGTGCATAAAACTTTTTGATCTCCACCAATTAAAAATTTCATCGTAATACAGTTGATACAAATTTTCTTAAATCATACTAAAATCTTTAGGTGTTTGATGTTTGATATACCGCAGTTGCTGCCAAACAAAGATTTCGATTTGGCGGCAGCAGCGACGAGGGAAGAAATCTTTACGAGGAGCAATTCTTAGTGTTTCTCTTTCGTCGGATTTCATAAAAAGAAACACAGGTGTGTCTGCGGTCGGTTACGATGCGCAATCTGTGGCACCTGTCGGCGGCAAGAGAATGGAAGAATTCAGCAAACTCTTCGGCGGTGCGCTGAAAGCCACGGTTGGAAATACAAGACGTCCCTGGGCCATGCTTCATTTCAGACCCGACCTTATATTCTATCACACCGGCGCGGCGTGGCGCGGGCGCTCGGAACAGCACGAATAGTACCGTGTTGGAGATGCTCTTTCCAGGAGGAGCCGTTCCAGACATCTGTTGCTTGCTCTCTTCTTCCCCGCAACAAGGCATTTGCATAATTATAATCTCGCCTCGGCCGTCTCGAAAACTCGAGCTGCACGTTCCGCGGTCCGGCATCCACCGCCTACATCCGTTTTCTGAGCTTGTTAGCAAAAAAGGAAGAAGGAAGGAATTGCTTCCGCCAACCAGCATAACTGAGGACACGGCCTCTTATTGAGACAGGACCAAAAGTTGAAGAATAGTGACCCGCGCTAATGGCGTGCGGCTCAACTAAATTTAAAAAAGAAAATTCTCTTGCGCTAAGATTCTTATATTTTCTACGATCACACAAATAATTTTTATTTTACCAATACTTAACTTTGTGCCTTTAAATTTTATAATTTAATGTTAACTTAAAGTCGAATCTTTTTATTAATTCCATTGATCTTAAATTATCGAGTATCACTTTATCAGGCAGATTTAATACATTACATCTCCAAAACGTTAACAAAGTACATATACATTTTGTTAATTAGATTTAAATCAGAAAAGTCGGAAGAATCTTAAGACTATAAATAAATGACTGTTCTAGTACATTGGTCGAATAAAAGCGGTTAAAAATTTCAAAACTCACGATTACTTTTCTTTCGCTCGCGATAGTATCTATGTAAGAACACATTTTTCATTTCTCATGGAACGCATTACGGCGCGGTCGCGCTTACGCGCGAACAATACCAAAGAGCGATCGTGAAAGTGGTTCCATCTAAAAAGCGAGAACGCGAGATCAAGGAATTTATCCTCGGGCCGGCTCTGGAAAAATCGCGCGCGCTTTGGAAAGGATCTCTTATAAATCGAGCATCTTAGGGTCGCGGAAAGTGATGAAAGGCCACGGGGAGTTGCAGAAACGATCGACAATGCTAAGGCTGAGAGAGCATCCTGCGGGGAGAAGCGGCCTTGGACTTGTATGGGATAGGATTACAGTGCGGTGGCGAGGCGACGAGCGGAGCGAACGGCAAACAGGAAATGAGTATGAACGAAGGTATTTTCGCGTGGATTTGGCCGCTGTCAGGGCGCATCATGACCGCCGCCGTTCAACGAACGAAAGGGATGAGCTTGACCCTTCAGAAAAGAAAGCGCGAAAGAGGGAAGAGAAACGCCGCGTAGCGCCGCCGCCGCGCGCCGGTTCGCTTTTCCCCTTCAGCACGGCGCGGATCTTATGGGATTCCGACTCTTGATATAATTTTTTTTTCTCCCCCTCGGAGTCGTCTCATTTTCCACGATTCCGTCGTGTCATATACCGTCTCGACAATGGCAGTGATTTCTATCTATTGAATCCCACACCTCTCGCTTTCTCGCATTACCTTCGATCTGCCTCGCCAGCCGCGCCTCGCGGTTCCTCGCTTTTCTTACGTCTGCCGGGTGTCAAATGATGCGTATAGAATGGACTGGAAAGCTATGGTCGGATCCATTATCGATCGTTCGCGGCACGAGGAATTCAAGCAGCCGGCTTGGAAGGGAGATCGAAGAGAGGTGTAGAGACCGAGTGGGGATGGTGATTGGGAGGGCGAGACGAGGAGATCGATGGCGAGAAAAGAGGAAACGGGCGAGAACCCTCCCTGGGCTGGGAAGCTTCTATAGGAAGAGGCCGGCCCTCGTGTTGGGAGCTGCTGTTGGCTGCCGTGCCACCCGGTGATAAGCCGTTACCAGCCACGGAATTGCCCTGAAACATCGACCGGACTTTCCGATGACGCGGAATTGTGCTTCGAGGTTTCGTTCCTCGAATTACTTACTACTCGATCGCGGGCGACCATCTACGCGCCCCGATCTCGTTCGGATCGATGATACTCCGTCGTACATACAATATGTGTGCGCTGTGAAAATATTGTTTTCCCGTAGTTGCATATATAGAGCGTGTGCAATCGAATACTTTCGAGACGGTTAAACATCTAGAGTGTGTTAAGTGCCAGCTTCGCAAAATAACCGTGTAAAAATCCATGACATTTAAAGAATTTTCTATTTTCACAACTATTGTTTATATATTCGATTGTCATTGGATAGCATGGGTGGCGTACATTTATCTTTGTTTCTCGTTTAACCGTGCGAAGACAGTAATCGCGATAGGGTAAATTGGACTTCGGTAAGACAGCGAGAGGCGTATCTTGACGCTCTTAAAAGACGACCTCCTTTTGTTTGCCATTTTGCGCCCGAGTATTACATCACGGCGAAACGCTTCTCGGAAGGCTCGACGAGCTTTAAAGGTTACAATTCTGACGATCGTTCCCCTCACTCTTATCCATGCGCCGATCAGAGCAATTTATTATAATCGTGCATGAGCTTCAACGTTCGTATATACCGTCGCAGTCGTTATTTTTCTTTTTCCTCTCGTCTTTTTTTGCGCTTACTTTGTACCGCCCGTATATATATATATTTCCGTGGCAATCTGCAATGATCGCCGACGTCATTTGCATTCGACGTTGCATGTTCCATCAGTTTACTCTAGGAAAACATGCAACCAAGGCGACCAAAGCATTTACATTCAAATTCCTTTCTTGCCTGAAATTCACGGCGCATGCAAGGCAGAATGCAAACGTTGCCAACAATTGATCCTCGTACGTCGTTGAGGAAATAGGAACATTTAAAGAGAAAACAAAGTGAGTGCAGCAGGCGCGAAGTAGGAAGCGCGAACAAAGAATTGGAAAATAATTATGCCATTCTTAATATGCCGTGCTGCTTTTACGAGTTGCTCGATCTTATGGCGACGTAAACTGTAACGAGGCGTTCGTAAAGCGTTCCCAACTAACGGTATCCTCGAAAAAGAAAGCTGTTTGACCATTAGACATATTTCTTTACCCTCGAGTTCGCCGCGCTTTCATCAACGACGAGAACTTTCCTTTGAAATTTGCTGACTTGCTATTTCGCCATGAATGAAAGCGCCTAAGATAGACATTCATTGTACCGGCGCAAACGATTCTTCGCGAGTTTTAATTAAACGCAAGAAAGGAGCGTGGGGGAAGGAGAGGGAATTTGAAGAAAGTGCAACAGAAGTTTTGAATAATGGCATTGGTCCCTTAAAACTTTTCATTGTTCCGGCGCTTACGTTTTGCGATTTTAAGGTTGACCCTCAATACTCACGAGATCGGATTTGTCCCGAATTATTCCCGACGATAAATATTTTTTCGTTCGCTTCTTATCAGGCTTAGGTATTAGCCTTCTGGTAGAAGAACGTTACTTCTCCAGCAAATCTTTATTCTTCGAGATTTACATTTCTATCCGACTCGATTACTCGCATCCCGTAAAAGCAATCACCGGCCGGACTTGCACGTCGCCGATCAAACACAGTTCTTCGCGAGTTTTAATTGAAAACGCGGAAGGCAGAAGAAGAAAGAAAGACGTCCGTGACGAACAAAGGAGACGCGAAGGTAAACAGACGCTAATTGGAGCTCAACCGCCGATGTTTACCGGATTACCTGCGAAGCCGGCATCACTTGCCAGATGGTCTGCCTCGTAGGCGAAATCGTCGGGGCTAGATTTCCCCATAGGCATAATAAAAATAGGGGTTCGGACGAGAGTTAGGACGGAGAGCGGAGTCTAACAAACGGCGCGCGCGGACCTTCGACCCCCAGCCAGCTCGACATCAGCATATATTGGATTATGTAGATACTTCTGGAGTCGTGAAGGGTACTCGTAGTTCGGGATAAGCTGTATATAGAGTGGATTCGAAAGAACAGGGCAGTCTGAATGAAGTCAGAACGTATAAAACCAAAATGCTCGTTCATGCGGGGAAAGAACGAATGAGGAAATTCAATCTTGTTGATTCGCGATGAGCCCGCTTACCTCCGCAGTCTTTATAATATGAATGCACGATAGACAATCGATTGTTTCGTACAGACTGCGCCAATGCAACACATAAATTGCAAATGTGGTCAATATTGAGAGACGTTTTTCACGAGTTTGAGGTAATGAATGCCTTAATTAATAGCAAATTCTCAACTTGGCTAAAATCGTGGAAGTGTTTAGAGAACTCTTAGACAGAAACTTAACCATTCTTATTTCTGGTTTCGCTTACGCGATAAGATCGTCGGCGCCCTGTTCTCCGAGTTATGCGCACTTTAAAAAGTATTTGCATTAGACTATAGTAGCTCCGGAAACGCAAAGCCGTTCCTACTTGTTTTTTCCTGTCGGCGCACGCGGTTCTATTTGCATAGATCTTCAGAAGCCGGAGGGGGTCCTGCGCGGCCGAATTGAATTTGCAATATTATTTTGCCTTCGAACCCCGTATCTCGTGAATTCCTGGCGCCGTTTGGCAAAACGACCTTTACGCCTTCCACTCTGCCTCCGAGCGAGTGGCGCGGGATATACGCGTCCACGTATATTTTATTTATGGTTTCGCGATACACCAGACGATGAAAACCGGGAGAACACGGTGGGCCGGCCCCGTGGAATAGCCGCCCGCCTGCTGACGGATAAAATGGAAGAGGGGGCCCCGACGAAGTTTCCGTTGCGTGCAGATATACCGAGCGCGATGGGCGCGCTCTGCTCCACATTCGAAGCGTCCGGGAATAAAACCGGTAAAAAAACCTGCCCGACGATTATCGCCCACTCTGCGGCTTGCCACGAGCGATATCGTTACTTCCACGCGCGTGTTTTAATGCGGCGCGGCGCGGCTGCGAGATACGCCCGAATGCCCTTTAATAATTTTTTTCTATGTCGGCCATTTGAGCATAATTAACGCTAAAACCGTTATATTTTAGAACGCGTCGCAAAAAAATTTCCAATATTGCTTTTATAGCGTTCGCGCGTTTATGAAGCGGATGCTGTGTTCGAGAGTCGTGATATCCCGGCGCGTCCGTTTTTGGTAAGCGGAATAATAATCAAGCTGTCAAGCTTTTACGATACATTTCGATAATCTTAATTAATATTAAATACTGTTATTGCCCGATCGTCCAAAGGGCCGAGCTGTTAATTTGATCTTCATTTGCACAACGCAATTTGCATGGAAAAGTCGCTGCATATTTTAGAATTTTCCCTGATAATTTTTGGCGCATTCATACTCGTTGGCGTTTGGTATTCATGATGTACGCGCACGCACGCGTAGCTAATAAAGCTGCGAAAAGTTACAATTTTCCAGTTAAAACTTCCAAATAAATTGCATTTCTGATGGCGTCATCGTGAAGAATGCGGCGAAATTGATCCGCTGCTGGGGGAATTACCATTACGCCGGTCGTATACATACGCGGAAAAGTTTGCTACATCGCATTAAGCTACCGCAAGTTTTACCTATATACCTTGAAACTTTCCCACTACCCTGTTTCTCCCCTTGAAACTACAGTATCTGTCAGTTAATAAGATGCTACGATCGTAAATGTGATTACTGTGACACAGTGCAATTGTGCTTGCGGATTATGTCTCTTTCCAAATCTTTTATATTTATAAAATAGAAGAAGCAGTTTGTATTATTAAAAAAAAAAAAATTATCTGCAGAATTTATTGAAAAATTCCAACTAGCGTCAGAAGCACTTGTATCCGGCGCAGTATCAGAATTCCTTCTTAGTCTCATAATTATATTTACTCCCGCATTAAATCTGGAGCGCAAAAAGGACGACAAATTCGACGCACGCGGTTGCCGACCAATCGTTATCCCGCTGCCGACGAGGTGGTTAAGTGTGAACGCAATTACCGCCGTAACCACCTACGGTGGTATCGAATAACATGTATTAAGAGAGGCGGTAGGGAGAGAAAGAAGTAGTCGGGTGAGGAAGAGAGAAGGAGTGGAGGAGGAGGTCGGCGCAAGAGGCCGGCACTAACGAGCAGGCCGGGATACCGCCAGGTAACGCTTGCAAAGCAACCTCCTTCCTCATCATTTCCTCCCCTACTCTCATTCTCTTCCCATCCCTCTTTTTCTCTCTCTCTTTCTCTCTTCCTCTCTTGCTCCAGTTTTCTATCCTCTCCCGCGCTATCTCTTTCCCTGTTCTACCGTGCGAACGCGTTCATCTTCGGTCATTGATCGCAATCTCTCGCTAACGAGCTTACCGCCGGGTGCGAAAATCTTACCTGGGGCATTGCGGCCTCGACCTGTGGCTCTTCTCCGTTGCCGTCGTCGTCGTCGTCGTCGTCGCCGCCGCGTCATAGTTTACTTTTTGCTCTTGTTTCTTCGTTCCTTGTTTCTCCGAGCGAGATTCCTTCGGCATCTACCTGCATGCTCGATGATAATCGGCCGCCACTGTCGGCGCCGTTGGTCCAGCGGCGAGAGCAACGCGATCTTTATTTACAGAATCGATCAACGAGGTAAACACCATTTTCATTTATGTCTTATGCCGACCTGCAGGTGCAGCCGCGGGACTGGCGCTAATCGATCACGTTCACTCTGGCATATTAACTCCGCCCCTAACGCGCGTTTCACATATAATAATAGCCTGATAGCGTATTATCCTCGGCACGTAATATTTTTTAATGCGCTGCAATATGCGAAACGTTGAGGATTATACTTGTAATTACACGTGCGATTAACTCTTTTCAAAAACGATTAAGACAGCGATTCTTACTCTTAGATTTTCATTGCTGCGTGGAAGTTATTTCGTTTGATATTTCTTTTATTTCTAAGACTAATTGTTGCACGATACACACGAGTATTATTTACGATCGGATGCTAGCATTTTATCGTGAGTGGAGTTCTCGGATCGGTGCTAATTGATCGGAGATTACGCGTTATTTAGTGCTCTTAATAATATGTTTCGATTGCTGCGTGAAAAACTACATGCGGATCTTTCGAACTGTTAAATATCGAGAGATAACAATGCAACGGATGAGTTATGGTGAGAGGTGATTATCGCTTCGATTATTGCTCTTTTTGTAAATTTGTTTATTTTCCATTGTTGTACACATCGTATTGCACATTATTTTGCATAGACATATAGAGCCTCGCGCATTACAGCCGATTGCATTTCCCGAAAAAGCGTCATAAGAACGCAATCAAATATACCGACCCTGGGGTTGCGTCTAATCACGGAAATGGCGATGTCACCGCCGGCGGACGACCCCCCCAGGATCGGTTTCGACACTGAATTACATTGCCTCGAAATCTTAAGGGGGATGCCCGCGACACAATGTCGTGCACGCCCACGCAGATGGCGGCGCCCGGAGTGTAGTAGTTAATTTCCTCTGTCCAAACAGCGCTAATCCCGGGTGACATAAGCCAACTGACGGCGAGAGCTATATACCTCTAAACATAGAGGGGTATACACGAAGAAATAGTGCGAGAGCAAGAGCTAGAAAGCTAGTTTCATATCCCCGAAAGAGGGTAAGCTGCCACTACCAGTTCTGCCTGTCTCGTCCGTTCTCTCCGCACGGGGACCAGGTTAAACTTGTTAACCCGCTTTTCGGCAATCTTGCCTCCCTGAAGTGTGTGTATATAATTTATAGAGATTCGTAAGTTACTCCCCTCTCCTTCCCGATGCATTGTCATCTTATATTACAAAACATATAGATATGTACGTACTTTGAATTTATGGATTTGAAGAATCTCGGACTAATTAAGTATACCTACATTTCTATTTTACTATACTATTATTATTAACTCTGAATGTAATTTATCCGTTATATGTACGTTAAGCGGACATTAAGAAGCACTGTTTTCCTTTACAACAAAATTCAAGAGCTCGGTTCAAGCCTTGCGACAAGAACCATTCTAGCTCTAGTTCACTATTTATAAGATCGTCTCTTGGCTCGTATACCCTTTCTCCAGGGCGTACCAGGGAGTATACATCGTAAACGGATTTATAGAACGCCGGTGTGACACGCCGTCATCCCATTACGGATCATCGTAAGCCTATTTGTTTAGGATCCTTGCAGGCATGAGCTTAGATCGTCGCCTAATTGTCTGACTGATGCAGCCCGCAACCTGACGTTACGATTGGCCGGCTCCGCTTTTATACCCTTGTCCTTCCCCCAGCCTTTTTCCGTGACGCGTCACTTTTGTTAGCGTCGTGAGAAGCAGATGCACTAACGCCGAACCGTACGCCACGATATTTACTTTACTAACAAGGCGAAAGTAGACTCTTTCTAGGATGCCGTATACTGATAGAGAGGACGCGAAAGCGAAGGGAGGATGCGACCGAGAGAATGAAAAGAAGGAAAACCGAGAGAGGTTGAGTGATGGGTCCACTCTAAATATATATCTTCGCGCCGGGTTGTACGGGAAAGTGACGAGGGGAAGAAAATATCTCCCTCATTCCATGACGATGAGGGAAAAGCGATGCCACCTGCTTCCCCCGTGCCACGCGCGCCTTTAATTAATAGGCACGAAAAAGCGACGTTTAGTAAACTACGTGGGCCGGACGTTATACTATGATGATCACCGGCCGGCGTCGAGCCGCGTTGAGAAGTTAATTGAGCCGAAGGATTAATTAGGTAGTAAGGCAGTCTAGTGAGAGGAAAGATGGATAGCGCTCGTAGTAATTTCGTGAAACAGACTCGTGTCGGTGTATCGGAGATCCTACACGGAGACTGTCGTCGTCGTCGTGTCGCGCTTTAAATTGATACGCGACATCTCCACTATGCGCCCCATTTTTATTCCTAGACGGACAAAGTGATGTATCAAGCTAGCTTCTTGATCCTGTCAGTTTCACTAAAGCATACACGGTCTTCTTTCACGTGTTCATCGACCGCCAGGTACGCGCAGCGTGTTGTGGTTGCGACGATCACGATTGCGCATTCCGAGGCTGACGTTGCTTGTCGATGGATATTATCGGACTAATTGATCGTGTGTCTAAACCACGATCATCTATCCGTCCGTTATCTGTCGAAGGATCGACGCGAGATCGATGGATCGCCATCTTGACTCGTTTAATACAGGTCGAACGTGTAAAAGATGCGATCGCGCAGACCGGTATACGACACATACCGCGACCCTCCTCCCCCCCCCGACGATAAACGTACGCGCGCGAGAAACGTATTTTCAACACGGGTCAATTTACATATGAATCCGATTAACTTCAATAAAATAATTTATCGGCAAACAGAACCAAAATTCATTACGCGATTAATTAAACTCAAACGAAATTAAGCCATTAGCCGAGTTTATTTCAGCCCGAATGCCGAAACGTTACCGCATTACGATGCTCAATACGAATAATTTGCGGCCAACGTGCGTTTGCATGCACGCGCGAGAACTTGGCCGTTATTGCCGAGAATCCACTCGGGCGCGACCGGCAAGGTGGAAGTCTCGCTGCGCGAGAGGAACTCAAAAGTAAAATAAAAGTTTGCTTCATTAAGGACTAGTTACCATGAAGACATTGAACTGACGTACCATCTTCCTCCGACTTCTTTCCCTCTCTCCGCGCGCGCTTCTCGTCTTACTACCAGCATCGTTCCAGTTGGTAAACTCTCGTCTCTTCTCGGCGAAGAAGAAGGGGAAAAAAGGAGAGAAACGTGAAGAAATTCTCGAGTCGGAAAGTTCCGACTGTTTACGGCGCACGGTGGTCCGGCTCGAAATTACAATCTTCGGACTCCGGTAGAGTCAAAAATCAAGAGATTCACCTTATTCGACTCCCGGAATCGTGCCGATCTTTTAATCGATATACTTGGGTAGACGGGGGGGGGCCGTTCTAATCGGTCATCAACCCGGTAAGAGGCATCCCACCGTAATTAATTCCTTAATCATAAAACTTTCTCAAGAGTGCTTACGTCTGAAGCGGTTTTGCGTCTCTGTTGGAGTTTCCGCTCTCCGCCTCTCAAATGTCAGCGATTCTCTGATGAAAACGCGCACGCGGGCGACGATGCGCCGCGGCCACGTTGTGAACGAACGCTCACATGGCACGGTTTCGTTGAACTTCGTGCCCATTTCTCTCTCTCTTTCTTTCTCTCCTTCTGCCTTGCCTCTTTAAACCTCATTATCTTCTGCAAACAACGCTTCCGCTAATGACGATGGTAAAACAGATATTTATTAATGACATTCATTACGTCTTGCCTGCGTGATACGAACGGAGGATAATTAAATCATTATTCTCATTTCTCTCTCTTTCTCTCTCTTCGACTCGTCATAAAGCCATCTTTGTAATTTATTTAATACAAACGAGCGGCGATTTTTAAAAAACACGTCAAAAAGCAAATAATAGAATTATATTCACGTTTCACGTTTATTTCAATCGCTTACCGCAGGTCTAATAATTGCTAACGATTCGCATAACGGTACAGTTTTTTTTTTAATCTGCCTGATAAACGCGACGGAGTCGCTTTATGATCGACGGCGTAACGCCGCGTTCGCGTACTCGGATGCTCGTTGCCGCTCGCTAAAAGGAGTTACTAAATTTAAACCGCTCCGTCGGCCGTTTCTCAAGTTTGCACGCTTGTCTGCCCGTCCGTGAGTCGTGCTCTGACGGACCAGATAATTGTCCGCTGTCGGATTAGCGAATATCGTTTCCAGGGGGTTTATCCTCGTTCCGCTTGCCAATTATCCTCTTTTCATCCCCTCACCCACCCTCCCTGCGCTCCGCCTCCGCCAAACGAAACGGCGGCGTCTTCAAGTTCGAGGGACCATTTGCCTGAAATGATTAACAGAACGTTGGCGGGGAGTGACGCGAGCTATTCGGCCGGCCTAAAATTATGCGGCCTAGAAAAAAGTACACCGCAGCGAACGAAATTCAAGCGAGGCTTTGAAGATAACGTCGAGTGCGCCGCTGATCTAAATTTACTGCCGACCGTGTAAACGACACGGGAACCCCTCGACATACCGTAACATTCACGGCCAGACTGTTCGTACGAGTGGCATGAACGAGCTGTAAGTGACGGCAGCTTATCTATGCTCCGATTTCTCTCCATTCATCGCGGCTCAGTCGTCGTCAATGCCACGGCATGGTCGATCATTATTTGACGAAAGGAAGTATCGTTTCTGATGGTAGCTATTTTTATTCCGACTTGCATTCTCCTCCTGTCTGTTCGGCATCGAGCGTCTGTAACGAGCCGCACCAACTTACGGGAGATCGTATAAGATAGAAACGTGATACCGTGTCCGAGATGAAGGCGACGACATTTTATCGGCCTTTTGACAACTCTCCGCTAACCGTTCCACCGGATCATCTCTCGTCCAGATTTTCTTGCGAGGCTTATCTGAATGTGGCCGTCGACACCCACCTGTTCGTGAAGTGGTCGCATGACGAATATATTTAGCGAATATAAAAGCGGAGGGGAAGCAGAAAGCAGAAAAAGACCTTCGTCCGGCATAAGCGGGATGATAAAGAGGCGAAACGAAACGCATTACACGCACCGCGAGAAAGAAGCTCCCTGAAAAAGACTGTAACAAAATCGTTTGGATGTATTTTTATATATATTCTGAAATTCCATTCATGTGCCGATTTCAATTAATTGAGATGTGTTCTACTTTCGTCTAGTATAAAGTGTGTCGACGAGAAATTCGAAATTCTTTCGAGTACCTTAAAGATCGCCGAAAATCAGATTTCAAAAATCACTTGTCGGAAAGAATGTAGCGCCCAGGAGCACGGTAACGGCCGGATGATGTAGACGGCGGGAAGGAGGGATAGAGGGAAGGTCGAAAGTGGAAAAAGAGGTGGAGTGGAAAGCAAGAGGGGTCCAGCTTGGAGTGCGCGCTTTCTGTTCGCTCATGCGAGAGAGCGCGAATGAGATTGCACCGCGCGGCGGCGGCGGCGGCTGGTACACCACCGCCGCCAATTGTAGCAGCAGCGAGCGAAGAGAGCGAGGCAATTCCTCTCAAGCTCGTCCACGTCGCCCAGTCCTCCACTCGTTGCGCCCATTGCGTTTCCATTGTATCTCCCTTTTCTCTGCGTGCGGCGTTTTTATTGCCGGCGCCCGAGCTTCCGTGCGTAACGTCTGCGGCCGCCCGAGCTGACGGACGCAATATCCGTCTCTCGCCTTGCACCGGACCAATCGCGAACCTACGTTTCCGCACTTGGTCGAGCGTGGATGCAATTGCGTGCCGGGAGCCTACCGTGATTGCCGGTAGCGCAATGCCCGATTTCTTTCAATACCGCACTTGTCCGTAAAGCCTATTGGAAGCATCGGTGAACGTTAATAAAAGCCTATACCAATTAAAATCTGATTTATCCGACTGAATCAAAACCGTAAGCGTTCATGTATTGCTAAACGGATAGAGCGTGCATGTAGTCGGCATTCTCCTCGCCAATGGTCTTAAAATAAAACAGATTCCGATGAATAAAATAATATAATGTCAATGTCAACGTGTAGAAATTGAAATGATATTCGAAGACGTATTCTTCGTGACGGCTCTCAAACGATATTTATTCCGTGACGCAGCTGGTGATATAAAAATGTCGTTGCATTGAGAGATATTTTATTCCTGCCCTCAGAATATATTTCGGACATAAAAATCGGGAAAGCGCGGAAGAAAATAGGTATAAGAAACGATACCTTCCACGGCTTGCTGCCTGTCAAGTTGACTGTAACGTTGCCATCGATTGAGAGGAAAATTGTCGGAACCATATCGAGTGTTAAAGTTTTCTGGAGCCCGCGCGCGAGGATATTCCGGTATATAGAAAGGACCGGATTATCCTCGTCTCTCGCGTGAGCAGAGAAACTAACGAAGGACTTTTAAGACGTCGCTTCTTTCTCAGTCTCGCGGTACCTGCTCGGAGATAAAGGCAGCGACCGGCGCGGCGCGGTGCAGCGTTTCCTTCGGTCGAACGTTTCTCCTTCCTTTTTTGTCAGCTCTTCTTGAGCGAAGGGCGGTCTTCGGATCGCGATCCCTTCAACGAGATTAGTTTTACTTAAACGGCAACATTTTACCTGCAATGATTTCCTGCAATTCCTGGATTGAGCCCGTAACAAAAATAATTTTTTAAAGATTATGAAATTATCAAAATGTTTATATAGCTGCATTTTAATTTGCCTTTTCACAATATAATTTAAAAAAAATTTATATGTGTGTATCTGTAATATTTATTATACTTTTTATTATATTTGTTTATTATATAAAAGACTGTGTATTGAAATTTAACATATCCAATATTTTTAAAAATGCTTTCGCAACGCCATTTTTATGGTGCTTTTTTCGTTGTAAATTCTGTTGGTACTCGATCAGGAACCACGGTTTCCTGGCCTGTAAATGTCGGCGTCAAGTTCTGTGTGGTTCGACGCCTTTGTTCGCTAAAATCGCGGTAACGTATCAACACCTCGAGTCATCGCCCTACCGGCGCGCGGCGATCAATCCCCTTCCTCCCTTAGTTGTCTAGTAATTCGAGACTTCTCATTCTACGCCCCTGATTCGACTGGATCTCACGTTGCGTTCCGTTTCAGATGAACACGTGTCCGTCTACATTTGTCGGTTTGAGGAACGTACGAAATGCCGACGCGACATAGTATGCGAGCAGACTTGTTCCGAACATTTTCCTTTGTAACACGAGATGTGCCTTCATTACCAGGTCGCTTCATCCTGTTGCAGACCGATAAATGTAAATAATATTTTCTTTTCCTCAAAATCTGCGCGTAAGCTATTAATATACCTAATAAATCGATAAAGATCTCATTTTTTGTAAGAGAACAATTTCCAAATATGCTAACAATAAATTGATTATTATACGATATAATAATCAATTTATTGTTAGCATATTTGGAAATTGTTCTGCATCTTTTAACATGTTGCGGAATGATATAAATTATACTAATTTGTAATAATATTATTCATTGTTGAAATTGAATTCTAATGAACCGTGTGAAAATGTATTAACGACATAGTCGACAATGACTGCGAAGTTCCCGAACTGACGCCGGCCGGTTTTCTAATTTACACCTACGTGCTAACCGATGCGTTTCAGTTTAGATTACGCTTTAAAACGTAATTAGAGCCTTACAGTTTGCACAGTCCGCGTAATCACGGCCGCAGCGGCAAATACGGTGTACGCGCCCCCCCCTTGCCGACCACAATACGTTAATTATCGCCGGGGCCGAAAGTGAGCGCGTCGCAATTTACAATTCCGTTTAACGTGCCACGCACGAACGCAACCGGGCTTCGGTGGAAGCCCGTCGACGCTTTCACGTGAAAACGAGCGGAACGATTTTCGAAAATCAACGTCACGCGGCGACGTGGATCGCGGCCGGATCGCGTAAAGCGGACAAGGCAGGTGAGATCTCACCGTCATGGATAGCCGTGTCGCGAATCAAAGGGTGCAGTAATATGGGTGGTTTTTACTATTTATGCCACGACGCGCGGACCGAAAATGCAATCGTTCCCCGGCGTTGGGCGTCGGGCGATGCAATTACGGGGGGAATTCTAGGCACGCCGGGTTTGATACCGAACAACCCGCACGCCGCGCCGCCCCGGCAGATACATCGTGCCTTTGCACGAAAACAACCCCCTCTGTCCCTCAGTCCCGACGCCCCTACGGTGGAAGGAGGTGCCGGTTGAAATTCCAGCCGGATGCAGCCCTCAAAAAGCGTCTGCCTCCATGAAGCTACCGCTCGCGGCTACCGGGACGCCGCGTCCCTGCTCTTCTATCATAAGTTATTGTTACTCGCCGCCGATCAATCGCATAACCGGATTATAAGCGCGCATGGCCAATCAATTTATGTCGATTTAGTTCGTTAGGATTGATTTGTGGGAGAAGAAATGTAATTTCTCTTGCAATTGAGCAGCTTGCAGTTCCCTCGATATACCGTTCCAATAAATGTCTATGTTGAGCTGTAGGTAAACCTTTAATATTGATACATTAAAATTTTTCTTATCTCACACAGTGAATATATGACTAGACGCAAATTTATTAAATTTGCAAAAGCTATATTGTTAAAATTGTACAATACTTAACTTTGAGAAATTCCAACGTTAGAGTTTCAGTATACGTGCCCGTTATCCTATCGCATCGTGCAAGACTGCAAGATACTTTAAAGAGATAGCACCTGATAAAATATAGCTCGCATTGGTATAAAATATATCGTAATCGAAATATCCGGATCAAATCTATGTCACGCGTATAACAAACCTTATATGCATCACTGTGAAAACAAAACGAACTCTGCACATTCTTTGCCTGAGATAAATTACAATCCCGTGAAAAGAAAAGAAAAGGATAATTGTTGGAAACTCGTGTGGCGAGTCTTGAGGTAACATTAGTCTTGATATAGAAAAAAATGCCATACTACAACGTCTTCCGCGCTTGTTTCTCGAGAGATACTAAAGTGCTTTCCGGCAAACGACAGTGAACGGACGCGAAAAATAACGCAGCTCGAGACGATCATGGAGACTCCTAATCTAAATGGGAAGTTAAAAGGTGGTCGTTCCCGTTTACACGTATACGCCGCGGTCGGTCGGTCGGTCGGACGAGAGGATCCTTTTACTCCGCGTGGAAAGAGCGAGGAGGCAAGGAGGAGAAGGAGAGAACCGAGTGGAAAACGAAAACGCGTCGGAGGCGGGCAAGAAAGGAGACGCGTAATAAGAATACCAATCGCAATAAAGTAGAATTTGCATTTGATAAGCATCGTAAAAAAGCGCAGCGTAAGGTCATTACGTATACATCCGCGAGCTACGACGGCCTACACCGCCCAACAGTTCCACGACCCTGGGATCTTACCTCGTTTGCCATAGCTCAAGTCGGAGCCCCGGCACTCGCGCGATCCCGTCTACGACCGAATCGCTTAGGAAAAAATGACGCCAGAAATAGTCGCCGTATTGCTGACTACACTGCTCTTTGGATTATTTAAGTCGCGCATGAAAATCCGCGAAGGAAGAAAGAGGGAGAGAAAGAGAAGAAAAAAACGGCTTTAAGATCGCCGTAAATCATCGAGTGTCAGACTCTTTTTCACTTTTTCGTGTCGTTAATCAGTAGATATAGCGACGTTAAAATGTAGCGCAACATTACGTGACGTCAATGAGTCACGGGTGACTAACTCGGGTAAAATTATATATGGAAGACAAATGTATCTCGTACATAGACACGGCTGTGACATCGTTTCTCAAAGAGTCAACTGTACTCGGACGTCCCCTTATTCGAGGGACGAAGGATACGCGGAGGATCGAGATATGTCGCGGGTTACAGCGGTTTTCTGTCAGAAAACTGGAGAGCAGACACAATGCAGTCGGAGAACGCGATTCATTCACGCGACCGTAGCCCAGACACAGCTGGACGCCCCGCAGGGATGAAACAGGAAACCATTGTCGCTCACGATTTCCAAAACGTGTGGGGTGAGCGCAGGGCGCGCATTTTTTTCTTTTTTAGTTTCAAGCGGAACGCATATGCACGCGCGACGCATCGAGCCGCGTCGCGTGCAAATGTTGCTTTTTGAGCGACGCTGACGCGTAGCGAAAAGCAATTATTGCGCACGCGACCACGCATAGAAACGCTGCTAATATACGCGCCTTGCCTCTGGCGGATATAATATTGACCGGACTGTTCAGTCTTTGTATAGCTAAATTATATGATTTTTTATCTATGTATAATAATATTATGTTTAATATCCGTGTTTTATTAGTATTTATTATGATTAAACCCGGATTTTTACGCTTAGATAATATAACGGTGATAATAAAATAATTAAATGCATAACAGCGTATATATAAAGAGTTACTGTGCACGCGTACGTTATCAAGATGATTAACTTCACCCTCGCCGCTAACGAGCTCCCTTTAAACGTTCATCTGACCATGTCTTGTAGCGCTTCGCCTACGAAAAGCCGGAAGTTCTTCGGGGCCCGTTACAAAATCAACCGGAAACCTATTCATCTCCTTCGTTCAGGACACTCGACCTACTACGAAAAACGTCGAAAATAAGCGGGGAGATAAAAGAAGGGACAGTTGTTTCGCGGTGGGGGGAGACCGGTAAGGTTCGAGACACTCCTTTTCGCTAATAGCATGCACGCGACCATCCGGACCACACGTGCGTAATAATGGGTAGCGCGCGTGGGTGTGTGTTGGTGCTGTGAGTCGAACGGAGAGCCAAGCGGAGCCGAGCCAAGCCGGTCGACGAAGCGTGGCCCAAGGGGTCTGGTTCCCAAGTTTCTACCGCTCCATCTGCTCCTTGTTACTCTCGGTTATTAATTAGCCGGGGCCGGTGAGAGAGCGCCCGAGCCGCGACATCGGCGACACCGCCATCGAAATTATGCGACTGCGCTCGTATATCAGTAAGAGTAATCCGACGATCGTTCCGAGGCATCGCCATCGCGAGCTCTGGTTGTTCGATCTCGATGAAGACGCGCGCTCGCAATCTTTAAACACGCGCGCGCGCGCCCGCCCGAGGCCCCGCAGAAGCCGATGTACCGGACGCCTCTCGCGTGAGCTGCTCGCAAGGGCGCAATTAACTCTCAGAACGGAAAGTACATCGGGGCTTCGAGTATCGTAAACGTTCCTCTCGCGTGTCCCGCCTCCGGCTTGTCCACCCGTACACGAGATAAAACGTGTCCGCGTTGTCGAGCATCGTCGGACGGGGGCCGGGTGCGATAATTACTAGTTGTATTCCTCTGCGAGCGCGAGAGTCGGAGAGCATTCGCTCGCGGAGATTTTAATTGGAGGATAATACGTTCTTTCATGGTGTTTAACTGCTCTTCTGTTAACTGAAAAACTTTCTCTCTGTTGAAAAGAAAGTCTGGGTAATTTTCCAACTACGAGATGTCTTTGTTTTAAATATTTTTTATCATTAAGCTAATAATTCGGCAATAAGCTGAATAAAGATAATTTATCAACATATCTTAAAGCGAACAGTTGGCGACAAACTAATTTTTGAGTTTGTCCGATTATAAATATATAAATATAATCTAAATTTTCTGCTATATTTATTTCATCTTTAGTAAGCGAATAATTATCCCTTATCAACGCATCCGCGTGGACGAGACAAGGGATTATTCATCCTCCTCAGCCACGAATCAAACAACGCGGTCGACGAGCATTCGGGCTACGGATCGAAATGGTCCCCGCATCATCGCGGAGACGCATCAGGAGGGTTTTGCACGGTTGCACCGGCGGCGGCGCGGCAGCATCGTATCTGCCCCGCATTCTCTCCGAATCTCCCGACGCTAGTGCAAGCGGCCTCGAGCGGCGGGCTCGCCCGCAGAAATGTAAATACCGACTGGCCAATCAGTCTGATTGGTCCCATTCGCTCGAATGCCCGTCATTCACCGATGCTATATACCGTTGCCGTAAGGCACGGCGGCATTCCTGAATCGACGGCATTGTTCGTACGCGGGCGTACCATGCGCTCCTATGTACATACACCCGCCGCGTATGTACACCCCGACATACATGCACATGCGGGACGCTTTGAAAAAGCTATGGCACAAGCTTTTCGGGCTTCGCGAGCCGTTCATTTACGGCCAGGTCGTAACACGATCGCGTAATATTACCCGCGATAGATTATTTTGACACAAATTCTAACGCCTGGTTATTAGCGTAATCGCAGGATTAATATTTACGTCGACTATTAATATTTTATTTTATAGCTATTACGAGATTGCCACCGTGATTGTTAGCCGTTTCAAGGTCGGAATTTACACAGCGACATTAATCTTATTAATGTAGGTATTGCGTAATTACGAGCTCATGATTCATGCAGCCGTGCGCATGCATCTGATGACCATTCGGCTACCCGAAAGCACGTCGACGCGACGCATCAACGCGACGCGACGCAACGATCTCGCGTCCTGATCCCTCGCGACGTAAATTGTTGCGTGCCGACAGCCCATTGTTATGGCAATGAGAGAGAGAGAAAAAGAGAGAGAGAGAGAGAGAGAGAGAGAGAGAAATCGTTTCTGCTTTTATCTACCAATTTTGAAGGGTATTACAAATTGGCGTGCTAATCCTAATGCGCGATTCATCGGGTAATTTCTCAGAAACGTTATTCGAGAAATCGTTTTGCGTATTAAGGCTGATAGAAAATTTTTGACCAAGACCCTCGCTATCCCCCGTATAATTTGTTCGACTCCTCGGCACGGATGCTTTCGTGACTTAGGGTTAACGCGCGCGCACCTTCCTATTCACCTGTACATCGCGATTTCGCGACCACGCAATATCGTATAATCGGGAATTAAATGCTGTAATTACGATAATTGCAAGTCTGCTTATTTTCCACGAACTTTGTTTGTTACCTTGAATGAACATTGGATTAGGTTTGCGATTTAAAAAGCAATCGCATTGTCACGTTACCGCGGACGAGACAATTCTTACGGAATGAAGAAATATCACTCGTATAGATACGTTTCGTGAAGAAAGGTCTCATTAAACGCTTTCAAGACGGAAATGGGATTCATAGATAAAGACAATATCCATCGTCACGGACCGGATAACCACGCTCAGTCCAGAGTTGTTTACACGAGGGTTAAAACTCGCTTGAGACTCGGGCGAGAGGAAAGAAACTAAGAGTCCCACTCGAGAGAAGATGAAGCGCAATGTCCTCTGGCTCTCTGTACTTCTGTTTGCCCTTCTCTTCTTCTCTTTGACTTTATCTCGTCGCGATCTTTTCTCCTCCTCGCTCTTTCGCCATAGAAAAGAAGAATGGCCGCGGGGAAAAGGGCCAAGGGAGAGCCGTAGCTAGCAGACATAGACAACACCGGTTACCAGACAGCGCGCTTCTAATCTGGTTTAACTTGTTTACCAGTCCTCGATAAAGGAGCAATGCAATCCCCGCGCGGGCGTGCGAATTTCACGTCTGAAATCTGACTTGAAATTTATTGCGGCGGTAAATATAGAGGCGGGTGGGCGAGTGAATTCCGGTCGCGGGGGTATAAAGGAAGGAAGGCGGAGGGCAGTTCGCAGGGCGTCTGGAGGAAAGGGAAGCACCGACGTTAAACTGCAGCACGCCCGGTACTTGTAGTGCGGCCGGTTTTCACCGACATTTTTCGGAGGTTCTTTGGAAGTCTTCGTCTGTCGAGACACAGCTGGTCTTTCTGTGATTGCCGCTCGAGGCCGCGTAAACCTCGACGACGACAACGACAACGACGATGAAGAGGATGACGACGACGCCGCGACGTCGACGAAGAAGAAGAAGAAGAAGAAGAAGAAGAAGAAGAAGAAGACGACGAAGAAGAAGACTACGTCGGCGGTGTCGGTGTCGGTGTCGCAAGATCCGTTTTAACGAGACTGCTCGAAAGGATTCATTGAGACGCCGGCTGCTGCTTCTTCGACATGCCACGTGACTCCTCTTCCATTCTTCCTCTCCTTTCTTTATAGCCCGACGTTTTATTATTCGCCACTCACTCTCTTCTTTCATTCCGCTTGCCGCGCGCGCCCTTACCGTCAACCTTTATTTTCTTCTTCCCTGAATTCTCAGCATTATTCAGCGGGCGCACGTCCCTCATCGAGGATGCACGCACGTACTGACTACCTGCTACGGTTACGATGACGACGACAACGATGACGACGACAACGACGACGACGACGACGACGACGACGTCGCCGTCGAAATTCGCAATAAAAATGTCTCGCTGTCGAAGCTAGTTGGTTGCACGAACGAACCTCGACTACTTGTATCGTTCGTGCATGGGATATTACAATATATGTCCCTTTTCTCTTTATATTTATATATTCTGTAATGAATATATATATATGCTATTAGTAGCCGAACAAACTGAATTAGATTCCATGTGTCTGTAATTTTCAGCAGTAAATATCCCGGTCCTTTATAATTGAAAGTTAATACGCGCGAATGCAGATATTCGTATAATCCTTTCTTTTACTGCATGTTTCTGTATGGTTCTAGGTGTATCATAGAAATAATATAATTTAACGAAGTGTTAATCGACTGATTCGAATTAACGAAATTGCTGACGTACATCGATAATAACAGCGAATATAAATGGAATCGTCGTTGAAACGAAATTTTCATTTGCCGCTAAAACGCGCGAACGGGCGGCGGATTACCTATATGCGCGATACCATCTCGTTAAAAGCACGCGAAATGCTCTGCGAAAAGCTATCGTTATAAAGTGCTCGTCGTAACGCTCGGACATACGCCTGTCCAATCGAAATTTGGATTGCGCCCGCGTTACTGATTGCGCGCGTCACATTATAAGCTTTAATCACTTTAATTACTTATTGCATGTAATTAAGCACGGTTTATTGCACTCGTGCTGACGAGCGGTCGATGAAACCCGCTCGTTGACGCGTGACAGCGCATTTGCGTTCGTCAGCGGTGGTACACGTAATGAAACTTGCGAGTCGCAATTCTATCAAATCAAAGCCAGACTAATCGTCAACATTATTTCGGTGTGTAGGAAATCGGCGGTTTCATTACACGTCGCTTATATTGTCGTGTTTCACACACACATACCGGAATAAATATTTATTAAATGATTCGCGAGGTTTCATTGCAAATTATTATCACCGACCGCTTCGCGCAATTTCGCGGTTCATTTTGAAGCGATACAACGTAATCACGTCGAAGTTTCTGCGCGTTAAGACCCCGAACATCTGTATTAGGCAAAATGTTTGCAAGATATACTTTGCTATACTTCGCAAGCCCATACGTGCAATTTTACCGGACATGTTTGCGCACGGTAATGAACGGCTTCTACCAAAAAGTTATATATGCGTTAACCCACTCCTAACCGTTCTTTATGGGTTGGTACGTTCTAACGAGCTCCCGTGCTCCACCGTTCTTCTCTCATTAAAATGTCGGCCGACGTCTTATTGTACGTCGCGTTATTATCATTACCACGTGATGGGACACGCAAGCTGCGCCCACATCTCCATAGCACCGCAAATAATCGTAAAGAATGAACGTTATGTTAATAACGTGTCCATTTAACTCGTGTCTCTCGAAAAATTCAGCACAGCAATAGCAGCTGAAAGAATTTAGGACGTACAGTCGGCTTAAATTCACCGTCATAAGTAATGTTTAGGTATAAATTTTCTTGAAAACCTTTATATCGGAGCTAACTTTTCATATGACCGAAATTACCGACAATTTTCGAATATTAAATATCATTATTTTTATGTTACAGGTGAGTCAACTGGGCCAATCACGTGCACGGAATCAGAAGCTGTTCGAACAGTGAGTTCAATTAAGAGCAATTACGCGACATGATAGGGCGAGCAGTTAGTCGTACATTTCGTGTGTGTTACGGGAATTAAAATAGAAACGATAGGGGCCGGGTTCGGTGCGTGCGGTGGAATGAATCCGAAACACGAACATATAGAACGCGGTAACGTTTTCGTACGAAGCGCACCCCTTATATCTTCGCTTTGTATATTTTTTCCCGACATGCGCGATGCTGGCGTGTTTGATTGTCGACGAAAGACGCTGGCGATGACTGTTCCAGGCCCCGGCGCGTTCGTTCGGACTCCTGGGAGGGATCCCTCCTTCTTACGGAGTAAACTGTTTTCTTAGGCACTCGGGACTCTTCAAAAATTCCTAAATATTTACTCGAGTGGAGGACTCCCAGACGGACGACACTTAAACGGTATTCTTCGAGCAGGGTACACGAAGACGGGCTTAAGCCCCCCCTGAAGAACGGATTAGAGACCTCTCGCGCGCATTTCTTTCTCGTTTTCTCGTTTCCTCGCTCCTCCACCTCGTCATTTTTCCTTCAACTTTTCCTTCGCGCGCGTCTCCTATCCGCCCGGACTGAGATCCGTACGGAATTCGCGCTGAGGGAAATCATTCTTTGAATTGTAAGTCGAGCGTGATTTTTCCGAGTGTATACTTATCATATAAGGTGATAAAGCGTGCATGGGGATTTGTTCATTGAAAAATAGAGATCTTCCGCGCGTGCGCGCTGCATTCGTTTTATTCATTGAAATACGATGAATTATATATGAATTGGTGTTACATGGATGAATATCTCTGCAGGTAATGGAAATAACGACTGCTCGATTTTCAAGTTAAAAACGGCTTGCATTATATTTTACCGTGGACGCGTGGACTCTTAGACTTTATCCAGGGACTCGTGATTATATTTTCATAAAATTCTATTGAAAACGTGGATTTGTTTTAAAGTAAAGTTTATAATTTCTTTAATTGCACAAGAATTTATTCATGATTTAACATGAATCGGCAACAC
Organism: Temnothorax americanus; assembly: GCF_048541705.1. Taxonomy (NCBI): domain Eukaryota; kingdom Metazoa; phylum Arthropoda; class Insecta; order Hymenoptera; family Formicidae; genus Temnothorax; species Temnothorax americanus. The sequence goes on from NW_027509329.1 coordinate 3,220,215, forward strand.
GACCTTAGCATTCCACTTGTGCATAAATAATGTCACAAACTCCAGTCATTTTTTATGAATCAAAGTACCTCATTGCGTTTATCACTCTCATTCGCGAAAACTTTGCGACGTTCTTTTATGCCTTCGTAACACGAAATTGTATGACGACTAGCAATTGCTAGTTATCTTATCGCCTGCCGTAAATATTTGATAATTCGGTCGACTCGGTCGGTCGTCAGCTCGCGACGCGAGAACTTTCGAAGTCCGAGAATACGAAACTACACGAACGGTCGATTAAGTATCGCGAATCGATTTCATCTCGTCAAACCGTTTCCGTACACGTGTGACGAAGGATTTAAAAAATGTCGGGCCCAACACGACGAGACTCGAGATTCTGCAGTTTCTCTTGACTTTTTTTCGACTGGTTTCAGGCGTTGCCTCGATGCAAAAGCATTCCCTTGTTCGAAGTTCCCGTGTCCCCCCACCCACCAGTTGCCGTCACAGTCGCGCTTTCCGTCTGAGAGCTTCGAAAACTTTCGGGTCTGAATACTAGGCTGCATTAAACATGAATAAACGATTTATGAGAACAGAACGGCTGTAACGGGCTGGGTGAAGGGTTGACGGCGCGGCAAAGCGACGGCTAATAAAACGAGGCCGACGATATCATTGACGAGAGGTTTCTCGGATCCCCGTCGTCGTACGGTACGCGCGATCTCGATCCGCCTCGTTATTCGCTCTGATAATTAATAATCGCATCCAACGACCGTGCGCGTATACTGCCGGGCTCCGGGCTTCCTATCTGCTTTGTCATCGCCCCGGATAATAACTCTTTGACGATTGGCGGGTGCGGATCCGGACAGTCGCCTCTCGTGGTGCAAATAACTGATTAACCCTTTCGGCCATTCCGCTTCTCGGAACCTTCGATTTTCATTCTGCCCGATCGATTGTGCCACGGCGCGGCGGCGAAGTAAAACGAACGGGGTGTTAAAGAGCGGCCCCGAAGCCACGAAGTCATCGGTGAGGATACGCAAGTATCTCCACACACAAAGCGAGACGGAAGAAATTTCCATTCCAAGAAACACTGTCCGCTAAGAAGGGAACACAGATCGTATTTTATCGCGTGATAATACGTTATTCCCGCTGTTTAAAGTGGATAAGGAAACGCCGTGAGGAAAAAAAAAGAAATATATTAAGTCGGCGATGTGCGGGGGGAGCGGGGAATAAAAGGATTCAATTGAGCGCGCGCGCATGCGCACGAACGCAGCCTGCTTCTTGCGAGAAACGGGTTTCCGACGGAAACTTCGGGGGCTTCAAAGCGATCTCATTTCATGCGCTCGGCTCCGCCGCGGATTGCCGCAAGCTAATTTGCGAGCGTCAGCTGCGTATTTCTGCAACTATTCTGAGTTCCTCACGCGGCGTTAACCCGCAGACGGCGGGACGTTAAAAACGACCGATACTGCGCTTTTTCTCCCGGTAATCCCCGGCATACCCGGTTACTTTTCGCCGTCCGTGAAATAATTAATTCGCGCACTCGTAAAACTCACCATCGGGAATAACAAAACCGGGCGGGGCAGTCGCGTTCTTTTATATGATACTCTGAAAAAGATATGTGTCCCCGCGTTGGCACGTACCTTTGTCGGAGCTGCAATGGGCGCGACGCTGCAAGAGGACTCTAGCATCTCTCGGTGCTACGTTCTCTCGTCGCATAATCTAATCAGCACATTAACAGGGACGATAACGTCCGCTCGTAAATCCATGACTCGGGTAACGATCTTTCCACGTGCGCCAAACGCGTATATTTGACGCATCCCAACGTCGTCCGGCGCGATGTTTTGCTCGTATAGGTGCGAAACGACGCGAATTGTGACCGGCCATTAATTTTAACCCGCGTATCTCGGTGCTGCAAGATTTCCGAATAAATACTCCTTACCCGTGGACTTTTATCGTAAAATCGACAAACGTCGGAGTTTAAGAAGGCATTAAATTGCAATACTGTCTCGCGCATTGTCCCGCTCTTAATGAAAAAAATCGCAGATCGAATGAGAGCCAGAAATATTACGTAAACATTACTTTACTACTTAAATATTCATATAAAAGAATAAAAGCTCAAGTATATATATGTATATCTTACTATCAATTCTCGTATTAATTGTATTAGTGACATGATAATCTAGATCAATGCTATCCATCAAGATGTAATTCTTGGCTTGATGTGTGTCAGCGTTCAGAAAAGCTTGTTGCTTTCCTGTCCATAATTACAAATCTTACACACAGCACTGTTCTAGATAATTAAATTAAATTTGACGCTATATTATTTCCGCAATCATGCATGTATGCAGTTCAAGCCTATCTACTATTCGATCATTTGGTACAAAATAAAAAACCGTTTTCTGATTAGCTAACATTCCTCGTCAAGTACCATTTAGATGTAATTTTACATGCTGTTTTATTCTATAGTGACTCTATCGGTTACGAACATCACTTCTGGTGACTATCGACTCGTGACATCATTTGCGCTTGAGGTTCCACCATTTTATCAGCGATGTAGATATTGCTCTCTTTGTCAAATGAAGCGCTATCGAATACCGATACTTTCGACTTTGCTCCGACTAGGACGAACCAAGTCTGAACTGGATCATTAACGCCCTTTCGTCCAATCGCGTCGTCATTGGCGCGCCATTACACGAGAAGCTAGCGTTGAAATCTGCATAGTAAAGTACAAAGCGAAAGCATCGAGAATATCAGTACAACTTCCATATCGCCTGTTACATTAGCACAAAGAGACAAAAGAAGGAATGAAGTATATCTTCGGTTCGACAGAAGGACAATGAAAGGTAAATGTCCTGTAAGTGGAACAAAAAGAGAGAGGGGGAGAGAGGGAGGGGGAGAGAGAGAGAGAGAGAGAGAGAGAGAGAAAATTAACGTAACGATACGACTTGTTTCAATTTCGATCGTTAACCCAGACGGCAAGGGAGTCATGTTGAAATATTTAACAACTCGATTGCTCATTCGATCGATGCATGCCGAACAAACATAAAGCGACGTTTTTTCTCAATATTACGAAAAGAAAAACGTGGAATTGATAGCCGTATGCCTCGCGAAGCAATTGTGTTGCTGTCGTATCAGATGTATAATGTACACAGCGGCGCAGCGTGAAATCCACGCAGGTAGAAAGGTAGAAAGTGTAAGTGCTCTCGAGGATATCGACGTTCGCTCTATCTCGTCGGTTATCTCCCGACACGGGAGAGATCGGGCCTCTCGTTCCTTTCGAATCTTTTCTTCATGAGACGGAGAAAAAACTAGGGAGTTCCGACGCGGATGAAGGAAGAGAAACGACGTGGAGACCTCCCTGTTGTTTGTGCAGCGTGGCAACGGCTGGGAGAAGATGGAGAACAGCGTGACGGTGGCAGTGCATTTCACTTGTTCGGAAGCATAAACTGGGACGGTAGACGTGCCGGTATGAAAATTTCAATCGACTGGGGCGAAGTGTCGGCGTAGCGCGCGCGAGCGTCGAGGAGGCGGCGTCGACGAAGGTGGAAGGTGGATGGTATAGTGGCGGAGAGAGAGGCTCAGGTGGAGGAGGCACAGGTGGAGAGACGGCGAGCAGGAGAAGAAGGGAGGTGAAACGCGACGTGAGGGAGGATGAGGTGGGTAAAGTGGCTCTGGACCCTGTGTGGGTATATCGTCGTCTCTCTCCCGGTTTCTCCGCCGGTTGATTCGCCGCACGGCAGTCTTTCTCCCCATCTTCCTCCTTCTTGCCGGCGTACGAGGCCCTAGCCCGCGGCGAACTGCATAATTCATGGCCCTGCTACACACCGACCGCCGCCACCCCGGAGGACCCTCTTCCAGAGAGGGCCGCCGCGCCGCGCCGTACCGCCCAACCCCTTCTTGCGCCCACCACTTTCCACGCTTCAACCTCCTTGCCAGGGTCAGCCTTAGTCGCGTGCATTGTACGTCACCACGTATGCGCGTGCTTGCCGCTCTAACCCTAAGCATATACAGAAGAACTTATGTGTGTACGTACGCATGTATGCACAGCGCGGATAAAGTTGGCCCTGCGACGAGCTACATGTATGCGCGCGCGCGTTTCTAACCCCGTGCACTACGCGCAGAATGTAGGCGAATATTTTGGCTGAGTTATGAGCGGCACCACCCCCCGTGGAGATAGCGCGGAGACCTAACGAGAGAGGAACGCCACGGGCGCTTTGACCGGTCTCGATCGCGTCGGGATGCCTTCCCTGACAGAGAACAAGATTCGAAGATTGGAATAATGGATCTTTATACGAGGCCACTGTCAGTTTGGACAAGTTTACGCGCGCCGTTGCTCCTCCGTATAGGCTTTTTTGCAGCCTCGGAGCCCGCTCTTTTTCTTTCACGTTGCGTCTCCGAAAGTTGCGCTGCCGCTCGCGACGAGCACCGACGTTTCCCGCGGCAAATGAAACATCGCCTTTAAATCAGAGACGTTGTTGTAATTATGAAGTTTTTAATTACGGAGTTCGTGAAAGTAAAAGACAAAGAACAGTATTAATTGTTGTCTTAATGTTTATAATTCGTGAATTTTTTTCTAATTCACATTTGGCTTGTGTAGAGTATATGTACCATTTGATACCGGTTAGGATTGTGGCGGAATGAAATACTGGGGTATAAATTTCAAACGCTTAATGCCACGTGAAATATATATCTCAGTGATGCGCGGATCTTACATTTAGATAGAATAATATATATCTTAAAAGGAACGTTTGTGAATAATAACTCTGATATTTTTGAAGATCGCGAAACGTACCAAATAAATATTTGCTTCTAAGAAAAGTAAAATTTTACTGTATATTTTGCTTCCTCATAGAGGAAGCTTTGTTTTCGTAAAAAAAATTTTTTTTTAGTTGCTTTTGCCAATGTGTTCATCAGAATGTTCTAAAACGTCGAAAAATCGCTATTTTAAAATATGTCGGTATGTGTGTATGTGTGTATGTATGTGCCAAATTTACCGAAATTTCTATAACTCCAGAACTAATCAATCAAATCTTAACGAATTATATGTGAAATAGGGGTAGAAAAAACTGAAGAATATAATAGAATTAATAAAAATTGCTAATAATTAAGGGGTTCTTTTTTAATAAAATTTTGAATTTGCAGAAATGTTTGTTTATGCTTTAATTTCCGCAAATTTGGAGATATCGATCTATTTCTAATTTTATTATATTTTTCAGTTTTTTCTACCCCTATTTCATATATAATTCTTTAAGATTTGGTTGATTAGACTCAGCTTTATACGCGATCAAAGGTCCCTAATTTTTAGAAAAATGTCTGTAATAACTTTAACTTCTAGAAATTTTAAGATATCGGTCTATTTTTTATTTTGTTATATTCTTTAGTCTTCTTTATTTCTATTTTATGTAATTCTTTAAGGCCGGTATTCATAGTCGGGTCTTATATTCAAGATCGTCTTAAGTATAGTCTTAAGGCGTCATCAGCCAATCAGAGGGCTGTATTAGCATCTTAAGACGTCACTTCCTCTATGAGGAAGCCAAGTGCAAATTTCTAATTTGCACTATTTTTTACTTGTTTTTATAGATAATAATAGTGTAGTAATTTTAACAACAAAAATCTTTTAAAATAATATTTTTTTTAACACTAACATATTCCGTTATTTTATTTTTTTTTTTTTTTTGAAATTAAACGTTTTGTCTCTGAACCTTTACTGGTTTTAAGATATTCTCAATTATATTATGTCTCTGTACATCTTTTTGAACTCGTCCCTTATTAAATGTTTTGACAAAATGGGAAGTCTTTTAATTTTAGTCAGATTTCGTCTTTTTAATCGAATTAAGACGTCTGTTTTCTTTTATGACACTTTAGCTGATAATGATTAGTATTAATTAGACAATCTTGAACGTAGCTAAATAGATAACACGGTGATGTCGTCGTTAAAGTCCATTGCATTAGCTGCCGAAGGCATATCCTCGCGCTCAGGGTGCGATTCGTCCGGTCTACGCGTTGTACGTACACCAATCGGAAGACAAAGTGGGCACCCGAAGCTACGAGACTGCACGAAATTAATACGGAACCGGCTTTAATCTACGGACGCATTGCGGTTCGAAGCGCAGGAAAGGCGGTGGAACGAGATGCAGATATCCCGAGGCAGGCACGGTCAGCAGCAGCCGCAAGTCGTTTTCTCGTCCTACCGGGAGAAGCGTACCGGTTCTTGCGCTGAATAAATGGGAGATGCTCTGCCATCTTGGGTTCCCATCGCTCGCGAAGATAAACATCAGTAGCAGCAGCAGCAGCCGCCACAGCACCAACGGCACACGGCTCACGGTAGCCAGAGGGACCCTCGTAATTAGCCGGGCTTGCGTGTCTATTCTTTTTCTCGCGTTAGAAAACGCCGCTTCGAAGACCGTAATGCTTGATGGTGTCTGTTTATATATGAGCGAATGATCGTCCGCGAGTCGATTAAAGCTCTTTGAAGACCGTCGGATAACCGAACGATTTCATAGAAATTACCGTGCGAATTCCAGACGGAAATACGCCGAGCTGAGAGGGAGATACGGATCACCGCTAACTTCTTCGCTTCGGGCGGAAAATATTGGAGTGTCAAAGAGCCGAGACTTACTACCGTAACTTTGTGAATTAATAAGATTTGGGTAACAAGTTGCGTACCGGTGGCAGAGCTTAAAGTTCATCAAAAAAGATAGATTCCTTGATAAATTCAAAAAGTGGCTAATTCTTTCAAATAATGAAGTATAGTAAAAACTAAATAAAAAAGATGCCGTAGATAATAGTACAAAATTAATTTAATACAAAGATACAGATATCAAAATATTTTAATATTTTAGCTATAGGTATTTAATAATTTAAATTTTTAATTTAAAAAATTTAAATATAATAGGTACTGTGATATTAATCGCGCCGGATCGTACAAAATTTGAGAAAATACTGAATTAAATAACATGTTGCTTACACGTTGAAAAATAATAAAATATTTAGATACATCGTTATAACATGATAGAACAGTGATTCTTGAAAACTTGTCACCATTTTAAATATTTCTATACCTTTATGTTATTTTATTAAAACGACGGTATAAAATAAACATCGTCTCGCAATTTCTCTCGCGTCGACGACTGCGTCCTTGGGAGAGGGTCTACAAAAATAAGTCGCGGAGCGCCCCGGCAATTACGCGAGGACGACTTCGCCGAGTTTTAATTTGCGCGAGCTCTCGAGACGGTCGCGTATTCGTGTACGCGCGGTACTTTCCACGAATTCGCGCGCAAATTTATGCGCCCAAACGATGGAAACAGCGCTCAAAAGAGCACCATGCCTGCCTCTCTCCCACACCCACCGTAAATCTCGTCAGCTAAGAATTGCGAGTTTTCTCGGGGAAAGATGGAAAGGCACTTTGAATGCAAGTTTCTCGTCTGGCCATTTCTGGAATTTCTGCAAAAGGCAATTTTATCGCCTGGAAATCCGTGAATGTGCGAAACGCACGTTTTTGAACCTGTTAAATATTTGCTTAAATTAGACAGTTTTCGTCATATTTTACAAGTTGATACATATACATCGGTATTAAGTGAACGAACATTTCTTTATTTTCGTTAAATATTCTGAAATAAATTTTTGAGCGAATCAAGTACATATATTTTTCCAAGATCTTCTCTTGCCATCTTACAAGAAGAAAATCTTATCCTTGTACACGTGTATGCAGAATTTTTACCTTCCAGTGTTTCACAAGCTTCCTTTTTTTCTCTGCATTGTCGAAAACTTTTCGACGAGAAAATGACGCGTTTTCCGCCACGGAACTAAAGCCGTTCGCGAGCGGCGCGGCGACGGGGTCGAGCTTGGATGCGAATTTTTCGTCCGAACTCAAGAGTTCGTCGACGAACGGCGTTTAACGATCCGGAAACGTTGTAAGTGTGGAGATTAAAGTGTATTCGTATACGTAGCTGCGAACCTGTGCGGCAGCAGCACTTTCCTTGCCTTCTCCCATTCTCCCATTCACACCACCTTTGGAATGACACGTTGGGAACAGAGCCAAGCCAACTCTAGTACGTGCTATGGGAATGCTCCCAAATGGGAATACTTCTTCTGGCTTTTAATTTAAGTTTGAATATCAAGGAAAATAATTATCTGGCGGAATAACACGAAACAGGCAGCTTGTTAAACACCGGTTAAAATATATGTACATTTTTAATATATTTATATAAGTATGATCTACACAAAATTATGTAAAAAGAAGGAAAGATAATGAAATAATAAAAATAGATGGAATAAGTTAAATGTTACTAAAGCTCACTCTTAGTCTTTCTTTATAAATCATCACTGCACAACTTTGAGTAATTACAAACGCAGCAATATACGAAAGAGTTATGCTGTTAAAAAGGAATGCGAGGAAAGGATGTAAATTGACAATTGGTTTTTCGCAAAGGGAGAGTTTTTCGTTAAAAAACTCTCTCGCGTCTTTCGGTGTTTTTCCTTCTTAATAAAGCTTAAGAAATTTTGTTATTTATTTATCGAGAATATATAACATAATAATACAAGATTTGTATTATAAAATCTTTAAAATAAGATTTATTAACAGGATTTGGCATCAGATACAATATATTTAGATAAAAAATAACGTAAATAGGAACATATACCAGATTTCTTTCTTAAATCATAAATCTGACGTCACAAATATCAAATTGATTTTCAAGACATATCTATTGAACCGTATCTCGAAACTGGTTTTAGCCAAGTTCCTTAACGAAATTATTATATAAATATGGGTTATATCGTAGAATACTGAGATTAGAAAAATCCCCTGTTACAAGCTTACGCTTTGTACGTATACATCGAACGTAATCGAAGCGGCATGATTGATTCGCCGATTCGCTGAACAAATTCATGTGTATTCATTCGTAAAATACACCCGTGAGCCCGTACAGGCGGATGTAGCTTTATCTGGGGCCCCATCATTCACGTTAATTCCACTTAAGCACCGATGCACCTGGCTCGCGAGCTCAGCGCGACGAGCGCGCGGATATAGACTCGGCAAAAATGAAGAGACGAATGCCATGCAAATCGAGCATTCGAAGTGCGCACAAGGGCACCTTATGCAGCGGCACACAGTGGAACCGAGTGGCCGAGTGCGCGGCTGCGTGGCAGCTCGAGCGAATGAAAGATGGCAGTGTGCGTATTGTAGAAAGCTGGAACAAACGGGGCACTAAATTCGCATAATTCCTTCTCGTTTCGGAGGTGAAGACTCGCGTGGTTTACTCCGGGGTGCTTCGTCGGGCGCCGATGTCGAATGTTTGCGTTCGAAATAAATAATTGACTAAAAACCAGTTGAAAGAGGATTTAATCCGAGAACGAGGGCACAAAAAATCTACCGTCTGCACGACGCCGCGCCGTTACGCGGCGTCTTCCTCCTCGGAATGATGATTATCCACAAAAAACAAACGGACTGAGATAAGTGGCAGCGTATTAATAAATGCATAACGCTTTTTGCCTCAGGCAGAGGCGCGTATCAATTCAGAAATGTGGACATAATCAAGTCTCAGTAATTACAAGGAAATGATTAACTTTTTCTACTTAAAGCACACATGCCCTGCGAACCATATAAGAGCTTAACGTTACCCCGCAAGTAAAGTCGTATATTATACGAAACGCAGATCGATAGTGCAATTAACTCACGCGAGTGCACGAACAGCTTATTTCCCATACAATTTTTATCTTTAATAGATTACATTTCGCACACGTAATGCAAGAAAGAGAGCTTTTAAAGTGCTGCGTGAAGCGACGCGGTCGCCGCAGGGAACGTATCTCGCGAACGTATGCGCATGAATGCCGCATTAGAGCGCGCGTGTATTTACGACGAGATTATACACGGGGCCTAATGATTAATTGTACGTCACGATTGATCTAATCATCGGCTAAGAAACGAATGCCGTGTGTCTCGGACACAATCGGCCGAGCGAGCGGGGCGGTTGGTTGGCTGCGCTCCGCGACCTTAATTACTATGTCGACTAATCGATCGCGCGCGCATTGTGATCGTACTATGCTTGACACGGGTACCAGCATACGCAACCGCTTCAATAGCATCTTAATTACCGGTCAGATAATCCGATTCAGCAACTTGTGTATGTATCGATAGTAGCCCCGAGCCTCGTGTCAATCGAGTATTGAGTCGAAAAAGATGATCTCGAAGTCACCGAACTGTGCTCCGGAAGTGACTCGAAGACCAGAGATAGCGTTCAAACAATTTCCATTTTGCTTCGATTCTAACAACAGGACAAAGCTTTTTAATAAAAAATTAAAGTAATTTAAATCGACCTGACTGGCAATATATATAACGTCTTTCCGATATGAACATTGAAAAACTGTGAGCCAACTTGGTTTGTCGGATAAATAGTTTTTAATTTTATTGCGCAATAAAATTAAAAACTATTTAATTTAGAAATTACATCAACTGACCAAAACCATGGTCAAAATTAATAATGTCTCGATATCGATCTGAAAAAAGTGCTGTGTGAATCCGACAAACCAAGTTGGCTCACAGTTTTTCAATGTTCATATCGGAAAGACGTAATATATATTGCCAGTCAGGTCGATTTAAATTACTTTAATTGTTATTCTATATATACTGGCAAAAGAAATTTATTATTCTGCTTTTTAATAAAATTGAGGACTTGTGCCAGACACCATTAATTTGAGATCAGATCTATTTTTGAAACAATAGCTTACGAAAGTGTTGCCGGTTTGCCGAAAATTCACGATAAATTCTTAAAATCCACGAATTCACGATCGTAACGCGATATAAAACCCCCGGTCGCTGCGTTTATCGCCACGGATATTTTCGTCGCCGAAATAATGAGTCGCAGGAAGGGTTCTCTAAGCTCGGCAAGATAAGCATCGGGGAACGGTTCGGCGGTAGTCGAGGAACCCCATAACCTCTCCCTCCCCCTTCCCCCCGTTAATTAGCCAAAAAGTGAGTTCTCTCGTACGGTCCCCTCGCTTTTCTTTTCTATATACGCTGCTACACACCACGTCGGCACCACCACCGCCGTGAATAAAGTATGGTCCCGCGTTCCTTCTCCCCGCGAAACCTCCCGGTGTATCCCCCCCCCCGACTATCCGGTACGTACGAGCTCTCGCCCCCTCGCATACAAGAGAAGAACCAAGACCAAGCCAAAGAGAGCCCCACGGCGCGTTCGCCGTAGTTCTTTCTCCGGCTCGCAACATCCTCGGTGGACCTCTCTCTTTCCGTCTTCTTCTCTCGCGCCGAACGGCCGATCCTAATCTCGATAATGACGCGTAATGGCTGCTGGCGTGAATGTAGCTCTTTGTCCGTGGCTCCTGTACCGGTCGTATATCTGTCCGGTACGGGAATCGCGCCATTTCACCCCGGCGAAAAGCACAGGGAGGCCGAAACGGCCGTTTCCAGACTCTTTTTCTACGTTCACGTCGCGTCTCCCAGTCGGCCTCCCCCGCTCCCCCACGCTCTTGTTTCCGTCCAACCCTCTCCGGGTTCCAATCTCTATGTTTTGGCAAGACGCTTTCTCGAGAATCTGCACGCTTAATCACTCTGTTCCGCGTAATGCCAGGACCAACGAGCCGTTTGTATACGTGTGTGTGTGTGATTTTTTTGTAACTTTATTTTTGCAGGAGCGGTTATGAGAGTTCGATGACCACGGGCCCGCGGACCATCGACGCTACCATGGACTACCTGCAGACGTGCCTCATCTTTTACCTGCTGATCCTCTGCTTCTGCGGCGGACGTTCCATAGACATATGTGAGTAGATATGTTAATTCGATCCCAGTCGATACAATTTCAAACTTCAAATCGAATTACATATACATATGTATATATTTCTTCATCGATGTTGATGAGGGCTTAAATAATGGCTTAAATAACGATCGACTCAACAACCATAAATTATAGAATAATCAGCATATCAGGTATCAAATAATATAAAAATCAAGTTAACGGGTTGGCGATTAGATAGAAATATAGCATTGGTGATGATGTGATGTTTATCGCTCAACAACAGAGAGAGACGATTCTCTTTTTGGGCAAGATGAAGAAATCGTGGCGAGATCATGATTGAAAGACGTGTTTACATCCAAGGCTATATAATTTTACCCCAAGGCGGGTACCTCTCTCGCCACCGCGGTTTCACTCGATAAAAACAGAAAGGCATCCCGGTGCCCTCCCCCTCGTAGCATTGCCCTTTGCCTTACATTAAACCTCGAGGCTCGGTTTCTACTCGGCTTGGTTTCCATCCCATTGACTCCGGCGGCCCGAGCCACCCTCCTCGTGTCAGGTAAACAGGGCGAGAAACTTGCGAAGTATCCGCCAAGAGTTCCGAAGTCAGCTCCGGGAAAGGCTTTTAGGTACTCGTTCGTGAAATCGAGCTCGAAACTTACGTATACGGGACGTATTTTGCACCCGAAGAATTTCTCGAGCAGGATCGAAAGATGGATCATGATGGTCTCTCGATTCGGTCGCACCGCGCAACGCGGTACCATCCCTTTTCCTGGATGAGCGAGTAGATACGAGTTATATCGAGCGCAAAGCTTTCAAAATGTGAGATTTTGCGTTACGAGCACGAAGCTACGTAATTATTCCGATATCGCGTGATTTTAATTTGCGAAATTATACCCATAAAAACTCTGTTATACGTAAAGAGTATTGAACAAGAGTCACAAACCGCGCGCTCGACGAGTTCTTGACAACTTTATCAATGATAGTACTATAAAGTTTGTAAGTGTACCAGTAATCGGCTTATACTTTAACGCTAAATATATCCAGACGCGTGGGCGGCTGTTACGGGAACATACTAAATCAGGAAAGTCGATGTTAACTCTTCTAACTCTTGGAACCTAGCGTACTATTTGACCTCAAAAGCCGATACTTGGGCTACCCTTTGATCCTGCTTATACTTACACTTAAGCGTGCCGGTGTAATCCCGGAAAACAACTATATAACGTAAACTTCGCTAATTAAATTCTATCTGGTTATCAAAGCAGCTCAACATAATACTTAAAAATAACAAAACAGAACAACGCTGATTAAAGCAACATTCTGTACGAAGAAAAAACTGCATATTGTAGCTAGATGTGATAATTTAACAGCACAGTCAAAATAGCAATCTATCAATTAACTGTTAACCGGTAATAAAAGCTTCCGACTAAATTGTCACGACAGATGTAGACGTTCCTCGGTTCTTTCGGTCAAGCTCCTTTTTATTCGCGCGTAAGAGAAGCAGGTCACGGCGCATTTCGAATTCGCTCCACCGTACTTGGAATCCAATAGAATCGCGCTTCGAATACCGGTCACCGAGAGATCCATAGGGGCGTTCGCATAAGAGGCTCTGCATAAGAGAAGCATCGAGCGGAGCAGCGCCGAAATATATAAATAGTCTCGTACGAAAGACTTGGACGGAGGAGACGATTGCGGGGGAATGCCCCCCTCCCCCCCCGCAGCGACTGAACTTGTACATTGAACCACGTCGGTAAATTCGCGGTTGTGTTAAGCGAGCCGGTCAGCTGTGGCCGATCGGGGGAGAGCTGAAAGGGGTCCTCGAGCAGTTGAAGCGCGCATAAATTGCAATGTTAATGTTGCCGGCGATACATAAACATGTTGCACGTCGGTCAAATTGCGGTGCCCGCGCGTACTGCACACCCTCTAGATGCCTGCTTGCTTGCTTGCGTGCGTGCGTGCGTGCGTGCGTGCGAGGGTATGTTCGATTTTGTGTATAGCGAGAGGGCGGTTTTGGTAAACGGTATATGCACGTATATAGACGCGTGCCTAGACGAGAGAGCGAGTATAGTCGTCGTCGTTTGTGCGTGTATATTAACACGCCCGCGCGCTTCGCGTTGGTGTCGCGTAATTGCAGGGTGGACGCGAAAGTGTACGTGCACATACGAGCGGACGAGTGTGCTCCGGAGAGTCGGAGTGATAGGATAGGCAATTGTACAGATGCGTCATCCGGCAGGGATGTATCTGACGTAGCGAGATTTAACGCGAGCGACACATGTGGCGAACGATCGCCTTTTTTGCATTCCGCCACGAGATTCATTGTTAACAGCGACTACGATGACGTAGCTAGGTGGTGAAACATAGCGTATATAGATACGCCGATAAATATGACTCAGCCCCTAAATAAATTACGAACGTATAACACGCGAACGCATTAGCTTTAATAGTTGTAAATTAATACGTGGTATATGTAATAAATGAGCACGCGTATAACACACTCGTGTGTTTGTCGCATCGAGGAACATGTCGAAAACAGGCGGTAGGAGTGTAATTCGGGGAGGAAAACTGTCACGCAACGGAGCCCTCCCGTGTTTTATAACATTGTCATCCCTCTGTTATCCTCTCGGTCCTCAGCCCTCCTTCCTAATTATCTGCGGATCCATTAGGCCCTAGCGTGATGATGACGAAATTATTGCTGAAGACTTCAGCTTATTAACATAACAATGCGGCAATTAACGCGTTATTGTCCTTCGTCCACGCTCTGTCGCCAACCCATACGTCGATACGAAGCGTAGGATGTCGTTAATTGGAGAAAGGGATTTCAAAAATAAAAATAATATGAAACTCTGCTCGTTTTAAACTTCTAATAATAATAAAAAGTGTTATGATAAATAAATATATATATGTATATAATAAAACGTATCGAAAAGAACATCACATGTAAATTAGACATGCGTATTATTGTATATATTTTTTTTAAATTCATTTTAGAGAGTATAATTTGCATCGAATATCACACAAATCGAGCCTGATCACGAATATCCCTTATTTGCGAAGAACGCTATAATTGAGACAATCACGCAACCTTCATGTGCGGATTAGCGGATTATTTGTACAGTCACCTATGCATGCGCACAAATAATTCTCATGGCCGTATTCCCTTCGTATAGATACAGTTATCAAAACATTCCCCGGGTTATCATTACAACTTGTCACTCCTTTGTACGCTCGGGGCAGCCGTTAATACCGGCTGACAGCTTCTGCGGGGCTTGTTTGAAAGACGCGATTATTCCGTACGACAAAGGCACCGCCGACACTTTCTGCACGTGTACGTCGTATGTCTCTCGGATATAAAATCCCCGCGACGTAAACATTCCCAAGCTGGTATTCCGACATCTGTTCCTTACCCTCCGCGCCGAGGCTCCGATCTCCACCGTTCGGCTTGATCACGCGCCAGAACCGACAGTTTACGCACGCCCGCGTACAACACCAACTTCAGATCTCTTCGTCCTTATAACGACTCCGGATAAATCGCCTCGAGTGCAATCGACTTAACTCCCGCCGACTCTCGGCAAAGGCGCAGCCTTTGGGCACATATCCGGCGAACGAGGAGTGAATCGGGAGAATCAAGTGGGATTGACATGTTGAAGGGACATCAGCTTGAGAGACGCCCGAGAGAGATAATTCTCCGGCTTTCCGCGTTCCCTCGATCGCGGATCGCTATTTTTCGATCATCGGGGCGATATATCCTCCGGACTCTATCCGAGATCTCCGTCTCGAAATATACACGAGCGAGAGCGATCATCGTCGTTCCTCGCCGCGTCGCGATAAACCCTTTTCGTATCTCATCAGGATCGACCTGAGCGACGGCGCGGCGTCCCGGCACGGCGGCATCGCGGAATGTATCGAGCAACGAGGACGAATCCGGGGAGAGAATTCGAGGGATGTCTCGCGCTTGACGCGCTGAAAGGACGTCAACTAGTGACGTCAACTGTCAGACCGTCGACTAGTGACGTCGAGTGTAATAATCTCCGACTTTCGGGTTCGAAGGGCGTGCGTCAATCCGCCGTGCCGCGCGGATCTGTATTTTCATAAGGCCGACCCACGAAAGCAAACACCGCGTGCCCGACTGCACGAGTACGAAGGGTTCGTGCCCTAAAACGCTCTTCGCGCATTCTGACATCAGCTGGAACGAAAGAATTAGACGACGTTCGAGGAGGTCCTTTATTCGAGCAAGGATTTACACATTCTTACTGACACGCTTTCTTTCTATCTGCATAAAAGAGTATTAATAAAAATTCTCGAAAAAATTGCCCGAGGAGTATTTATATAATAGTATTATAATTATATATATACATTTTCTTTCTTTTTCATAAATTCATAAATTCAAAAGTAAAAAAATTAAATTACGTTATGAATAATGTCCGGATAAATTTTTCGCGATTTTATTTGTTTCTAAAGATAAATAGCTGTTAGAGTAGATGTTTTTTACGAAGCAATGTCAATATACAGTGTCTATACCTCTCTTTGTACTTATCTATTAACGTCAGACACATCAGAAAATAAAACTGCTTAGTTTTGATAAATCCAGGCCACGAAGGCACGAACCCCCGTACAAAGGGGTTGTATTTTCGACCCTCGAGGTCTAAGTAACGCACGCAACACGAGACGGTGATTTCCAGTCCACGCCTAGGGGGTTTCAAGGGTGGAACGGTCGCGGCGCGGTAGAGAAGGACGCGGACGCGGTGAACGGGATGAGAAAGAGCGAGAAAGAAGTAGGGACCTTGGAGAAGTAGGAGGGCCGGTGTAAAAGTAGTACTTCCGTTCTGCCAGCCGTCGCGGCGCCAGGAGGACGGGCATGCGCGTTTTCGTCGACGCCGAGTTACCTTCCACCTAGAACGAATGTTTGTTTTCTCTGAAAGAGGCGAAAATGGCTCCCCAAGTCTGACAATGCCCGAGGAAACCGCGCCTCATGGCTTTCACGGCCCTACGAAAGGGTGCAGCGCATTACTCGGGGGAAGGGGGGGAGCAAGCCCGAACTTTTTTCGGGGTCGACGCTCTTACAAACATTCATTCTAATTTCACCGATGCCCCGGAAAACGGGCGCGGCATTACAGTCGAAAGGGAGAAACCTTGCGGTGCAGGTGTCCACCTGCTAATTCCGTTGAGCAAACATAACGAACCGAGTCCCGAGTCTCGTCGTAGTTGAGCCGTGCGGGGAGAAGCTGATTATCATTAACACACAAATGACTAGACAGTACCTACCCAAGTTACATCTTGCGTAGAATTTAATCTGGATTAAATGTCGGTATTGCGGTATCGCGGTCACGTTATACCTGCCCTCGATATAACGATGTAACAAATGCATCTTAAGGGACTTGAAATAAAATTCGTATTTTTTTTTTCTTAACGATTTGCAATTTTACTATGGTGCTTCGCAAGATAGCTATTTAATGTTTTCATATTTGAAGAATATGCACGATATAATAAAAAATTTCTCTTTACAATGTTTAAAGATATGTATGATTGCAGGAGACAGCTCGTACGTTATAATTAGTCGAGACGTTTTGACGTAAAGAAAAAAACAAAGATTGAGTTAACCCGAGGATTAGGTGCGAGTCATGATTTATGCGCTAATATCGTGCTGCAATGAGATGGGGAAGTTTAATATGTTTTTCGTGAAAGTCCCGGTGCGTAATTAATTTACATTCGTGCCCGAGGAGAGAGAAGTGCGAGTAAGCGCACCGAAAGCCGACCGCGACTCTGGTGCGCCGTCATTAATAATAATCCTGGAATTAACAAAGGAAGGGTGATGCGAATTATTAAATTCACCGAGATAGAAAAGCTCGTTGTTGGTGTCTACCCTCACCGCACTTCCTCTATTTTTCTTCCCTAATTTGCCGAGAGATTCGTTAGTCTTCTGTGCAATTTGCTTTGCCATTATTATAAAAGCCGCGCTAATTACTTGCCGTATTCGTCTACCAAAGACGATCTTTGACTTCGTCCGGGATGAAGGGAACAAAATTATGTATATGAGACGTGTGATGTGTGTAAATCCATAACGAGCATCCGCTTGTGTATCGCAGAAAATTACATGCATTTTTTTGAAAAATTACAGAGAAAAACATAGCCGTTTCCATAGTCAAACGACTACATCGAGTATATATTAAATTATTGAAGTCAGCCTCACCTAGAGGATAAAGACGTGACTTACCACTGTGTTAAAGGTTAATTCAGAACCATTCTCAGTTGCCTGAAGAAGGAGGAGTGGTTCGCTCCTCGAGTGCGACGTGAATGCTTCGCGGGAGAGGACAAACGACGGTGGATAAGGAGATCCGTTCTTGTAAAGGAGGAGATTTACGATATTGCGCAATTCGTAGATCTCTAACAAATCGCGCAGCCTTCATCGCCGCCTCAACTTGTAACTTAACCGTTGGAAGTCTGATTCAACGCCAAGACGTTTCAATTACCATTTCGGTATTTCGAGATTCGCGGCGGAGAAAATCGTTTATCAACTCGACGTGCACGCAGATATATATATATATATTGCATATAGAACATACGAAATGTGGAGGCGGAGAAAAAACTGTACTTCCGCGGTACTCTCAGACTATCAAGTAACAACAGATACAAAAGCAACGCTGGGTGCTGGGATACGCGCCGGAAGAATTTCTCTGAGAATTTATTACGATTTTTCTATTACAATCTCTCTTACGTCGCCTCGAACGTATTGCGTTCTCCTCCAGGCGGCGGCTTGTTCGCCGACCGTTTCGTGGTTGTCTCGGGTTTCGCGGAGGAGAGCCGTCTCTCTGGAAAGAAGCGGTTATCAGTTTGACAGTGACGCGGTTAAAGAAGGAGAGCGAGAACGAGAGCGAGCGGGCGAAGACGAGAGACCGACGTTGAGATGGTGAGGAGGGGTTGCGAAGGCATTCAATTTCCCTCTTCTCGCGGATGGAGGGCGGCACACACCCTTCCGTTCGGAGCTGTCACTCCCTGAGAATTATGGTCGCCGAATGAGTGGCTGGGGCGGGCCAAACGTCGCATAACTTACTTCTTCTTCTTCTTCTGCCCGTTCCCCTGCACTCTTTTCCAGGATGTCTATAAATACAAGAATCGAACTCGGCCTGCCTACTCGGAGCCTAACTACTCGAAGACGATCTCGGAGCGTAAGCCTTCTCGTTGCTGGATGTTGCTCACCGCGCGTCACCGTCGCATCGGGCGCGTACCGGAAGGAGCGCGACGGGAAGACGATCGATCTCCGAGAGTCGTGTGTCGCGCACCCCGGATAGCAATGATTACGAAACTTATTTGTCTGAATGCGTTTTTTGTCGCTTCAATGAAACTCGAGACAGTCCCCGAGTATTTTTAGCTTGATATAGGTCTGGCGATGATTGCTAGAAATTCTTCTGTATAATTGTTTCCTCGTCTCCCGGAGCGGTGAAAGTGAAGAGAACGAATGATGAAAAATAGGGATATTATTCTCTGTAAACTTTTATATCTTGAATTTTTGTTGCATATCTATACGAAAGATACGTAATGCGATTTTTGATTTACAACTCAAGAGAATATTAACAAGCGAGATATATATGTAAACAAATAAATTAAAATTTTTACCTAAAATTTCACTAACTAATACATTCAGCAATCTTAAGAAACATGGTTTTATAACTCGTGCTTTTTTTTTTTATTTTTTAAAATGTATTGAAATTAAAAAATATCGTGTTGCAAAACTTATAGATTCGCTGGAAGTCAAATACGCAAATCGTTTATAAATTAAACTTGCATGTATGCTGTTCTATCGTTTTGCGTTAATCGGATAATTAAGGACTGCTATTTAGTCAAAGTGTGAATGAATGTTTTTACCTTTTTTTTTTTAATCTCATTCAAACCCGAAATCTTCGGCGCCGTTTGGACGAAGTAGATGTTTACAACCCTCTTATTTACGCCAGACATCTTTTCGATGCCAGACAGACATTCGCGACGATGAAGGAAGCGGTCGGAAGAAAAGTTTGTGGATTTAAGATCGTTGGACGAATAAACGAGCTCGATAATCGTTGACGGTTCCGACGATGGCTCAGGAAACAGCTGTCGTTAGGGTCATTCGGAGTTGAATTTTCTCCACGGATTTATCGAGTTTACCGAAGCGCCGCTCAAGTCTCGCCACGATTTCTCGCTAAGGAGCTGTATATCATTCGCTCGTTTCCCGAGAACCTGGCGCGATCTCTCTGCTACGCCAACAGATCTGCTTTGACCTCTTCTCGCAAGGTACAACGGCTCCGTTCTCGTTCGCGAGTGCTGCTTTGATTATCGGCAGGCCTGCGCGGATATATAATTTCAAGTCATCCCCGGCACTTATCTTTCTTCGATTTCAAATGGAAATCCGTTCTCGGTATCGTGTTAAGCGCCGTAATTATCGCGGAACGCGCGATCCGACCGAGCGATAAATACGGCGCTCCGGAGCGGCGGCGTCCGCGATGCCTTTTTCATCGTTTTCGCGACCGGCGCGGGTTTACACGGGTTGACCTCGAAAAAAGCAGTGCCGCGCGATGTTCAAGCGCATAATGAAACCTGATAAACTTTAGTTCTCGCCGAAAATAACGGCGCAACACGACTCTCTCGAGAAAATAAGGGCATGTTTAAAACAGGCTTGTTTAAAACAACTTTTAATGACGACGGAAAGTTTAAGTTTTAAAGAGCACATCATTGATGCGAGACAAACGATATATCAATTACATTATGTGACCTTTGATGGTTATGAAAAATGAGATTTTATTCTGTTTTAAATGTCGAATAAATTTTTTTATTATAACAGCGTTTTAACTTGGGTATTTAATATTATATTATATATTTAATATTAAAAAACTAAAAATTGATAAAGAAATTAACGCGTCCATTCAGATTATCATTCAAGAGAAACTAAATTCAACCGAGAAAATATCGTGTTATTATAGGTTATTGAAGCTCTTCGAGGCAATTCGTACTGCACGCGTGTCTAAAATGGACTTTACATCCGAAGTTTATATCGTTCATTTATTCTCGCCCGAGACAAACATATAATTGAAGCAATTTCCTTTATTTGCAGCACAATGCATCGCACCCCTGGGGATGGAGTCGGGCGCGATTCCCGACGCGGACATCACTGCGAGCTCCAGCTTCGATAGCGGAAACGTCGGGCCGCATCGCGCACGGTGAGTGAATTACTGATTCGTTTACGCAGCGCGCATCACACACAAATCCGACGCAATACAAATCCGGAAATTTCATCATATTAGCTCGGCTTACGGACCGTGAAAAACGCGCAACGCAACGGCGCGGCGCGACGTGCCGCGGAACGCGTTGCGAGATCGACGGCATAATGCGGCGATATTCGAATCAGTTTGAGCATTCACCAGTTTCATATCTCGTCGAGAGCGCGGTGTCCCCGCGCGTTAACTAAAAGCCTACTCGGGAAGTTCTCGATCTGTCCGCTCGTGACTCGTAACTGGCTCTCGATTATAGGCTATTTAAGAATGCCCGGCGCGCGGAACGACACGGCGGAAACGACGAGAGGCCGAAGAAGCGGAGAGTCATCATTCTCGTGAAAGATCTCGCGATAGATCATCTATATAAGTTGAGCAATTCGACGGGCTGCTGCGCGGGCGACACGTCCGTCATTCTGTCTGTCCTCGAGATAGTTGACGATCGACCAGTCGACCGGTCGCACCGTATATTAATCACACCCTACTAAACCGCACGTCTAATTCGGCCCTCAGTCCCGCAATGAGGATTAATGACGCGCGGCGTCCCGCATGCAGAGCCATTTGTATCGGCCGTTCCGAAGCTCTTAGACGTCGTTAACGTGCCCCGTAGCATACTCCTTTGATTATGCGTGTCAGCTAATTACCATTCCGGCGGGACAAACGCGCGACGACGAGGTGGACGGACGGGAGTACAACGTGCAGGCGGGGGACGAATGTCCAAACGCAAGGGAGAATCATCGGGACCACCTAGCGCGCTAATAAACTCGCGCACTCGCAAGACATTAGTCGCTCCACCACGCGCCCTTTCGCCCGTAATTGAAATTCTGCTGTATTAACCGAGTCATGCGTGAATTTTCAATATTCCGCGGGATGTAATCAACTCTCGTCACTATTATTAATCAATCGTCGATGCGTGAACATAAAACAGATTAATGCATGAAATTAATTGCGGCGTGTATCGAGGCATAGGTAATCAGTCAGTAGATGAAACGGAGATACGTGCGCAAGTCAATTTCGCAATCGATAACGTCACGCGAGAGCCCCTTCGGTGCAACAACCGCCAGTGTCGTTTCAGACCGCATTGTCGACTAGGAACTTCTTTGACGGCATTTTTGGGGCTTCGCGGTATTACGGGCTTCGCGCGGCGAATACCCTATACTTACCTATCCGCTTACCATAAAATACTTCTATCTAGTATCTAGTAGTCGGAACAGCAGTTTACTTTGTAAGGCTTAAATTTAAAAAAAATTAAATCACGAAATCCTACAATTCGCCAATTTGCAGATACAATACCTTCCAAAAAATATCCTTTACAGTACATTACTCATATTTACACGTTAATCGTTTTACAATTATTTGATATATTGTAATAAAATGTATTACGCGCGCGTGTATCGATGATGTACTCGCATAAATGGAAAAATATTATCCTCGCGAAGAAATCCTCTCGATCGTTCAACAACAACCCCGACGACGTCGCTCGAGAGGATCTTATTCACCTTAGCAACGGATCATTTCCCTCCATGTTCCTAAATCCCGACCTCGGTGAGAGCGACGCGCATCTCTCCAGTTCGACAAACCATTCCTCCTCGATAATCGGTTCCTCCGTCTAAGGACCCCGCTCCGATTCCGCCGACGTGGCAGCCTCGCTGTTCAAGTCGGCGTAATCGTCCGTTCTGAGATTTATCGCGGACCAGGAGTGCGCCGTGCGCGTGGAATGTCTTTGATGCCCCCGGACTGTATCAAAGTGGCAGCTGGGCAGTTCGAGGTCTCTTAATGGGCTATGAGTTATGATCTTTGGCGGTATGGCGGATATTACTCCTTTCTCTTTCTCGTTCTTCTTCTTCCCGCCCGCGTCCACGCGCCGTTTCTACATCCGTGCATCTCCGGGTTCTTTTTGCTCGTTCTCTATATGCGTTCCGCCTCTTCCTCGCTCCTCTTCTCTCTTCCTGTCCTGTCCTCTCGCGCTGTTCCACTCCGTATTCTCCTTGCCAAACCACGCCGGGAAGCGCCCTTAGACAGACACACGGCAAATCCTAGTCGGCCGGCTTTTACTGTCTTTCACGTCAAAGCAACACTTAAAGTTCTGACACTTCAGAGAGGACGGTATAGCTCACCTCTTTATTGCGCGAGAACATTTTTGCTCGTCGCGCGTGCACGAGTTTCGCCGGCGAATTCATTTGGCACCCGCCACCCGCTTCTCTCTTCGGGGGTCTCTCTCATCTCTCTTTTTCTTTCCTTCCTTAAATTTTTCCTTCGCCCGTACACTCGTCCCCGTCGTGTTTCGTACACGGCGGCACCCTCGCGTCGTCGTAAGCGAGGGATCCTGCCGGGGAATTCCCGAAGAAATGCTTTCATAAACTTTTCATAGTTAATAAATGCGCCCACGACAAAATTCACGTCACGATGCGGCGTGCCATGCTCCTCGGTAAATATATGCTTTATTAATAAATGCCTATAAAGTAATACCGCTTCGTGGATTATCACGTCCACGGGATAGCAGTAATTTACGACGACAGAAAGAATTCGAAACAGATTCGCTCTCGTCGGCTTAGTTTACGAGCCGTGGAATCGTATCCACAAGCGTATCACGGCCGTGCGTATTTCATGGCCATATCGCGGACGACACAGGGAAGCATTTTAATGCCATAGACAAGCCCGCGAAAGGTATATGCGAATACAATTATTAGCCAGCTCTCGAAGTGGCTTCGCCGCCGTTTCCCCGCGACGGTGTCAGCTCATCTTTAATTCATGTCATCCGGGACTTCGGTTCGATCGATAAATTATAATTTCATCCCGTATCGCGTTGGCGAGAGCTGACGGTTATCCGTCAGACACGCGGCCGATCACGTATTTATACGATTTCCTCTGTGCGCGACCGATGCCGGTGCTTCCGTTCTCGGCTCTCGGTATTCATCCACCGCGATAACGGCGTTTTCTTATCAACTAAAATGTGGGCGCGAATTCTCCGCACGCCGCAAATCCCGAACGAACATTCAAAGAGAGATTTCAATATATTACGAGGCCGCGCGCTACATTCTTCGTATTCCGCATTCCGCATTCAGGAAGGTTTACCTAATTCTGAAGTGTCGTTTCTTTAGAACGTTCTTATATGAAGCTAAAAATGGGAAATACTGCGAATCGTAATATAATAAACCTAAACCTCTCTGAATTTACATATGGAGATAAGAATGTATGAATCCGTATAAAAGCGTCACGCGAGACGGGAAAGTTCGGATGGGACGCGCGCGCGTTGGCGACTCTTTTTCTTTCCTCACGATGGGATTCCCCCGGAGAAGCTCTCCCTTTTTCCCTCGGCGATCGTAGCGCGATAAGAAAGCGGGAAAGGGAAAATAAAGGTCCGTAATCCCAGAACAAATATTTATTCTTCCAGGCTGAAGCAGGAGAGCCACGGAGGTGCCTGGTGTCCGAAGCAGCAGATCACGGCGGAGCCGCGCGAGTGGCTGGAAATCGATCTTCACACGGTGCACACGATCACGGCGACCGGCACTCAGGGCCGCTTCGGTAACGGCCAGGGTGTCGAGTATTCGGAGGCGTACATGCTGGAGTACTGGAGGCCGAAACTGGGAAAGTGGGTTCGCTATAGGAACTTGCATGGCGAAGAGGTGAATCTTACTATACTCCGTTATTCCGATCCATATCTTTTATGTGAATAATGATTAACATACGTACAGCACGTTATATTGATGATATACCTTTTGTCGAGAACGAATAGAAGTTCAGAATAATCGAGGTCAGGGATGTGCCTCGAAATTAGTGCGATACAGAACGGGCGTATAGTCGGCGTATTTATAGATTGCGAAGCAGCGGGTCAAAACGTACAAGATTCCCATACTGACAAGACCGCGGAATTTATTATATATAATCCGCTATCTATAAGGCCCAGTTTCACAAGTGTCGGTTAACTTTTAATCTTAGATTAACTCACTCTTCGTCTCTTTCTATAAGGGGGACGTTAGAAGGAAACGAAGAGTAAGTTAATCTAAGATTAAAAGTTAACCGACACTTGTGAAACTGGACCTAAAGCGACCGATTTAATCGTGCGAATCGGCAGCGCGCTGTAGAAAGACATTTCGCTGGGCGATTTGACTCGACACAGCGATTGCGGCGATCCAATCCGCTAGTAGGGTTACGTATACGGACGTAGTCACGCGGTTAAATTTAGTCGCGGGCAATACGCATAAAGCGCCGAGCGCGCGCACGCACGATTATTGAGAATGATTTGTAGTTGTGTCCGCGGGTATCCGCGGCGCGGCTACGGGTAGTAACTAAAGCGTGACGTTAACAAGACGTAAATCTCCGATGTAATATGCCGCGTTGGAGAGCGTACGGGGCGCGCGGTACGTGATGTAATTTACACAGATATACTGGTAACCGTGAACCTAAGTCTTTAATTAGCGCCGTCCGCAATAATCACATCGCTACCGGCGATCTACCCCGTCCGGCAGCGAGAATAAATTTCGCGCTCGGCAGTCGCGACCGGCGAATTTCGGCGATTCGCGAAAGTGGTAATAAGATGACTCCTGGCGCGGCGTATACGCTCGAATAATCCATAAATCCTCCGTCGTAATTTACCCGGACTGGCTGGCGTACCCCAGCGTCGAAATCAAGGAAACGTCCACCTCGCGCGCCTCGTAAAATCAGTCAGTGTCTCCGCGCGGCACGTGCCTATTTAACGCGTGCCTGACTCGCGTTTCGGCTCGCGGAAATCTATCTCGAGCGCGGACTCGACGACTCACGAGCCGGAGAATGTCATCGATTTCCGAAAACTGACGAAAGGAAAGAGAGGCCGAGCGCGTCCGGTCGCGTTCGGGGAGCAGCTTTCCTTGGGAGTTGGCAGGCGCGAGCTTATTTGTATATAGAAGGGTGGATCAATAAAATGAGGAAAGAGAGAAAGTCGTAGCGTGCAGACGGGTCAGACGATTCCGGCTCACCTACATAGGCGTACCTGTCTGGATATATGCGAATCCTTTTGGTAGCGCGTGTATCCGACGAAGGTCGAATCCGTAGGAACGCGGACCGAGCCACATTTGCATGCAGCCGCGCGAAGCGACTTGCTTTTCCTATATACGTATTACGTGCAGTTCCCTTAATACGGACGCTACGTACACTTCTAACATTTCCATCTGTGTATTATAAGATATCATCTGGTACCAAGCACCAAGGCTGATTGTATACGCATGATAAATTATTTAAAATGATAAATTATTTAATTCAACCGATGAAGCACTATTATTAACATCTATATATATATAATATACATTGATATTAATACTGTAAAATTCATATCATAACAAAGTTGAAAATAAATGCATTCATTTGCCTCTTATTGTCGCAGTTACGAATTATGAGTCATAAGATGAAAGAATGTTTCTCATTTTAACAAACGTAAAAAAAAATTTATGGAGAGAAGTACTTAATGTAAAGATTCAGCTAATTTGTTGTACATTCCATTTCTTGTATAAAAAGAAAGGCCATAAAAATTTTATGAAGTCTCGGAATTATATGAAAAATACTTCTATTGATTTATGCGTATAGCCATTATTTCACAGCAACTCTCAATACGATTCTTTTGATAGAAAGAAAATAAATGAAATATCCGAGAAATATCTTTCATCTTGTAATCATTTGCATATCCCATATAATTCGCTTGTGGCGCGATGTAAGGTACCTGTTGGAATGGAAGGGCCCACCCAGAAAACATCAGCAGTAGGGATAAACCTGCAGAAATTTGTGTCTCTTCCTCCCGCTGTGCGCGCTCCGCGTTATCCCTCGCTTAATTACACCACGGGACTCGGTTTATCCGAGGCATAATCTTTCTTAATAACCCCGGTCCGATGTGGACGACATCACCGATAGAAACAACGCAGCTGTCATCGCCTATATTTTACATTCAATGATCTTGAACGCGACGACTATTAAAAATAGTGTCCTAAGAAAAGATAATTCATTTTAATATCCAATAATAGCATATAGAATAGATAATATGCGTTATTGCCTTGTTATCGGGTCCTCTGATGTCCAATTAATGTCTGATTGTGAGCATATACATTACCGTTCAAAAGTATTTGCCACCCTAGAAGAAATGTAAAAAAATCTAGTTTTTTGCAGTAAACTCAATTTAAAGTAGAAATTATTGCATGGCACGTACTCATTGTTCACAAAACTAATGTTATATTGGTTTCCCTTACTTCTTAATTTCATGTAATTATTTTGCGTGCGGAAAATCTCAAATAATGAATATATTTTCCGAGATCATCACGTTGGTTTTGTAGAAGCCAAAAATCAATTACAAAATTAATCAACAAAATGGTGTGTAAAGCTGCGATAACAAAACGTGACGGATACATTAAAGAGGCAAAAATTGAAAATAATGTTACTTTCTTGTCAAATCATTTAACATTGTTTAAATAACATGTAACCATCTATCTATGCAATAAAGACATGTAGCAAATTATTAATTTTTATTAAAATTTTATTAATAAACTAATAAAATTTATCTCGAAATTTCTTTAAGGTGGCAAATACTTTTGTGAACGGTAGTGTATATATGCATATTAATAGATATTTAGTATTGACAGTAATGCTATCACAAAAATCTACTAATGTATATCATAAATCCGCATCATGTGTCACCGAAAGTTTTCATTTAAATAAAGCCGTGAGATGTCTTATCCCTCATAATCTTCCACGACGACGCGTGGCCATCAACACCGCCTCTATGACGTTCAGCTACCAACGCTGCAACGGTAGCAGAGCCTACCGCGACCGAACAACACACAAAAAGCAACACGCACAAAACATTAACATAAAATGGGTGTTGCTATCCGCCACGCCTTCGCACCACTTCGTGACTTCGAGTCGCTCGTTGGAATTCGCCTACCACGAAAAGTGACGAGAAATTGCAGCGACACGGTCGAGGAATAATTTGAGAGACGATCGTTCACCTCGGCGTCGCGGCGTGTTAGAGAAAAGTCTTTCGCGACAAAGCAGACCGACGTTGCTCGGACCCCGGCCGGTCTGCGACGCGCGCGTGGGCGCGGAAGATAAATATCAAGATTACTTATTTTTCTCGGCGCTCGTCTCAACGGCTCGTAAATGCCGTCGTAATTTGGCCTCGTCGCTCAGTGCCGTTTGCTCGGGGTCTTTCGGGAATTAAGATTCGCCGCCGCATCGGGGACCGACCGCGCACGCGAAACTGGCCGCCGAATTGTGAGTCATCTTCGTAAAAAAAATTCGATAGTGCGGCTGGTCGCGTCGCATCGTGCCGGCGAGTGTAACGAAATCTGGGTTATAAAGTAAGAACGCGCGATATAAATGACGGTACTAAATATCCAATGTACTTTTCAACAGCCAAGTCGAGACACCTCGATGGGGATTCTTCGCAACAAAAATTACAAAACTACACACATTGTAGTACCTATATGAATATTTAAAGGAAGGGAGATATCCCACGTATATCCATGTATTCTAAAACCTTATCATTTTCCTGCATGGATTTTTTAAGTATCCAACATTCCACGCGCGCGCGCGCGCGCGCAAATATTCCATAGTAAATACTTCGCGGTGTATTAACCCTATTCGCTTTAACCATGCCTTTCGTGTCCCACGAATTTCTAATAGTCGTTTGTTCCGAAAAACAAATGATCGTGGGAGAATCCCTTCCACGCCGGAAAAAAGTTATTGTGGCAGGGAACCTCAGGTAAAAATTTCAAAGTCCTAGCTCGTTTACTCTCGAAACGGCGAACAATCAAAATCGCGGTGGGACACGAAAGTGCATGGTTAGAGGATTACGTCAGTGTTGTGTGAAAGGTAAATGAGCATTTTTTTTTATAAGAATGTATTTTTGTGTATAATTTAAGCGTATTTAAAATATTTTTGTCGTTAAAAAAAAATTTAACATTTCACAGAGGTCTATTATGGTTCAGAGGCAGGTGGAAGAGGTAAAGAGGAGCTACGATTATAAAAAAAAATTAATTTTTTTACATAAAAAATATCTGTCATTTCAAATTCGCCTTTTTTTATTCAGAAATTCTTTAGCATTCTTTAAGTCCTTAAAGTCCTTCTGTACCATTTAAAAATTACCAAATTTGCGGCGACAAAATTAAGTATTCTTATTTAATTAATAATTATCTCATATTTTTTTTCTTATTTGCACTACTTTTAGCTTTAATTTGCGTTTTGGTTCATTAAGCTTCGCCAATTTGTTCGTGAGTTATGATTTTTTAAGTAAAAACGAGTCGTAACGTGTGTTTGTCAACATATAATTGTAAAAAAATATTTAAATAAATGATTTCCATATTTTCTTTACATTGATTTTTAGTCGAAGGTACAAACATATTATAATAATTTTTGGAGAATTTTTCAAAGCTATTAACATTTTGAAAAACACGTGGGACTCGAAAGTGCATGGTTGGAGGAATAAAAGGGCGGAAAAAACGTTGGAGCGAATAAGGTTAATACAAAGCTTTAACCCTTTCTCGCTTTCCGACGTGCGAAAATAACTCCAGATACAATCATCGGAGGAGAGAAACAGGATGGCTATTACGTACATATACACTCGGCAAAGCTACACACGTAACTGTCAACCTCCGGAAACGCCCACTATGCGATTCCGTCGCCTAGCAGAAAATTTCTCACGTGTCGGTTCATTGTATTTGCCCATCCGACGCCTTGGTACTGTCCGTTTCAATGTGCTAAACATCAGGTACCGCCGCGTCGCGGCGCAAATAAAACGGTGTCAGCTACCGGTCCCAATTACCGCGCCACCCAGCGCGGAACGTGCCGGTTCGCGCGGTCACGAGAATCATCTTTAAACGCGTTTCCCATCGTGCGATCGTGAGCTCATTTTTCTATAGTGAATAGAAAAATCAAAAGGATACAAAATAGAAATAGATCCGCAAAAAGACGAGTGTATGGCTAACTGAATAATTCATTGTTTCACCCTTTCCGGCAGTTCAGCTGGATCTCTCCAGATTCGCGAATAAATCATAAAAGAATATCAAGTTTATTTTAAAAATACATTTACATAGTTATACAACGCGCGGAAAAATATGTACGAATTTGTAGAAATTATTAATAATCGGCTTAATAATCGCGTTTATTTTTAGAAGCACATAATTGAAATACAAAACTTTGTATATGTATTAATTCATTTTCTACCATAAAATATGATAGCTTCATAAAGGCGAGTAAAACCTATAATGTCCGATTCTTGATAACTTTTTTGTTTTTTTTTTAAGCGAGTCATAAAATTAGGTAGTTTAAAGTTAAGCTATTATCAAGCGCGTATTGTGCATTCAAAAATCGTTTTATTAAACAAATCCTTTGTAATACTTGATACCTTCTTATTATCTGTCCTGATGTATTACAAATGAATATTTGTAATTAAATTTAATCATAATTAAGCATATTAAATTCATTAAAATATATAATAGAACCGTAATCTAATGAACACTATTTAACGCCCGACGAGCATAAGCATAACAGATAACAGAGAAGAAGGAACAAACGTGGCAAGGGTAAAAATAGAAGATAAAGAAGTGTTTGCACCTGTCGGGATCGCGATGGTGATGGTTACACGGTCACGTAACCGACCATACGTGAGAATTCCGTGCGAGCGAGTCGAGAGGCGCTGGCGAGCTCATAAGTGGAAAATAAGAGGTCCTTTGTTCCAAAGGGCCTCTTTCCTCGACGACGACGCCGTCCGAGAAATTCTCGATCCTCCCCGGCGATATACGTTTCGACGGTCGACCGATCGAATAGAACGAGCCTTGTTCTATGCGAGAGAGAGAGAAAGAGCGCGCGCGCCAAGCGCCAAGCGCCAAGCCTGAAATCACGCAGCGCAGAAATACTACGGTGTAGCGTGGCGCAATTTATATTGCGCACTGGCGAAAAATTTCGCTATCTCCGCCGCCTGAGAATGTCCGTAAATGAGGCAAGGGTCAAGATTTTACACGGACGCTGATTCATCTCAGGCGTCGGACGTCGCGGAATCTTGCATCTGTTTATTCACCGATAAAGTTAACATGACGTGTGCGCGTAGCATGAATAGTATCATTTAAACGTATCGTATTATACTTCATTCTGTCA
Source organism: Temnothorax americanus (assembly GCF_048541705.1). Lineage (NCBI taxonomy): Eukaryota > Metazoa > Arthropoda > Insecta > Hymenoptera > Formicidae > Temnothorax > Temnothorax americanus. The sequence continues at coordinate 3,251,284 of NW_027509329.1, forward strand.
ATCACGATCTAATATACATCCGTATATCGCCTGCGTGTAGTAAGTTTGAATAGTTTGCGCGTCGAACGATGGATCTATCAATAGTCAATACAGATCATCGTTATGCAACTCCGATATAAAACAGCCGGAGATCTCTAGAATTAAAAAAAATTCAAACGGACGAAAAGTGTGTATTCTCTTGCAAAACCACGTTCGACAATATTGACGCCAATTTCCAATATTCCGTTTGTTCAGGTTATCCAAGGGAACAAGAACACCTACCTGGAGTCGAAGCACGAACTGGATCCATCAATATGGGCGAGCAAAATTCGTTTCCTACCCTACAGCTACCACCGTCGCACCGTTTGCATGCGCGTCGAGCTCTACGGGTGCCCTTGGAACGACGGCATCGTCTCCTACTCGATGCCCCAAGGTGACAAGCGCAACAATTGGGAATTCTTCGACGCGACTTACGACGGTTATTGGGACGGACAACTTCTTCGCGGTTTGGGACAACTGACAGACGGCAGGATCGGGCCGGAGTCCATTAAAATGAGTTACTTTGACAACTACGACAGAAGTCAGGGATGGGTCGGCTGGAAGAACGAATCGAGGTCCGGGCATCCGCTCGAGATCAAATTCGAATTCGACCACGTCAGAGAATTCTCGGCCATTCACATCTACTGCAACAACCAATTCACTAAGGACATACAGGTAATATCTACTTGACATTTTACGTTTTAGTGCATGTGTAACAAATGATTTTTTAAATTATAAATTTATAAAACAGAACCGCGCGTAAATTGAATCATCGTGCATATACTTATATTTTCCTAGAAATATCTTTCTTATCAATATCTTACTTATATAATTTTTTTGTTTAATATATTAAATATAAGAGAGACTTAAATTAAGTAGAAGACTTACTAAAAAAAATCTGTTTAAAATTGATTTTATGATTAATGGTTGATTTCGAGATTCGTCCTATCTGTCACTGCCATTAGCTACGTATGTCCATTTATCAAATCTCGCTATAAACTTCGAGATCGAGAGGATAACCGTGGCGAGACCGTATTTGTACGATAATAAGCGGGGAAAAACTATAAACGGATATGCGTACGGTATAGAGAGGAAATTGGAATGTCTCACGGCACTGACTTGTCGGTGAGAACGAAACGGCTGCTGAATAAAGTAGGCGGCTGGCGAAGGACCGAGAAAAAGGCGCAAAAAGGAAAGACGGACAGTCGCGGGGAAATGTGCGCGAAGATCCTCCGCCTGCCTTTAATCCACGCCCAGAGAGTAAAAAGACAAAAAGAAAGAAAGAATCCATAGGGTTGAGGAGACGGTATACGGCATGAAATCCAGTTTTCACGTTGGAGTCAAGGTCGGACGTAGGATGGGTAACGAGGCGCAACAACGGTTAGCCCCTGGGTTCGGCTGAAACGGACGGAAGGAGAAAAAGGAAACGACTCGCGGCTTGCTGGATCCGCGTTTCGCTTCAAGCGACGGCCGGCGGTGCGCGGTGGCCGTGGCTTTGCCGGAGACGTCAGTTTTTTCCGTAAAAATTTTTCGCCCCCACGGTCCTCTTTACGCCTGAGTGTTTACATAATGGCTCGCTGAACACTCGGCTAATGGCAGCGAGATGTATTTTAATAAAATAATTCGGCACTTAGATGCTCGAGATAGCGAGACATAATTTCAAGAAAAATTACCGGGTTACTCTAATAAGACCTAAACGAACCAATTGAAAATAATTTGTGAACTACAGCGGAATGTCATTTAAACTTTGATCTAAATTTTATCAGTTAATGAAATGTTAGATGGAACATGAAACGAGAAAGCCTAGTTTGGAATGTATCAATCTCTTAAATTTTACAGACATAAATCTTCGCTATGGTTATCGAAATTTATTCGAGTCAATCGCACGTGCAATATCAAGCACAAGTTAGACGAGGTATATTGTATTTATCTTAATCCACTCAAATTAAAAAGAATTGCTGATTCGATGAACGATCGAGAATCACTGAAGATAATTTTCGTCATAGGAGATATAATCAAAAAGTACAACTACGAATTAAATTGCGAATTATGTAAGCTTGTCACGGCAAAAGCTCATGCAGGTAATGTTAATTAATACCCGTGCTGTCAACAGTTATGTAATTCTCGCCGCGCACCGGGAAAGTTACGAAACTTAATACGCGCGCTGGTTAACCGCGAAAATTTTGCGCCCCATCATCATTCCGCCCGAGAATCCCTACATAATAGGCCACGAAACACTCTCCTACCGGTATCAAGATTTATCTGAATGGAGTGCCTCATTACCCGGCTTGAGCCCGATTGTGCGCCCGCGATCGAGCGAGCTGGAGAACCATGGGGCAGGCCGACGACGAGAGGCAGTCAAGACTGAGGCTACGGCGATTCGTGAGGGAGACCAGCGGAGGGTTTTGCGGGATAGAGACGGGAGGAGATGGAGATCCGAGAGAGACGAACATTGAGAAGAGAGCAGGATGCGACGTTCTTTCTCTCCTTCCCTCCCGCGCTTTCTTTCTCTCTCTCTCTCTATCTCGTGCGTACAATGGTAGTAAGCAACGACCGAGAGAGCAGATACGCCACGTATTCAAATACAATACCGACAGTCTGGCAAGTCGGCAGTTCGGGGCGAATGGGACTGCGGAGTGGCAGAAGCTACCCCTAAACGACCTCTCCTATTAACAAGCGCGCGCTCGCGCGGATAGGACACGTCTCCCGAAAGACAGCGCTTCAAAGCATCGCCAGCTACAACCCCACCTTCCCCACCCTCCTCCACCACCACCCCGTCTTTCTCTCCACGGCTGCTTCGCGGCTGCCACTTCCTCTACGTCGACTTCCTCATTCTCTCGGCGCATCCGTGGGCGGTAGGCTTCAGTACGTCGAAAATCCATACAACCTCCCGTCTTTGGGTCTAAGGAAGTTAGATAATCTCGGCTTTGTAATCTTCGTCCCTAACTCCTATGCTGTCTTACCTTCGTACCTCTCTCGATTTCGCCCGCTCCCTCCGTCTTTCGTCCGTTTCACACGGCTTGGATTCTCCTCGCCGAATTGTCTTACGCCTTCGAGGGATGAAATTAGCATTCCACGCGTCCTCGCTCGCTCGGAACGCGTTCGTGAGATACTCCGTATTATCGAAACCGTCGATGTCATCCCGGAGAGCGCGCCGTTAACTAATTATCTGTTACCGATGGTAATAACGGCGATAATACTGATTACGCGGACGTAATCGAGTATCTGCGGTGTGTGTAGGTGGGTATGCTTCCGATCAAATTAATTCCGCACGGTAGCTCTGAACACATAGTGCTTTATACGATCGAATCGCGTGCGGTAAATCAGGCTCGATATTATAGTTCAGAATGGCTCCCCTCGTTCACAGAACGCCTCTTATAAAAATATTAATGCGATAATATTGTATCATTATTTTTTTTCCCTTGTGTTTCAGATATTCTCCGAGGTCAGCGTTATGTTCAGCATCGGCGGCAAGTACTACACGGGTGATCCCATCGTGTACTCTTACATGGAGGACAAAATCTTCGAGCAACCGAGAAATATCACAATCAAGCTGCACCACCGGATCGGCAAGTTCGTCAAATTGAGATTCAGCTTCGCCTCGCGATGGATTATGATCAGCGAAGTCACCTTTGATTCCGGTGAGTTGTAACGCACGGCGTCTGCAATTTTCTCTACTTTCGCGATTTGCCCTCGCGGTTTGAGTAGAAAGTTCGAAGTTGTGACAACACGTTTATCGAATCGCGTATATCTAACCAGACACGCAACTTCTTTGGAAAAATCGTAACGTTGGAAATTTTTTCCGTACGTGGGACGTAAGGACTTACGGATATATGTTATATTAATATTCTGCTTAATAAATATACAATTTAAAAAGTCTGATAAAAAATATTTTAAATATATACCGAACGTAATATAAATTTAATATAAATTAAAAATATTAATATATTATTGTAAATAATTTAAAAAGATATATAATTTATATAAATAATTTTAACATGTAGTTTTAAAAATGTAAATTTGCATGATTTATTATTACTAATATAGAGCCAGTGTTACTGCCTTACATTTTCAATTAACGAACGTCGTCAAAGTTTAGCACCAGAAAATACGGTACTCAGCGGCACGTGTTTCTATCGTGTTGTAGACATCGCTCACGGTAACTTCACCCCGGAAACGCCGCCCACGACCGAGGCCCCGCGATTGCGGGGCAGAACTTTGACTCGCGAAAATCCGCTGCCAGCCGAAGTTCCGGTAGCCAAGCAGGACGATCCAACTTACATGGCTGTGATCATCGGCGTCTTGACCGTCGTAATTCTGCTGCTGGCGGTCGCCATATTCCTAATAGTCACGCGTCACAGACAGCGGAAGAACTTTGCCAGCCCCCTCGGCGCCAAGAGCGCGATTCCGACGGGCAATCATCAGCATCTGTCGCCGGAATCCGCGTACGGCACCACGGAGAAGGATCCCTCCTTGATGACCTACCGGGTCGAGGAACTCGACGACCGGTACGCCGGCACGAAGCTCACGACCCTGCCGCGCGATCTCAATGATCGTCTTTTGGGCGATGTCAGGCTTGACGAGTACCAAGAACCTTTCCACGAGAACAAGTATCGGGAATCTCCTCATGCGGCGTACTACGGATACAGCACGGTTGTTGTAGACAACAAGGATCTCCACGACAACGTAGAGCAGTCTGGTGAGTCGAGTCCCTTTTGAACTTCTTCAGCATGGCCGCGGTGCTTCAGAGTACAATTACGAAATAGACGAAATAGCCTAACTATACCGCGCGTTAGTTTAATAACCCTTAGTTTAATAACCCTTTGTGTATTTGCACGCAATCTCAAATACCTACTTTACCTGACTCGCGATCCTCAAATTTATCAAATATAAATCATATGTAATAATAAATATGTCGCCTGAAAAAAGGGCGCTTTACTCGCAGGGCAGTGAAAAAAAATTGTTTTTGCTGCACAGATGCCACGTATGATTATGCAGTACCAATGCCCGTGCCTAGCGTAAGCAGCGATCAAGATAGCGTGTTCTCGAAATCGTCCTCCAGAGGTAGCGCAAAGGTGAGACATAAAAACATTTGTCACATTGAGAATTAAAATCTCAAGTTGGAATATCTTCAATGACAAAACTATGATTTTTCTTTCGCATTATGCGTAACTCGAATCATAAAAATAGAAATAACATTAACGATATTCTTCATAACAATTATTTAAGAACTATATCAAATTAAAACGAAGATTAAAAATATGTTCCTTTTCTGGCTATTTTGGAAGCGAAAGAGCATTTTCTGTGAGACGTGTTTGCCGGACACACGAAGGCGTTAACGTTTCATGTGCTTTTCCGATGCATTAGGCGTGCTTGCAGAGCTTTTTTCCGCCGCCACCGCCCCCGATGAGCGCACCACCTCTTCGAGGCTCCAACAACTTAACGTACTCGAATCCACCGAGTCCGGAACCAGTTTGCGAGCGTGAGCGTAGAAGTAGTAAGCGCCGCGAGCACTCCTTGCACAGATACGCGTAAGGACTTCTCGCAGCCCGCAGGATATTCATGAAAAGCGAAAGGATCGAAGGTATGATGGATTCTTCGTTACTGCGAGCAACGAGATCGCGTGATCGAGCGAACCCTCCGGCACTGGTTCACCTTCCAAGAATTCTGTTCCATTTCACGTTCCAATAAGTATAACTTCTTTACTTTTGCAATCGGTTGAGAAATTCATGTTTAACTAATAATAGTCTTGCTTTATTATGTCGCGGTAAAAAGATACGCTTTTTATTGATCCAATTTCATATTTTTATCATAATTCTCGTTTTATAGCGCTTTTATCATAGCAACTCGATGACTATTCATTCATAATCTCTAAAAATCGAAGAGTGAAATGTCACTCAAAACGAGTGAAATGCAAGTGCAACGAAAAGTAAAAATTAAGCCTGTGCACTTCGCCACTCTAAAAAAAAGTAAAAATGCGCTCTATAAGTTGGAAAGTGAAATCGCACTCTCTCTCTATTTGAGTAAAAGGGCACTCTTTTTGAGTGCAGTAGATCAGTGTCCATATAGGAATGGATTACGTTACTCTACAATTTTGAATGGAAAATTTTACTCCGTTAGAGTCATTTATCAGTCGATCGTTAATGAATCGTGATTTACTATAGCTTTAGAGTGAGATCATGTCACTCCGGTAAAGTAGCCGCTCTAAAAATTTGAGTGAAAAATTCACTCCTACATTATAAGTTCCCGCACTTATTCAAATTAGAGCGACAACTCTCTCTTTTGGAGTGACTATCGCAATCACTCTAATATATTAGTGACGAAACTACTCTATGAGATTTAGAGAGTACGCTATTATATCAACAGTACAAACTAAATTGTCGTTTCTTGACGTGTCTCTTCTCTTTGTGAAAAAATTGTTGATAGAATTAAATTATTCAAACGCGTGGTCCTGAATTTTGCAAAGCGTTCCACACGCTTTACTCCATACGCGTGTCCATTTTACAATATTTATACGCGTCGGAAGGGAAGGAACGCAAGCATGGAGCAGAGTAAAATAGCTTCCAGTGCCGGTGAGGATACTATGAAAACACGCGCGCGCTGTTAATCCCGAGGTAAAGACCGGTGGCAAAAGTAACACGTTGTATATTTCGAAGTAAACGCTGTGAGCGACCGCGCGGCGAAAGGGGTCGTAATCCCGCTTGTTACAACGACGATATTTTTTTCCCCTCGAGTTTAGCGCATCGCGAGAAAAAGAAAGGAAGAAAAAAAACGACGCGATCGCGGCGCGGTCGCGTCCGTCGCGAAACCAGAGACCCTCTTCTCGACAAGCACTGCCATCGACGAATTATACGAAAATTTTTTCCAAACATATTGTAGGCGACAATCTCGAGCACGGTCTTTTCGGGAGATTCGACCTACGATATTCCTACGGATAAGTGTAATCTCGTAATCGAAGTTGTATTAAATTGGCATATCAGTTTTTAATGGTAAAGTGATCGTGCAAAACTGCGACTCTTCCGGAGATTCGTTCGCGAGATTCACGAAAATTGACAATGTGAAAATCGCGATGTACGCCCGACGTTTTTTTTCCCCCCAAATGTCCGCGGTTTTCATATTACTCATTGGTGGAAGAAGAGTCGACCTCTTCAGCATCCGTCGCGTTTTCAGCGTTTTAACACGTACTGCCAGGTCTCTCCTCGTACGCTCGCGAAGTGGAATTTCGCGAACGGGATGTAACTTATGACATTGCGAAACGCCACTTCCGCCCGTCAATCTCTCCAAGTGGCACGGGCAAACAATGTGTACAACCGTTACGGAGAATATACACACGTCAACGCGTGCGGACGAATTTTCAAGGAAGAGTCGCGTTAATGATTTGGTCTGTTTCGGCGCGCATGTGCAACAAGATCGAGCTCGCTATCGATCCAGGAGGAAGCGCGCGCGCGGCAAACCAGGGGGGGGGAAGAAAAAACGACCGAGGGGGGAGTGGGCAGCGAGAGGATCGGGATGAGATATTTATCCGATGGCGCGATCGTTACGTCGGATCGAAGAGATAATTAATTACCGGCTTGATGGAATAAGCGGGCGTTTCAATTATTCGCGCGCACGAACGCGTACGCCATCAGGCGACGCGACGCGACGCTTGACATCGGGGAGAAAAAAGCCGCGGCGAGATCGACGTAACGATATTTAAAGGAGCGAACGATAGCGAGCTTCGGTCCCCGCCTCACACAAGACTGACGTCATATAAATAATTCAGTAACCCGACCTGCGCCATGCACGCGCGCGTCGTATTATTTATATTATCCCGTGACGAATCTTTAATTTATATATATATATATATATATATATATATATATATATATATATATATATATATATATATATATATGTTTATATATATACGTACGAACAAAATAAATATATATATATATAGATATATAGATACAAAAAAAGGTAATTGCCGCAAAAGGTAAAACGTATTATCGTGCGACGACGAATTTTAAGCGTATAATAGATTGTATAAGCCCAACTTTATTTCTCTATCTCTACCAACATCGCCTTCATGCAACGAGGAGAATCGAAAAGCTACCAGCGTTAAGGAACCGACAATACAGGGATGAGACAACAATAACTACATGTGTACGTAATTAAACAAAAAAGAGAAAAAAAAGGAGAAGCGTATAGGAAGATTCGAGATATCGGGTGCGCAAGGATGAGAGAGAGAGGCCCTCGACCACATTGTGATATATAATGAAAAAGAGCCCGCGCGGCGCGGCTCTTGCGAGTAACATATATATATATATATATATATATATATATATATATAGACACGTTATATGCTTAAGCGTGTCTTGCGCGCGGTGGAGCTCTCCCTTGAATTTCGCCCTGAAAGAGCAGCCGTAAAGTGCAAGCGACTCTCTTTCTCTCCCCTACACGGTCGGACGGAACGGCGATGGCCTGGGGTGCACCTGTGTGCGCGGCGCGAAATTTATTATCGGTTTAAATATCTGACGTGGAACGTGGCATGAAATTTAAGGCTCGTTCGGCGCTTTTACCGCGAGCCGTTCAAATAGCGTCCCCCTCCCCCTCCCCGCCCGCCCCCCGTACGATTATTTGATCGTCCATTGACCGCTGCACTTTCCTCAATTACCGATCGTAATCTAATAAGCTAAATTTTTCTCTCATTTCGTCGGGTCCGGTTTCCCTCCCTCCCCCCCCCCTCTCGCCCAGCATCGCTCTCTCCGGGTCTCGCTCTCGCGATCCCGCACGTCCCGCCGAAACGCGCGATGCTAATTGACATTCCGCTATTTTTTATCTCAACAACAAACCGAACGAGTGATATTCGCGCGCGTATCGGTTTTTCGATTAAGCGCGAGACAGTTTGGCTCGCGTCGAGGAGAAATTTAATCGAGCGTTTCCCCGCCGCGCAGGGTCGCGCCCTTTTCGCGGCAAGAGCGGCGCGTCAGCCGTCTACAACGATTGGAAACATTGCTATGTATATTTAGTGTTTAATCGATATCGTAGGATGTTAGGGAATTTTAAGAGAAAACTAACAGTGACAGCTTTCGAACGCTTCTCTCGAGTGTAAATATTAACCGTTAGGGACCTCGTACCCATATACACAACACTTTCTTCAAGCGCCTTAAGTTGGGGAGGGGGGGCACCAAGCAAATAATTTCGTCGCAATAATAATATAATCGTCGTCTTTTAGGGGCGCGGGGGATATCACGTACAAGCGGTTATCGTTATCGTAATAGGGCAACGGCGCGGCGGACCGACGACAAAATGGTCCGCGCGTCGCCCTTTAAAAGGTCCACGTGAGCTCGATCTACGATTTCGCCGCCTTTTAAGGCCGAGATCGGTCGTAGGTCGTGCTCGCCCTGAGTTTCCTCTTCGTCGACGGCTCTCGATAATTTTCTCGTTCAGCGGCACCGTGATCGATTCGCCGCCGAGCTATCGTTACCGCGACACGGAAAATTCGAGTACCCTGTTCACCCTTTCTCGTACTACCAGCCGCTGACAGTCCGCTCCTGGCAATAATCGTCAATTTGTCTCAAGCGAACGTGAAACGTGTGCACGTGCGCGCTTCGCGCGACGCGACGCGACGCGACGCACGTCGCGGGCGAGCTAGATCGGTTAATCGGTAAGAGCGAGAGAAAGATAGCGGGAATGTTAGCGGAAAAGTTAGTTTGTCTTAAAAAGAAGTTGCGCGCGAGATCTTCTCTCCGGCGAAGGAAACGATAAACGATGACGAGGGAAGACACTCTCGTATCTGCTCACGGCGTACTTCGTAGGGAGATATCTTATGTCTCTTTTATACTTGTCTGAAACCGCACAAGCTGCCGACAGTGCCAGTTAATGTCCTTCTATTACGACGCGATCGTTTTTTACAATCGTCTGTAATTTCACCGCCACACTTTTTCCACAAGTGTTTCTATACTTCTGTTTCTATATTGCCGCGACACGTTTACCGCAACTCATCACTTTCCTAAGTAAATTACTCTGAGCTAAAAAGAAGTTTCTACACGCAGAAAAATATGTACCACCCGAGGTACCACCTGTGCAAGTAAATATTACTTGTTTTAAGTGAATAAGTTAATATATCCGTTTATAAATCTATCATAAAGTCATCATAAGCATCACATTTACTCAAAACATATTCAGTATCTTAGCAAGTTTAGTTCTTCAAAAACAAGAATATTTAATTAATACAAAAATTCGGTTTGCTTATTATACAGAGTCTATATATAGAAGAGAAGTATATACTTTAATAAAGATGTCACATTTTCTTGAGAAAAGTTTATCCGCTATTTGAATCAAGTATAAATTTTATCCCTTTATAAATCGCTTACTACCAAAAAGAGATTATATTCTTGATGATGATGATAATATGATGATTCCTTTAATTCCTAAGTGGCACATAGGGCTTCTTAGGAAGTTCTTGTGCGGAACGGTACAGTTTAGAATATTGAAATGACTGTAATCAGGTAAACTCGAGCCCGGTTCTTCGTGGTTACGAGACACTTTACTCCACTAGACCACATCTCTGATATTCTTAGTGCTGCAGTATTAAGTTTTCAGAAGAACTTAATTCATTGATTTTAAGTATTTCATATTCTTACCTAAAGAGAGTCATGGCAAACTAGCCCATAAAATTAAAAGTAATTACTTGTTCCGAGATAACATTGTTTCTAGAAAAAATATACTTATTTGAATTGAGAACATATGAACATGGATTTACTCCAAGCAAGAATAACTTTCTTTCTTCCACTATATTTTGTTTCTTTTGATTCTGTTGCATAGAATTGAAAGAAACATACTAAATTTCTTCTATCTAATAAATATTCCCGCGTTAATATATATATATATATATATATATATATATATATTCAAATTAATTCTAGCTTTTCTTCGATAAAATTTCATAATATTCTTGAAAAAAGAATATATTCTTCTTTTGGAGCACAAAATGATGAGCTTCTCCAAGACTTGTCACGAGTATATTTTAAAACTATTATTAAAAAGCTATTCTTTGTTGAAGAAAAGTACTACTTAAAACAAGTAAAGTAAAATAATTGTTTTCCTTGGCTGTAGAATGATATTTTTCTGTGTGTACTCTAGTCCGTTCTCTAATGTATAAAACAACCCGAACACAGTGAGAACGGCGATTGTTAAAGACGATGCGTGTAGATTATCCGAGCTTTCGAGTATACCACCAACGTACAAAGACCCCTCGAGGACGTGAATAATGGCATCTAGTACCGACCGACCAATCCGTTAGAACTAGTTCGAGCAGAACCGGCCGCCATTATCTACCTCCTAGGAGTCAAATTGGACATGGTCATAATTTCGAGTTATTCTCGGCGTCAGCAACAAGAAACGTTTAATAATCTCGGGGCGTAAAGGGGCGTAAAGACTCGTTCTCTCACGAATCGCGCGCGCACGCGCATGTTACACAAGTTAATTCTTATCGCCCGCTCTCGTAGCATCGGAACGCGGTGATAGCACTGTCTTGGCTCACCGTACGGGTTCCTTGCCCCCGGTATACACGTATTCTTACGCCAGTCGTAAGTTTTCTTCCGGCCGCGCCGTGTCGAGGGCGATACAACGATACGGCCGCGGCTCTCGTCGATATAACCGAGATACGACACGATCGGTTCTGCATCGGTACGTACAATGTGCACAGGACACGGCGCGGGCCGCAGCCGGTGCGATCGGGGAAAAGTCTCGGGCATAAATCACGCGTGCAGCCCTTTTTCTATCTGACATGAGAAATGCGGGAAGAAGCCTCCGGTTGAACCGACGACACGGGGTCCGACGGAGAGCTCGCGGCAGACGAAAACGAGGGGGGAAACTGGCCCATCTTTTATACGACGACACGTAAGTGCGTGCGCGTACATGCGACTCTACGAGGGAGCATGAAAAAAAGAAAGAAATGAACCAACCTGAGAGGTCGCTTGATCGATCGGCCTTCGGAGCTGCATTATGCTCGCGGGCATATCGCAATTAATGCTGTTTACGAGTAGAAACTGCCAAGAGAAATTGCACAAAAATTTATTTACGTGATTGTCCTTAATTAAACAGACAAGTTTCGTGAAATAAATCAATATAATTATTTCTCCTTATATGTATATTTGTGGCAGAAAGTGTTTTTAATGCGCACGATAAGCTCATCGGCGCGTTATTTGTTATCTCGCAATTTTCACAAGAATATAATTCTTGTACGGATTACGATTGCACGTACGAAAATTCGACCACGTATAATTTCTACGCGAAAAACTTTTCGAGAGCGGACACCGTGTACATAAAAGATCGATCGTATATGAAATACCTCGCGCGTCTGGTTGTACTATACTCTATTGTAGAAAGTCGAAGAGAGCGCGCGATGAGCAGATACGACGACGACAAACGACAACGATGATGGTTTATCAATAGATTTAGCACAATTGCGATAATAGGGAAAACTTTCCGCCACCCCGAAGGTATTAAACGCGCCGCATAATCTCTCGATGTATATAGCGAACTGTAATTTATACGTACATATGTGTAAACGTATTATAAATACGCCCGCGTCGATGCGCGGGAGCGACCATTTGTATATAACTGTATTATATAGCGTAAAACGAGTACGGAGGGCGGTACCATTGTGAGTGTAATTATATTGATCAATAGCATAACGCGAGTACCGGATGCATATTTGATATTTGTGTGCCTGTATCCCTTTTGTATGCTATCGAGATAGATAAAAAAAAAAACAACAAAAACTATACATATTATATTGTATTAATTGCGACGTAGACGACTACGAAGTGTGTAACGTAAAAAACGCATACAGTACACGAACAACAGGAATACATACACGCATGCGTACACGAAGTCATACGGACAGATACGTCGGGCTAACCGGCCGACGAATAAAATAAAACTTTTAGCGAAGCGAAGAGGTTCTTATAAAAGTTTTTTTATAAACCTTGGAATAATCATCTTGTTCCCTATCATCAGACTTTTTCGCCAAGCAGAAAAATGTAGTTCCTATATAATCTTATCTGATACCCTTCTAAAAAATTGCTGCATGTAATATCGCGCGTCAACCTTGATTACGAGACTAATTATTTTAGCCAGTTTCAACAATTGCGTTATCGCTCATAAATACAATGAAGAATTTTCAGACTGCAGCGGATATTCGAGAGCCAATTATCTAGGTAATTGTAAGATAATCCAATGACTAGTACTCTTAATTGGAAATCTCTGGAGATTTCATAAATAATATTTAATCTTCATAAATGAATATACATTGAAAGTACGAAGCATTGGATACTTAAAGCCAACTGGGATCTGCTGAATCTGTTTATTAGCTATTCTGTGAAATGATTTATATTTCTAGCTAGCGTTCTGAAAATTCAGATTAATACCAGCGACATATTTCAAAGCACCAAAGCACAGGTTACTTTACAAATGTTTATGCATATTACAGTAAAAAAAAAGAAAATAGAATTTAAAATTTAATTTTGTTCATAATATAATTATACAATAACTTATATGAGAAGCTTATAGCTTTTTGTTTTTCCATTTAACGTTTTAATTAAATCAACCGACACATTTTTATGTTGTGACTTCAATAAGTTATTCTCTCAAATTGGATTAACTTTCAAAGGCAATAACCATCATTGTTTTAATAACAAGTACACGCGAATATACACGGTAAAAACTTTTATTTTAGACGTTTTACAAACTGCCTAAACGCACCCCGGGTACAGGTCACGTCACGCTGGGCTTTCGCAGTGTCTGTCGTCCTTTCATCGTACTAATTTGGCACCGTCAACGACGTCATTTGTCATTCTAATGGCCAGAACGACGACCGCGTTTTTAATGACTCGAGGGTGAGAGCGGCACTCCGTGCGTTCCCTTCCATTTCACCACCCCCCATTCTCTTTTTTCGCAAGTTCCTCTTTAATTTACCCTCGACACGCTGCTTTACGCTTCATCCTCCAACTTCTCTCCCTCTCTCTCTCTCTCTCTCTCTCTCTCTCTCTCTCTCTCTCTCTCTTTCTTTCTCTCTCTCTCTCTCACTCACACACTCACTCATTGTGTCTCTCATTCGCTCGCTCGCTCGTTTCCACCCTTCTTTATCCATTCAACCATTTTCTTTCAAGAAAACGCAATGCAAAGCCGAGGAAAAGGCTCATGCCTCTTCCTCTTCCTTACTCTTTCTTTTTATGTTATACTCTTCCTTTCCGGGTTCGTATTTTGTCTAGCCAGTTGTATCTTAAAGCTTAGATGCATAAAAGCACCATTTTGCCAATGTATTTCTTCGCTTATAATACTATTTCAATACATTGCAATACCTTATCGTTGTATCCCATTACTCATCATTGATTTTTCTGAACATGGTCTAAACGTGTTTTACAAGTGTGTCTATCCTCTCGAAATAATATATACAAGAAAACCTTTTTTTTAAATTTATATTTTAATAAAATAATATGTATAAATAAATATAGATTATAATACAATTATCGCAATCATAAAGGTAAGTACTTTCAAAATATTAAGCATGTTTTTAACTACACATTTCATAAAATTTACGCACCTTTGCCTTTCATTATCCTCTTCTTTTCATTACACTATCAAATACAAAACAGGCTTTCTTTTATATGCTCTAAATGTGGCAATACTTAAAGAAACTCAATACATTTTTGAAATAGGGAAAGGCGGATGAATAATAATTCGGAAAATTTAGCTGTTACTACGGAAAAATTAAGTTACGATCGAGTACATTTACCTGAGCAAGGAAAACGCAAGGTGCGAGTTGGCTAATGCTTTTTGTAAAACTCCCTGATGATTATTATTTCTCATCCATCAAAGCGTCACGGCGTAAGTGTTACGACGACAAATACGAGGCGTCTCGCCCTCGAAAATACTGCTGCATCACATTCCGAAATTACGGCCGAATCCTACGCAAGGGGTGGCACGCACGGAGGAGTTCCTTTGTGCCGTGTTGTGTCCCGCACTGCCGCCGCGGTTATCGTCCGCCCTAATTTGGACTTCGATTAGATTCACCTACCATATTTACGCAGTTGGCGAGGTACGGGCATCTTTGTGCACAGGGACGCATACGTTATCATCCGATCGGAAAAAAAAACATTGATGTGATATGAGATCATTGGTTTCTCACTTCGTTTACACGTGACAAAGGTTGTAGTCCATTTGATGCTACTAATGCTTTTGAAGTGTTTTTCTTCTTCTTCTTCTTCTTCTTTCTTCACTAAAAGGAAGAAAAAGAAGAATGTTTCGAAGCATTTGTTATAGTGTTAAATGAACCGCAGCTGTGCCGGCTGAAGACGACAATGTGGAAAGGTCGCGATTATTATCTTCATCACCGTAAATATGATTTCAGCATTAAACCCTGGTAATCGTGCGCGCGAGTTTCAGTTTCAAAATTTTGTACTTTCACTCGCGATACGACAATTGTTTTCGCTGCGTCTCGTAACTCACAACAGAAGCGGGGATTGTATCAAGCTCTACTCTCAGTACGGTTACCTCTCAGCGCTGCGGTAATTGTTTGTGATCACGCGTCGCGATTAGGAGAGAAATTTCGGCGGCGGGCTCAACCGTGACGATATATTCTGGCGGTTGTCGCCGCGATAAACCGGGGAGGATTTGTTGTAGCCGCGGGCTAGCAGTAGGTACCACTAGGTACCCGCGCGTCGAAGTAAATCCATCCCTGACGTCGTCGGCCACGGCGGCGGAACTTTGCCGACCGGATGCCGAGCGTCGGGGCCTCGACAATCGCGTGCTCCTGGAATTCTGTGCGTGTGGGTGCGTGTGGAGGGACGTACACGGAACTACGAAATCACGGGGTTCGACGCATAATGTACGACGCGAGCACAATTTGTGCCACGGTACCTGAAATTCGCTCCAGGACTCTGAATTATGAGGAGGGATAAGCTTTACTACGCAACCACGCTCTGAGGTCAATTTCGTACACCACATTTTATCGATCGGTCGACGCTCCCGAGGGGGGCAGGAGGGGTCAGAGCGATTAGAATACAGACCCGAGGCTGCTTTCGCGAGCAATTAAACGGATAAACTACCGAGTGCTTACAATGCGAGCGTAAAAAAAGGGGAAGTATCAATTACGCCTCGTAACATGAAAGGGTAGAGAATTAAGAGGCTTAGCCTCACATCGTGTGAGCTTTAAAGACATTAATCGCCAACTCTGAGCCGCACGATCCCTTAATCCGCCGCCATTACGCTTTATCCGAGTATTATAATCCGAATCGCGTAAAATTTGTGGGAGTAAATCTATTCGCCTATAACAATTATGCAAATAATACTGTAAAATTTGTTTCCTAATATTGGAAAAGACAGTCACGAATTGCGAGCATAATCAATTTGCACCTGACGCAAATATATCAAATACGCACAGAAAAAAAGAAGTGTCAAAAAATACTATATTCTATAATCTTCTTGCAAGAATTTCAATTTTTTATTTCAACATATTAAAGTATTAAAGACCGGTATTCATAGTTGGTTCTTATTTTAAAATTGTTTTAAGTAACGTCTTAAGATGCTAATACGGCTCTGTGATTGGTCCATAACATCTTAAGATTGTACTTAAGACGGTCTTAAATATAAGGTCTGACTAAGAATACCGGCCTAAGTCTTAATATTTGATACTTCTCTTTTTCCTGTGTAGTTATTTCCTTTATCATATCACAAACAAACAATTATAATTTACAATACATCTTGCATTTTTAATAGATGGTCATATTGATATACGACGTTCACTATATATTTATTAACACGTTGGAATTATATCAAACAAGAAAGGTGAAAAGTGGCATCGTTTTCATCGAAAGTATCTACGGGGAAACTCTGGACGTTCGCGTTTAGGTGCGCGATGCCAAGCAGTCCCTTCAGGAGAAGGAGCCCTTATGCCAAGGCTCGTTGAGAAAAATGGACGACAATTCGAAGCAGACGGTGCCCAAGCGGAGGCGCCAGCAATTCTTTACGCGGCGTGTCGGTGTCAAGAGATATCGGATGTCACATGGGCGAGTCCGAAGACAAATAATCTCACCGCTCTGGTGCGGGATGCTCGTCGAAGCTCGTCGCTGTCGCTCTCAACGGATCGTTAATGCCTCGCGTTCGCGCGAGCTCTTCTCGCGCGTCCGCGTCTTTATTTCTGTCCGCTTCGCGCAAAATTGCCAGAGAAGGAAGTCACCACTCTGCAAGCTGCGTAAGCTCCTCGACGGTATCACGATATTCCACCCGCCGAGGTATATATCGCGTACGCACGGCACGTTTTCAAAGCCGCCAAATTGCCCGGCAAATTCATAATAGCTTTTATAATTGGGAAGACAGCGCGCAGCCGCCCGCGGACGATTTATTCTCGGGTGAAGTTGAACCCGCAAGCGCGTTGATCCCTCCGCGTGTCTTATTCGACGAAGCCTGAATAAAGTGGGAAAAATAGAGCCGGCGGGGAATACGCACGACGAGAATTTCATATTGCAATATTGTCGTATTAACCGTCTTGTAAATCACATTTAAGAACTAATAGAAAAATTGAATATACCTGTACAAAGTTTACGTTATACATCATTTTGCGTATATAGCATTTGGAGAATCGTTATAGAAGATTAATTTACTCTCTATACATATATATTAACTTTATTAAATATATTTCTACACAATTCTTTGCAAGAATAAATCGCATTCAATCTTTAATATAATTATTCAATTGTCTCTCTTGATAGCAGAAAGATTAAACTTTGTAATAAATAAGAAAAATTTATAACATACATCTCTCATGCACAAGAATTATTGCAGAACGTTAACTCTTCTTTAACGAATATATCAATTCTAGCTACGCAAGGAGAACCGAACTTTCAGTTCGTGTCGAAGATGCTAGTGAAATGTATGTGACACGAATGCGCTCACACAGACGTAAAGCGCGAGTGGATGTGGCACGAACAAGAGAGAGGCGCCGCGACATCCCTTCATCGTTCCGCCCGATCTTCGACGCGCCCCGTTCCGACCTTCCCTGGCGATGACATCTAGGGCTCAGCCACGAGGAGATCCACGATGAAATCGAACCGACGAGCTAATCCTCTCCAAGCCACTCCGGCGAGTTGTACCGGGACGGCTCGTACTCGAAAATGACGTCGCGCGACATCGCGATCGAATTGGCCAGCTGAATTACGCGCTCGGGCAGACAAGGGCCGGCGATGACGATCCTTTTAATCGCCGATCGCACATGACGGGGCCTGCGTGGGACCGCCGTTCGCTCCTCGTCCCGACGGCCGGATACGGCGAGGCCTCGAGTGACTGTCGCACAAATGCGCAATCGTGTATCAGCGCGTTGCACTTTTACGCAACGACCGCGACGCAAAGCACGGCGCATCCAATTGCGGGCACTTTGCTCTACGCTTGATTATCTAATTGATCAATTGGGACCCCCGCGGTGATAATGAACGTTCACTTTATAACGCGTACTCAAAGGCATCAGCTATTTTGTTCCTTCATTGTCCCCCCCCCCCCGATTTCCCCGGTACGGTATTCATGCGTATCCGGCTTGTTAAAACTGCATGCAATTTTTAGATGGCTTTTAAAGCTTTAAAAAGGAAAAAAAGAAACCAGAGAATAATCGGGAAATATTTAGACAAAAATGCAATACCTATATCGTTCCCTCGTGACTTTATTTTACATGTCATAATGAAATGGTATTCAGGATTAGGTTAAATTATGTTACTTCGTTGTCGCGAAGTTTTATTAATAGGGACAATTATACCAAGCGGAACTGTGATACAGAGAGAAACGTTTATACTGTAACCGCAGCAATGACTATTCTGTATCTGTCTGCGGATACTTTGTTGCGTATACTCGACACTCGACTATATAATTGATCAATTGCGTTTCTGCAGTAATGAGCAGCATTTGATTATCCGCTCTCGATAGTATTATGCCCTTCCTTTCAACAGTTTATTATCAGTATAACATTGGATATTCCGTTAATTCTGCAACCGATATTTATTTTGCCATCGTTAATTGTTAATATGCGATTGCCCCGTGATACGATATTATCATTATAGAGGAAAATATAATTGCTTTACTAAGAGAGAATTTTAAAATAATTTTAGAAATAATTTTTCATTAAAAATTTTCAATACTGCAATTATTTTAAATCACCGAAATACAAATGAATAGTTTTAATGTACACGATGCACAAATTTTTCATCAACCACACATCACTGCGTAATTTAATAAAACATTTTAAAAACATGATAGAATTTCCGCTATATTAGTTTGACGTATCGCCCGGAAATGTAAAATAATTAAAAACGGGACAGACGTCAAAACAAACGCTAAAAAATAAAGTGGTTTTAAAAAAATATATCTACCTGATATATATCGGACTGATGCAGAATTTTACAAGCTTGCTTTACGTTCTCGATTTTATTTGTAAAAACAATTTATTTATATCTGCGAGTGTATAACTTGTAAAAGTTATTATTATTCAGCATTCATTTATTTCAATCATTTATGTTCATTGTTTGCGAGCACGCATAAAGCCGTATTAGGCTACGGTAATTCGCGCGCTAATGATTTCAAACGTGAGATGATGATTTCATTAAAATTTCTCGTCCATAGAAAAACCACAGAGGCACGTGAGTTTTTTTTTTTCTCTCTCTCTCTCTCTCTCTCTCTCCTCTCTCTTTCCTGTAAAATCCGAGAAAATATTTTTAATTTCGCCACAAGAACGTTTCGACTCTTTCGCCGCGAATAACCGGATCTCAAGGTGCATATCTCAACCTAAAAATAAAGAGAAACGTGGGTCGTGTTTTACGATTGTTTACCGCCAAAGGGATGCCTCCTTGGATCTTATGAATTCTTTAGATGCCGATAGGAGAAGAGGGATGGAAGCAATCTAGCGGCGAGAGGGGCAAGAAGAGAAACAGTCGAAGTTTATCTCGGTTTATCCGTGGCTGCCGTTGTAAAATTCAACGTTGTACCGAAGGCACCGTAGGTACCGAATTCTCAACTCTGTGTTTCGGATAATTCGTGAAGTCGCGTCACGTAGCATCGGTATAAACTAACGAAGATATACGAAGGTGTGTCGCCGTGCGCGAAATAAGCCGGGAAATATAACTCTTAGAAAATCGTTTAGAAAAATGGGCCAAAATCGAGACGTTCCTCGTGTTATAACATATACATCCTTTTATTTCTTACCTTTGGATACAAAACCACCGCAAATTCAATAAAAAAAAATAACTTTCTATTCGATTTAATGTAGAAATAAGTACGTAAAGTTTCAAGAATTTTAGTCAGGAACGTATATTTTAATTAATTCTGAGAATGCGTGTCGATAAGCTTTACTTCATTATCATATTTCGCGTGGAGTACAATGCGCGCTCCGTCTCTCAATCTACCGGGGCCGCCCAGAAGAGAACATCGGATATCGTGTCAGTATCCCAACGTATGTCCGTCACGTAAAGCAAGGTTACGACGAAAATTTCGCGCGGAATTTTCTGCGAAGCGCGTCTGCCTGTTAGCCTGTCGGTGCTTTTGATATCGTCAGCGTCGAGACTTGCCAAAGTTCCCTTTCGCGCAGGCCGGATACGTCGTTATGTACGCGGACACGTAGCGGGAAATCGCGTAGACGCCGGAGGGGGCACACGCGCAGCATCCGGTGCCCAGGGTGCATGCATACGTGTGCAGGCGAGACGCGCGCGCGCGTCTGAGTATACACAAAACAATGCAGCAGCCATCGCCATATATTATTCATCGAACAAAAGGCGAGCTGGAACAGCAGCGGGTAAGGCGCGAAGGAAATAAGTTGTCACCTCCAGCTGCCGGTGCACCGGACTTTGTCATGCGACAGGCCGCGATACGTGTTCACTCTTACAAGACGTATCGCGAAATGTCTTTTCGCAGATCGATGAGAGAGCTTACCTCGCGATGCACGCGGAAGAGGACAGCTGAGTCTCTTCGCAACGTTATACTTTGTTAAAAGTTATCGCTCTTAAATCCCATCGACGTAACAAATGTAAATATATTATACATGATGGTAGAGACATGCACATAAGTTTATGAAACAAATTGCAAACAGCACATACGCGACCCTGTTTCTCATCGGCGGCGCAATTTTCTTGTAACATACTCTCTAAATATCACTCAAAACGCGAGTGAAATGAAAACTCTAAGAAATACTAAAATTGCGCTCTATAAGTTGGAGTGAAATTGCATTCCATTTGAGTGAAAGGGCACTTTTTTGGAGATCAGTGTCCATAGGAGTGAATTATGTCACTCTGCAATTTTGAGTGGAAAATTTCACTCCGTTAAGTCATTTATCAGTCGATCTTCAATGAATCGTGATTCACTGTAGCTTCAGAGTGAGATCGTATCACTCCGATAGAGTAGCTGCTCTAAAAATTTGAGTGAAAATTTCACTTCTACCTTATGAGTGCCCGCAAATTAGAGTGACAGCCCTCCCTTTTGGAGTGACTATCGCAATCACTTTAATATATTAGTGGCAAAATCACTCTATGAGATTTCGAGAGTATGGCTTAACCGAAGCAAAATCGGAGAGAAACAAGGTAATTATCGTGCCGTTTCTTCCGAGACCAGACGACGACGACGACGACGGAGACTTTCCGCATTGTGCTCGCCCCGAGTCGAAGATAAAGACAAAGAGTAGAACCAGTTAAGGAGGGCTGCTAGGCTTCACGGGCCATCGAACTTTATGGGGAAGACGCGAATGAATCGTGGGAATATCTAAATGCGGCGGATTTAGCGCCCCCGGGGCTATTTCCCGTGGGCAAATAGATAGATCGCAAACATCGAGAGCTCTAAAACGAATTATGACTCTTGTTTGTAACCGATAAAAATTTTAAGATGCACTCCGACCGCGGCGCTCCGTACATCGAAAACTACTTTAGCCGATACGTCCTCTTCGGCTAATACGTATCTCAATATCGTAATTTGAATCGCTCGTCGCGTCCTATAGAATCGTTGTTTAAGAACAATCCTCATTACGTTGCATCGTTACGGTACGTTCCACGCGTTCCATTACTCGCTATTAAATTTCAATATTATTGCTCGCCCGTATATACTCCGCTAAAGCCGATCGAATTTCACAAGCCATGAAGTAATTATCATCGTTTATAATCATTGCAAACTTCCCGTCGACCCTATTACTTTTAACGGTTAAAGTTACAAACGACTCGCCGGCGATTGTCAAACCGACGACGTAAATGAAATTGTTAATTAATAATCTAATAAAATAAAGTGCGGAGGGCGCGGGCGTCCTCAGGACCGATGCACCTGCCGCTGCATCGATCGGCAGAGAATGCCGTTAAGTGCTGACACAAGGCGCGGTGAATTACCGCCGTTTATATAAGTAATAAAAGCTTTAAGGTCCTCGAGCGTTACGACGGACGGCTCGCCGATCAAGGGGCTATAGGTGCCATTTTAGAGCGATGTGTTAGAAGCGCGGCGTGTTTGAATTATGAATTCATGAATTATAAAATCGGCGCGAGGCGTTATCGATCTTACGCGTCTCTCTGGTTTGCGCCGGCGGCGATGGCGACGGCGGCGGCGGCAGCGGCAGCGACAGCGTCTATCTTCCCCGAGACGTATACGCTTACGCGCTCTCGTCGTCTCGATTTCATGCAAAGCAGGATCGCCTCGCTAAGTGTTAATGGCTTTAGTCTATGATCTGGGAAGAAGCTGGGATCAGAGAGATAAGAAGAGGCGCAAGAGCTCTCCCTTTTGCGACCCGGCGTACTAAAATACTGATTGGATCAGCTTTAAAAGAAAAAACGAAACAGATCTGCTGTAAAGTGATATCGCGTATACCACGTGAGCGCGCAAAATTTGATTTCTGGTACTCACGGGGGCTGTATATACACATGCGGAATATAATTTTTTATCGCCTCTTCCCCCCTCCTCTCCCAACGCGAGCTTCGTAATTCGATATAAATGACAAACGACATACGACGGCGTATCCATCAAATTGATTAGCAATTTCTTATTGTGCAAACTAATGGCATCGAAGTAATATTGTGTTGGGGGCCCCACGCAATTTTACTTACGCGACGAAAATGGTACGTGACGGATGTAATGCGGTTAGCATTTATTTGAACTTCAGTCGAAGGGTAGCCGCCCCTCGGCTAGTCGATATTAGCGGCGGAAAACGTAAACAGAATTGCAGGGGATAACGATGCTTACTGAAAAGGACTTGGTCGTTCCAAAAATCCTTCGCGCGTTTTATTAGTTTCCTGTCATCATATTTTTTACAAATAAGTAGTATTTTAATTATTACATAATATTTACAGGCAATTTTAATCGAAAATAATCGTTCTTTTAAGAAATTACTGTTCTGGTAAAATATATTCGATATAATAAGTTTCTTCGCTGGGAGTTAGGGAACTATTCATTTAAGGTTACGCGCGAACTAAATGTCTCTGGGTTAATAGCCTGGTTGTAAAGGAAATAAGCTGGCCTCATGCCCTGACATGCTTCCATGATATTAACCAGCCAATTTAATGGGGATACACATCAACTCTGCAAAATCATCAGGATCTACTACGTCAGGTGTTGTCATAATATTATCATAATAAAGCTCGAACCTCCGAAAATACCGGTTTGTCGTTTATAACGATGGCTAGCATAATAATTAAAATTACGTCTTAATATCGGCATTACTGGTGCTGTTGTATTAATATGCTGAGAGGTATATCTAAAGTTAAATGTATAACATAATGATAAAATGTTGTTTTGTCATCATAAGATCGGAATAGTTATATAAACTAATAATTAAAACGATTAAAACACACGATTAAAACGCGTACTTTATCATACAGACATGACTATAATAAAAGTGTTCTAATGAAAAACTTCTACCTAAACACAAAACTTAGTTTTTATCGCAGTTGAGAAAGTCGGCTGAGTAGCCTGCACAACTTCGTGATAATGACCCATTATATCGCCCAGTATTAATGAAGCTGTTGCTCAATCGCAATTTTTATCTTTTATAGGTCAATGACGCGTCGCAGAAATCTCGCTTCCACTTTTTATTATTTCTCACGGGGCGATTAAACTCGGTTACAACTTTCTTCAGTATACTTTTTCGCCGTTAACAAGATCGATTTTTATGTCTTCAGTTTAACTTCAAACTTAACCGTCTCTTGGAATCCACTATTCTCGATTCATTACAAGATGCAAGAGGCACCTACGAATTTACTGCTCTTTGTTCTTCGCGTCAAACATTAAAAGCGAATCGAATTGTATCCCGACTCTCGGAAAATCATTCCTGCGGTTTCAACGTCATATACTTTTAGATAAATGCTAAAGTATCTCCTCCCACAAGATCAGCAAGTCAGCGGGTGGTGCCGATCTCCGAAAGGGACTTCGACAACTAACTCGGAAGGGTCTTTGCGGCTGGTGTCTATGCGAAAGGGCAGAACTAGACAAGTACAGGCGTCAGGAACGAGACGGGGCTGTAACTTTTCTACGAACAAGCGGCCGGAGCACCCCCGCGGCGACACTGTGCATAATCTAATTTGTACTTCGGAAACTAAGCGCCACCACTTTCTATCTTTCTTTCGGCTCTCTCTCTCTCTCTCTCTTCTTCCTTCGACACTTTGTACCCCTCTCACGAATACTTCGTTGTACCATACTGTGTTGCCACTAACAGGAATCTACGCCGGCGCGGCGTCTCAGGCCGACGAGATACTTCCACAACTAACAAACGAACAAATTGCCTGTGGTTGACGAAACAAAGCCCCCCCATGGACTTCCCTGAGAAAAATGCTACGAGAGGATTTACCTTAGATTTTGAAACGCGCTGCTGGACGCGCGTTACCCGCAGTGATTCTCGTCAGTGTGTCGTAACAACGTCATTATTTGAATGGGGTTTAAGGTGCTGGTAAAGACAAAGCTGCACGGTAAACCATGATCGTGTACAACAAATTGAAGCAATTTAAATCAGCGAATTTAACTGAGGCGTACTTGCTACATGTAAATTATAATGTAATAAATATCAGTAATATAATATATATATACCCAGTTAAAGAATATTAATAATAGAATAACTTACTAAATGATAATGTTGTAATATTTATGAGAATATCAAGGTAACACATTGTTTTTATTTATTAATCGTAATTTAAAATTTTAGAGAATTTAAAAACATAACTGTTATTTTATATTATTACAAATAAAAACATAAATTTTTAATCTTTTGTTAGTGTATTGGCAATATATAATCATAGTTAGTAAAAAAGTAAGTCTTTTGGTATAACTTATAAAAGAGATACTAGACTTGATTTTCTTTTTATAGGATAATAAATTAGTAATACGCTGCATTCAATTTATCGACTAGCAATAAGACTCTATGTTATGTATGTCATTCAACTTCTCTTCTCCAGCAATTTCATCCTGCAATCCTCGTCACTGAGCTTTGCTCTCGGCTCTTTAATGTCGGCTGTAGTCAAGCATTCACAGATCTTACGATCTACTCTAAAATTAAAACGCCGGAATGAATATGTATGAGTTGTTGCTCAAAGAGATGAGATTCAAATTGCGCTTTTGAGATACATCGCCAATGATTTAATAACATGGTATCAACGAATCCCAGAATCGTGATGTTCTCACGCATATACTCTCACAGTTAACACGCGCGTTAACATATCAGATAACATACATGAGAGATAATCATATATAATTTTGGTATATTAATCACGCGTTTCATCATATATAGTTGATACCACAGAAACTAATACAATCAAACAAATAATATATCTGCATTAGCAAGAAATAAAATGTCCTTGATTTTAATTGCTGGTTCATCATATAGTAAAGTTAGATCAGATTAAAGCCTATCAGAAAAATAGAATAAGTCAGAATGATTTTTTAAGACCCCCCTAGTATTCGGCTAAACCTACATCATTCATTCTCGGTCCTGTCAGTGCGTTTTAACGATGTCGTTATAACGTCGGCGGGATTTTTTAAGCATCAAGAAAAATAAAGGTTACTGTAAAGATAAAGTAGGCGCATAAATATGTATTACAAATTATCTCCTTTCCCCCTCAGATTGATATCTTATAGTGTCCGGACTGCTGAGAACAAGAGTTTCACGTTGCATTATGAGCCTTACGACGTGCCACCTTCTTCTTTATCTTAGATCCTTTCCAAATTAATTAGATATCATTCATTAATGAACAATAATTCAAAATTAATTAACAAAATCTAAATAAAACTTCGTCGCAAAATATCACTGATTATGATAAATAACGAATGTTGATAATATAAATTACAATTCATACATATTTCATCCGTTAACAGAGAAAATCCTACATTATTCTGAATAATATAATCGAAGCGAGATAGAACAATTCGAGATAGAGATCCGCATATCTCGCGAGGTAAAAGAGACTTAAAAATCTGCCATATAAACTTTCATATGCTTTACGTACCGAGGTATATTACCTATTGCACCGTGGGATTTTCATAAAGGGGTATGCGTTCGTCGACTTTATAATTTACGAGCCGATGATCAAACCGACGTGAGCGTAAAATGATATCTGCAACTAACGCGTGAGAGGGAAAAATGGCTGTCCGAACACAGGCGGAATGTAATAACGATGCGCGCTGTCGTGCCCGTGTTAGTGCCAGCGCACGTTCGTCGGTCGTGTGCGCGAAACTGAGAGCGAACGTCTGCAAGCGTTATACGTGAATTTAACGGCTCGGCCCGCGTGCGATACTCCATGTATAGGCCGTAACGTTTTGATTAACGGGAATAGGATTCAGTGTGCGCGCGCGCGACGGTAACAGCTGGATTAAGGGCTAATAACAACGCGAGTGCGCGAGAATCGCGGTTTAAATGATTTTATCTTCGTTTCTGCGGTTTATGGACTTTGGTCCGACCGGGTACGATCGGCCGAGTAACCCAGACGCTCTAAAAAAAAAAGAAACTATTAGGCATGCACGTATGTAAAATGTTAGTTTTCACGGGACATAAGCCGACTGATCAGAGAATTATAAAATGTATATATTGGTGTTACATAATATTTTATTATTTTATATGTCATTATGGATACATCTCGAAGAAATAATGCAACCTAAGATGTGCACACATTCTGTCGTTTTCTCTCTTTCTCTTTCCTTCCTCAGAAAGATTCATACATATATATACAATATATATATATATCCATAACTATACGTGTCATCAGTACAGAAATCAAATAAACAAAGGCTATAGCACCTATTTGCTACATTCGGTATAAAACGGATGCGTATAATATCGCAGTTTCTCATTCGTATCCGAATGCAATTGGGTACGAACGAGATATACGCGCATATTACAAATCCCAATGACACATAGCGGGCTCTTAATGCAGTCCCATTTGCACGAAATCGACATGTCCGCCCCGCACATTTAAGCTCAAACCCGCTCATATTACTCTGTGTGTGCAAATTGTCGATCGAGGGACAGGGCTTTGCGGTATGTCACGACCGTGCGAGAGGCCTCGAGTGGGGACGAGCTGTAATTAACTCCCTTTCAGTGAATTTTCCCGATATCTTACTGTCTATTTCCGGACCTGCAATCCGGAAACCGCAATGCCAGCTAGCCGTTCCGACAGAATTGTTTTCACCGTAAGGCCGCTGACCGGTAAATTGCGTCGACGTAGATCCATATGGACCGAGCAATTTAAAACGATTCGATGGACTACTCGAAGCAGAAGGCAAAACGCATATTTTTGTTCACAAAAAATTCCCATTCAAAAATTTGCACAACACTCGTAACTCTATATACGTAATTAAAAAACATTATATCAGATTTCCAAAATATTTCCTTTTGTGCGATTTCTCTTTACTTAATTTTTGCATAAAATTTTAAGTATGAACTAAACGTACGAACACATGTAAAAAGTAACCCAAAGAACAAAGAAACAGAAACACGCACTCAAATAAATAGGTAATCTGTTTTTCAATCTATATGTATATACAACGACCCATATATGTGACAAAATACTTTGCGATGCGCGAGATATGTATGACACCTCGAGAGGTGTGCCATTAAAAGTTTTCACAACGCTGCATTTTATCGGCGCTCACCGAGATTTCGCTCGGTCAATTACCGAGCGCGGCTCGTCTCCGCGCCACGAACTCATATGCCTTGTCTCCGACGAGGTACGCCGGTCGTAATAAAGATATTTAAAAAATTATGCACTCTAAAGCACTTTATGGCCGTTGCAGCGTGCCTCCTACGACCGGCGTATGCATCGGACGGAGCCTCAGCAGCATCCTCCCCGCCTCTCGTGCATCCACCTCTCGCCCACCCCTCCGCCGCGTCGCCCTCTGTTCCTCGCTTTTTCTCTCCCGTGGCAAAAGCCGCCAGCCCGACCGACCGGCCCGACCGGCGAGCAACACCCCCTCGTTTTATAACCCGACGAGTTTAATGCTCGCATCAAACTTTTAATTACCCGGCTCGTCTTACAAATTACTAACAGATGGGCCGACGTTTATGCGTCGCGTTTTCCTCGTAAAAAATATCTCGCCGTTATATGCGTGACGAGAAAAATTTCCTCGCGTTCGCCGAGGTATTCGTAATACGGCTGTTCTTCGTGTAAAATCAATTTTCGATGGGCGCACTTGGACAAGATGCACGCGAAGGAAAAGAGGCGCGCGCGCGCTGGATTCTTTTATCTTTTATCATCAAGAGAACGATGTTTGTGCGCGCGCGAAAGGATCCCGACTCTCCCTCGGAATATGCGCGAACCGCAGAAGTTGCAAAGATGTCCGAGGAAGGTGGGATACGGTTTCCGATGGAATGGCTATTTCCACCCTTACGCGAAAAGATGAAGACGATAATCCCGATTGCGACGCGCGGAAAGTGCACTTCCGTGGAAGTTCTATTTGTAGCGACGGACATTACGCCGAATGCATTGCATACGGAAGCGTACCGGCGGATGCAACTTTTATACTTATTCGCCTGTGCGAGTTCGGCCTCGAGTATACCGTCGGCGCCGGCGCCTGAAATAATCGAAAATAGGACGCGCCGCCGCGGGCAGTAACATTAAACAAACATTCCTCCTATACGTTTGCATAGGTAAAATTCTAATGACTACGAAATTACCTCACACAAATGGGAAACTCTCGGAGCTCTCTGAATTCCATTACTCAGCCGGATTTAAAGAAAATTGCATGTGCGTGTGGGTGATGCGATGTTACTTTAATGGCATATCTATGTATTTCACAGGATGTGTACGTTTATATTTTCGTGGACATTACCGATCTCTTCCCGGGACATATCTTATCGAACAATTAGTTGTCGGTTGAGATCCTCGCGCTATATTTTATTCAATCGAGCATTATCATTCTCGCGACACGATTAGCGATAGTGTTAACATACCGGCGGACATAAAAGCGCCGCGTTCACGTGGGATGCCGCCGAAAATCATAAATCACGGTGGTATCCACACCTTGGGTTCCCCGCGGTGCAGGGTCGCCTGGCACACTGACATTCGAGCAACGGCAACAGAAATTATTTCTTAAAACCAGAATTGCGACATAGACAGAAAGAAAGAGAGATAGAGAGGAGAGAGAGAGAGAAGGGCGGAGCTAGCGCCGTTTGAAACCGCAAGAAATATGCGCGACGTGAAAGACCGCGATTCTCAACCTTGTAAACCCGTTAATATACCTTTTCGCTTTTGTAACTCTCCGCAGGCCATACTTTATCGAAATAATCAGCGACGTTGGGAGATACGAATATTACAGACTTGCCTGTGTCAGCAGCGTCAACATCCTGGGAACGGCGCACGAAAGAGGAGAACAATTTTTATCGATTTCCGCTGTACGGTAAATCAACTGCGGGAAAGAGATCCTTTCCGGAAGATTTAAAGTGACAGAAACTCCGGAGAAACTCTGAGAATCGGACGACGTGAAACACATGCGTGACGCCTACTTAAATAGCCATTCTTTATCTCGAGGATGTCGCAAGTCCAAGTAATATCTGTTATTACTGTAATAAATTCTCTTTTTTTTATCTCGTCAAATTCGCTAATGAGGTACAATGAAGAAGCTAGCCGCGAATAATCTTCGTCAGATAAAAAATTCAACAAGAGAGATCGCGTTAAGTGCAGGATCGTTCCATACATGTCAGAGGCTAATCGACGAGGATATCGAACCGATGACTAATCGCCAACGCAGTTTATCCCAACATGAATAAACAAACCTGTTTGATCGAAATAATGCTAATGCAATTTTTATCTATGACCCTTCCGACAAAGCCCCATCCCTTTCGATCCTATACGAGCCAAGATCCGCGGGAGGTCTTGCCCATCGAGAGCTTGGAAGAGGGAGGCCCTAGGCCACGAGGAGCTGCACGCAAGTCCCCATGGTTCTGGATATCCTGGAGCGTCTTCGACGCCCTTTCAGGCGCCGGCTCTCGACGCCGATCTCTCTCCCTCTCCCTCTTCCCCTTTCTCACTCTCTCTCTCTCTCTCTCTCTCTCTCTCTCTCTTTCTCTTTCTCTCCCGAAACCCCCACCGACGTGGCGGACTTATCGTAAATTAGAAGCGCCGCGGGGAATTCCGATGCGGATAAGGTAATGCGGCGCGCGGGCTCCGGAGAGCGTGGAACGACATCGACGATGACAACGACAACGACGACGACGACGACGACGACGATCGTGCCGCGGAATTTATGTATCGCCGGCAATTAAACGCTCGCGCGGACTTGCCACAGTCTTACGCCTTTACGACGACAATTAACATCCGCGGCATTAATTCGGAGAGAGAGAGAGAGAGAGAGAGAGAGAGAGAGAGAGAGAGAGAGAGAGAGAGAGAGAGAGAGAGAGAGAGAGAGAGAGACCGATACAGTACTTAAAGTATGTTTCAGGAATGACGATCTTAGTTTTTAGATTAGAAAATGTCGGCTTGCCTAAAAACGAAATAATTATTGTTTAACAAATTGTTAAAATTTATTAGCAAAATAAATGTTTGCATTATCAGAAATTTTATGAAAGAAGTAATTAAATAATGTTTTGATTTTTTTACCTTTGATGAAACTTGCATTTCTCTAATGCAGAAAATACCAGCTATGCTTACATTGATGCAAATATAATGTGATATAAATAGGCCAAGGAGTTAAATAAAAAGATGTAACTTAATAATTAAATTTATTTACATGACATAACTAAAAAATAAGAAATAATCAAAAGTAAACGTTTCAGCTTTACTTTATTGTTTGTTCGAAACCGAGCACCGTAAACCCCGCGGGTTTCATCGCGTAATCTCCGCGGGAATATGTCTCGATTGCGTGAATCGCGTATTAAATTATATATCTCTAAACTTAGAATTATTTCGTGTATAACCGACGTTATTCTCGGAATCTTCGAGAGGCAGAAAAACTGTCTCTCTTTTTCTACGTGTGCTGGATTTCTCCTTTTGTCTCGGGCCTCGGTACACGAGGTAAACATCCGGGACAAGGCGAGAAACTTCAGCGAAAACAGCTGATCGGTTGTCGACTCCGAAATCAGTTGAGTTTAAATTAAACGAAATTTCGGTAGGTCGGCAGCCGATTGGTTCGACAAATTTTTCGGGTCGTTGCCGGGGATCGGGAGTTTGCGTGACGCGCTCGTATAAAATCCCGGACCTGCTCGCGCGAGGCACTCTCTTATAATACGGCTGTATAGTTAAACCCTAGAAAGCGAAATCTTGTGTTTTACCAGCGAATACTGAGAGATTTTTCGCGGCTCGCGTCTAGTTTTCTAGATTTCGGTATGAACCGTGGCTCGCGGAACGAAGAACTTTCGGCGTGCGCGAATACTTGAAATCCGTGACTAGCGAACTTGCGTAACCGAATTAATCGCGGACTTACGTAACCGAATTAGAGACTTATAAATACTGTAAATATAAACTTATATTTAGACCGTGTAAATATACTGGATTTAAGGACAATTTCTTGTATTAAGCCCTTCTCACGCGCCTCATCTCCGATTCCTTCCACCGCTCGCGCACATTGTTATAGGCTTCTTCAGTACAAATACAAAATAATTTAATTAATCGTATATCGAGAAATTAAAAACGGGGAATATTATTGTTGATCGAACAAAATGCATGTCAAATTATATATGAGAGAAACAAAAGAGAATTTGGAGATGTGGATCTAATTGTAAGTCTAACAATAAGGTCACAGAGTCTAAGGTTGAAAGGCCCCGACAATAATAATAATAATAATAATACAAGAACTATTGTGTTTTTGAGTCAATAATTAAATAGAAAAGTGACGTATTCTGCGTTGGAAGGCAAGAATATTCTTTTATACTCAAATCTTGTTTGGACCGTTATGTTTTTGAGTCAATAATTAAATAGAAAAGTGACGTATTTTTCGTTGGAAGACAAAATTATTCTTGTCCAAAATATCCAATAAAATTGTGTCACGTGGTACTTAGATCAAGTTAGTTGTTAAAACGTAACACAATTTTATTGGACATTTCGGACAAGAATATTTTCGTCTTCCAACGAAAATTACGTCTTTTTTATTTAATTATTGATTCAAAAACATAATGGTCCGAACAAAACTCGAGTATAAATTAATGTTACTTATCAGAGATCATAATTTGACACATACGTTCAACAATAATATTCACTGTTTTAAATTTCTTAATACTGCATGATTAATTAAATTATTAAGTTAACAACTTTTTATTTAGATCGTATTGTTGGCCCATTTACCACATCACTATTTGCCTTGTATGAAACGAACCTAACAATCTAGCAATCATGCAAATATATTTACAAAAATGATGGTAAAGTAAAAAATAAAGTTATGCACAGAAGACCTGGAGGAATGTAGCTTATCTTGCGAAATGTAGTACTGTGAAAGCCGTCTGTCTCCGAACAGTACTATATCGCGCACAGCGTGGATCAAAAGGAGTTGCCGACGTGGTTAAAACTTCCCTGATTCGCTCTTTAGCTTCGCTTTAGCGCGCCAGTGTCCCGACCGCATGTGTGAGACGCTATGAAAAGCCTTTAATTACGGGACTGCGTTTAACTATGCGAAATTACGGATGGGATTTTAGTAAGCCGCTTCTACAGGAACGACCCGAGGCTTATTGTTTTGATCATAATTTACTTAGAAGAAATTTAACTTCGACGAAAGAAGAAGTCGCTTGTAGCTTAGCTTTTTACTGCATATATATTCCGTGGTTGGGTTATTACGACAGTGCCAGCATTTTATTACGGCAAGTTATACTGCAGTGTATTATTCATACAAATCGAGATACAAATAACACACATCAGGAAACTTAATTGCATTATAGTTTACAATAAAGATTGCTTTAAATCTTTTCTAATGAGTCATTGTCATATCTACATATATAATTTATTATAAATCAAGTTAGTTTTTTATTATTCCAGATATTATTAATGTCTAAACATTTGCATTTTTTATGCAAATTATTAAAGAAATACTAAAGGCGCAAACTTGATTACATTTTTTGATATTGTACATACATAGTAAATAATATCGTTAAACAAGAATGGCCAGTTTGAAGTATAAGTGTCATTAAATATAGACAGAGTTTTTTTAATGATAAAATAACTTAAAAAAAAAAAGTATTTTGATCTGATATCTGTCCTAGAAAACAATTCTGAAAGCAAGTCGCGCGAATATTCCACGCGTAACAGCAGAATGTGCGGACGCCGTTTAGATTTTAGATCCTAACGCAGGCACACGCGATGATCGACATTCGATGCACAAACCCACGTCGACAGGTTTAGACGTACTCCATCTTACGGGGTCCCGCGTATATCGTCCCCATTCTTGCGATCGTTCGTAGGCGATCGGAAAGGTGATCGCGTACGTCCGATCTCGTCTATACTTTATGCATGCATCGAACGTTCGTCGCGCAAATTTGTTTCCATCGCACGTATTGTAAATTCGTGCTTTACGCCGATCTTTCTCGCCGTCTTGCCTCTCCGCGCGGAGAGAGAGAGAAAGAGAGAAAGAGAGAGAGAGGGGGGAAGAGAGAGGGAGGGAGAGAGAGAGAGAGAGAGAGAGAGAGAGAGAGAGAGAGAGAGAGAGAGAGAGAGAGAGAGAGAGAGAGAGAGAGAGAGAGAGAGAGAGACTCTCGTCCCGTGGACGGTGTGTACCAGCGAATCGTACGTGGCAAAAACCGAGCTCGCCCATTCAGCCAGTTTCCTTTATTTAGACGACCCTCGCTGGTCCTCCCGCGAGGTGAATTGCATCCTCAATTTTTAATAAAGTCCCGCAGGGGCCGCGGGAGGCGGCTTTGTTGAACGTCGGTATAAAGTGAACTTCGACGACAGCGCCGAGTCAAGCGGCGTGCATCGCGAGGGAAAAGAAACCGTGTGGCGCGGGTCGCGAGGAGAGGCGATGAGACGAGGGAGGAAAAACGGCGCCGGAGGAAGAAGACGGAGTATCTTTTCTTCGTTTCATTGTAAATGCCAGGCTCAGGATCTCTCCGCCACCGTACCTCTCCGACTCTGCCGACCCTTGCCTTGCCGTGCACCTTTCCTGCAATATTGATTGCGGGGGGCCGTGGCATAACGATAGACCCGTCCAGAATATTTTCCCCGTCTTCATCCTTTTATCCTCTCTCGCCCCCTGCCCTCCTTCACTTCCGCCGTCACCTTATCCATGTACAATACACCGTTATCCTTCAGCTCCTCTCTCTCCCTCCTCTTTGCGCACTTCAACGTCGCGTTTGGAGAAGGTATCTTTCGTTTATAATTTATTCATAGAAGAAACGACTTCTTTTCAGGACGGTGTACGTATTCGATCGGTACGATTGTATAGTTAATCGTCGGGCTCGATTTAGCGATTGTCGCCGTCGTCCTTTGATTTTTTACGTTATTGAATACTCTTATCGGTATATCAAAGAAATATCTGTTTTCTATAAGAGGTAAATAGTTTTGGAATCGCGCAATCTCAATCACAATCTCTCCTGTATATAATTTGTAATTCATTGCATTCGATATTACTTAATTATATATATGTATTTATGCATAATCATTCCTATTGTCGTTTATACATAATCACTCCTATTACTTATTTTTACTTATTTGTGTTTATAATAATTTTTGCATGTTGTCCGTGTAATGTGAAAACGCTTAAGATCGGTCTGCTTCTGACCGGGAAAAGTTGCTAAAAATTTCAATTATAAACGCGACGCCCGAAGCGTCCGATAATTTACGTCGGCGTCTCATCCTCATTAACGTTTATTGATTCATTTCTAAGGGGTTCTTACGATCGAGTTGCCATTAGCACCGTGTATCTATAACGCGCGCTACATGTGGGATGCCGTATCGTTTCGTAGTATCGTATCCAGTGTCTCTCTCTCTCGTTTTTCCTTTCCATGCATTATACATTTCAGCATATTAATACACGCAGCAAGATGATATCTACGGTACAAAGAGACAAAACGGTTATACCGCTTGCGGGCCACGGCCGATCGATCATTTCGACGAAGGTTGGAAGACGCATGTTCTCGACGGCAGTGTCGTACAGTGACTGGGACAGCAACGGAATACTCGATGCGCATTAAACTACGTGCATAAATTTGTCTCAAAATGAAAATAAATTAGCTTGGATTTATCTACGAAACATCTTTTCGTATACGGGGGGGGGGGAAATGTCAAGAATTGAGACGTATCACTTATGCTTATATCCACAGTATGTAATATCAATTACCTCTGTGAATCTTCGAATAAAGAGATCCATTAAAAACTCGATCGTCTGCATTGCTTCCTGGGTATTTGTCGAATACGTCTGTAAACATTATTCCGTCAGATAATATCGAATTTACTTCGCGCAACAGCATGTCGATTAATCATTGGACGAAACCGGACGAGCGCGAATAGGATCGCTGACGTCAGACTCTGAGACGATGCTCCGACCGCAAACGAAAGCACGAAGAAAGCTCATATAACCGATGATAATTAGGTATAATAAAACGATAAAATTCGCAAAGCTTCTTCGTTGAGTTCGCCATGTTCTCTGGACGAAGGATGATTCTTGTTTACGAGTCGCGCATCATTGCGCACTCGTATTTCTACGAATAAATCTCCAATAAGAGCGCCGTTACGTTCGATGCTTACGTCCAAAGTTTCGCGGCGTTCCGAGGCATTTTAAAATATACAGAACTTCCCCCGGCCGCCCGTATTGTTTTGTCGGCCGTAGTAAACCACCTTCTTCGAAGTGTCCTCCCCGCTCCTTTTCCGTTCTTCGTAACCATCGACGTTGTGAACTTGTGGGGAGTAGCGGAATCATCGTTTCATTCCTTCGCGAAACGGCCGAACGACCAAAAAATCTTACCACTTCGCGGGAAAGTTGCGGGGATGACATCCGCAACTATTCGAATGGCTACTTCAAAACTATATAGCTAAAATAGCTTGTAAAATATAGCAACAAAATTCGCAACAATAGATACTATATGCGCAAATGAAAATCAGTTATTATTAATATAATAATTTTGTCTTTCATTCTACAGAATCTAGAGTATTATTTTTAAGAAATCCTTGGAGAGATTCAATGTTAATTAGAAAAAATAGAAAAATGCAATTAATTTAAGAAAGATAGAGAGGGAGAAGAACAAAAATTATTTTTTATATAAAAGAATACATATACCACTATCTGAAGAATTACATATATTATTGAAATGGCATTTACAGCTTCAATTTTCGTGATGATTTAAAAAAATATGTATACTCTGTATTTTTGTAAATATTTAATACATCTTAATAAATATTTTGATAAATATCTTGATAAATATTTGATAAATATTTGATAAACATTTATGTACATTTATAATAAGCGCCGCAAAGTTATATATACGAATGGACAGTTGGCGACTAAGCCTAAAGTTAAACTTATTGCAAACTAATTATAACGGTGATAAAGTAACTCGAGGGATGCGGGCATCATATGTTTTACTCCGGACGACAATATTTTCCTGCTTTAAGAAGCGGACTCGCTGCATGGGAGCAAGCAGTCGTTGCATAAATATTATTCCTGGAAATAGAGAACTGCCTGAACGGGCATGCTTTTCGGGAAATGTTTACCCCATTAGCGTTCATTTCTACCAGCTTATGCAACCCATTAGCCTGCTTTCTTTCGAGTTCGGCAGCTGCGACTCGACTTTTAAAAACGCTGTTAATGCAGATTGCAATTTATTGTTGCACCGTCGCGTTTCACACGTCCCCATTACGGCGATATAATATTGGCATCGTAAAATTTTTATCGCATTTTACGCAGTTTATCGAAATTCCATTAAATCGATATGCATGCAGGAGGCGGCGGCAAACAATAACGAACACAGACCGGGCATGGCACAGATAAGCCGCGTAACGCTATCCTGCTGACCTTTGAAATATTCGAACGCGCGATGGAATCCGGCGCCGCTTTAGACGATCGATGGAAAAAAAAAGAGATCGAGACGTGAGAATCTGTGTCGAGTGCGCGTTCGCCGTGTCTGAGAAATCCCTTGCTCAGCCGCGCCTCTCGCAGAGGCGCGTGATGCCGTCTGCCTGCCCGTTGGTAAAAAAAAAAGAAGAAAGGGAACGGAGTTCTCTCGAGCAGTGCGGGCCTTTGATTTTGCTTATCCGACACCGAGAGGTAATGGCGCACTTCGTTAAATTAATTGGCTCCTTGGAGCGCCACGGCAGCAAGTTAGTGCCACTAAACTTCAGCTCCGATTATACGAAAGAACTTGCCGGGTTATTTCCCGTCAGGATTACGAGCACGCCGCGGCGTCTTACACGTGAAAAAACCCTAAATAAATAAATTTAGCTAATTAGTCGATAAATACAAAGTTTTCGACTATCTCGCTCGATACTCGCGGCATTTTGTGACTCAGCTAAAGGCAACTATTTAGATAACACAAAAATTGCACGGACATTTTCAAAATGTAGAACGTTTTTCATAAATCTACATTTTTTTGCCACAATAATTGCGGCACTTTAATTAATTGTTCTCAGTTAGTATATAGTACGCAATATAAACTGTGATAGTATTAAGCTTAATTGATATTAAATATTCATACGTATACATAATCACGAAATATCTAAGTATAAGTAATAAGTAGTCATTAGCGTTATATTAACTATATTTTAGGGAATAAATTCTTCGTGCGTGTCGTAATATCGCCATTGATTCAGAACGACATTTCAGAAGCAAAAACGCAAACTGCCGCACGGAACGTATAATTTTACTTAATTTGTGGGTCACGAATCCGAAGAGTTTTTTGTGGAGCAGGTATGGAGGGAACGTATCTCAAGGGCTTGTTAAGAATTTCATTCTTAAAATCGGTGGCCATTTACCGGCAGGTGGCCACCGCCAGCATCAAATCAAACGCGTTACGTTAACTGAATTTAAATTGTTTGGAGAGTCGCGCCGCTGGGCACATCGAATGGATTACCATAATTTATGCGCCCTCGCGCCTCTCCGAATGAGCCACGCTCCGATCCCGAAGCCTCTTTATTATAAATCCAAATCGAGGGCATAATTCCACGAGATATAAACATCTCACAGGAGCGAGAAGGAAATTAGATTATATATCCGATGAAAGAGCGCCAGCGCGATATACGTCCCACGAATCCCGCGTCACTTAATATCCTGACGATTCTCGCTTAGTCAACTTATGATCTGACTAATAATGTGTCTGCATACATAATTTAAACAGATATTTATTGTTCGAGGTCTCTATAAATAAAATTTTCTATGTATCTGGCGTAGAAAATTGACACGGGATAGCCATATGCTGCTCCATATCACAAGTTAGAATATTAAAAATATATAACTATATATCGGTAAATTTCTCGGAAATTATGTTTTCCAGATAAACTTTTGCCAAGCATATTTTGTTCAAATGAACGTGTGTAGAGCTACCAATGTACTCACGAAGTCACAACTAGGCTTGAGTCGCCAGTAAAACAGTAATTTATCGAGTAAACACGGCAGTAAAACGGCCTCGAGTCAACACAGTTCCGTGTGGTCAAATAGGAACTTGTGAAAATTTAATAGAATAAACTCTTGAAATGTTTAATTTTAACGTATAATTCCGACAGTTTTTTTGCTCGATAAGTAATCACCATATCAAGATAAAATGATATCTAAATCTATTTATTTATAATTATACAGGAAAAGTTCAATAGAACAAGCGACTTCACAATTATTTTATAAAATTCAGAAATTTGTTAAAAATGCGAAAAGATTACGCTGTTAATTTATAAATATGAACGTTGAAATTGAAAATTAATTCTTTTAAAAGCTTAAAATGCCATGTCAATGAGAATAATTATAAAAAATAAATGATATTCAATGCGGGGTACCTACTAAAATCTTCAGAACAAGCAATTATTTGTAAAGGAGGCAACTATGATTATCGCGCTCGCTTATTCGCGGGAACGTCTTCGTTTACATAACAAATGGCCTCTAAAGCCCATTAAATCCTGTACAAATTCAAATGCGTAGAAATGTTGCAAAACGATTCTTTCAAGGTTCTTGCAAGATTAGTAGCATGCTCGAGCATGCCGGCCATTAAGGTAATTGACTATGAAATATGTTTCTCAAAGGATCCAATTAAGATCTATTACTCGGGGACCTTTACCGCGAGAGAGAGAGAGAGAGAGAGAGAGAGAGAGGCAGTAGCAGAGCGGCCCATTGTCGAGGAGCCCGATTCATGCTCCGACCCGGAGCTTTTCTCAAACATTCGCGTCATCGTTCTCTTGACGATTTATTATCATCGTCAAGAGACGACTCGCGCGCTTACTGGCTCGCGAGTTCCGCTCCCTACGCCTTCGCTATGCACCGTCACCGTGATTCTACCAACGAGCCCTTCGCGTAAACACGCCTCGTCGAGGCTTCGCGTCGCGTACCAGCTGGTCCCAAAAATAAAAATCAAAGCTGTTCGGGAACTTACTGGATTACCTGCGATAACCTGCGACGAAGGTAAAGGGAGAAAAAAGAGATAATTGTTTTTTTTTTTAAATCGTCCGAAATGTAGGGTCTAATGTTTATACCGCATGACGCTGATCGTCATCGGTCAAGGGTGTCGAGTGACTAATGAGGGTTGAGATCACGATGCTTCTTCACGCCTGCACGCCTCAAGGATGAGAATCTTCGCTTCCATATACGCTTTTATACATGCATCCTCTTTATCGTTTTGTTGAAGCACCATTAAAGCACCGATACACTGTTTGGATCCATTTAAATAATTTATCATAAATTATTTAAATTTTAATATATCATTTATATTTAAGATTTTTATTTGTCACGATTTAAAAACTTTTACAAGAATCCTTCACAATTTTTACTGGCATTCGGCAAAATGTTATTAAACGATATAATAATAATGACAATAAGAAATTGCCTTAATCGGATCAAATTATTGTTTCCAATACGTTCATTTGCCGTAATTATATAAACACATATCAACGAAGTTTTCTTCCGTGTTTTAGGTAGACTTATTCGCCTATTACCATAAGTGCTGTAACTCTACTAACCAGAGTTTATTTATAACTTACATGGACATCATCGTTTGCTTTACTTCCTACATATCAGAATACATCGCCGTAGGGCTCATGTTGTACAAGCTGTATCCAGGG
Source organism: Temnothorax americanus (assembly GCF_048541705.1). Lineage (NCBI taxonomy): Eukaryota > Metazoa > Arthropoda > Insecta > Hymenoptera > Formicidae > Temnothorax > Temnothorax americanus. Next base: position 3,291,939 of record NW_027509329.1, read on the forward strand.
ACGCGCATACATAGTTTGCGATGAGAATTCATAAGCGGGGAAATAACGACGGGATGACGCTCGACTCAGGTATGGCGAAAATTCAGACAACTATGTATCTCGAATATGCGCGTGGCCTTGCAGATTCAACAGCTTGTTCGTTCCCGTCATTATCTAGCCGCATATCGTTATTTCATATATCGTTTAATTTTCCATAATATTTTTCGTAAAAATATTACGCATATAAAAACATGTAATATTTCCAATAGCAGGTTGAGATAAATAATGTTAACACATATCTATGGGAATTACTCGTATAATCTTTTGCGTGATAGGCAAGGCTATTATTTCGAATTAGCATCGGGGATGGCGACTAGCGCAAGTCAAATCACAGATAAACAGACTATTCTTGCACTTGGGAGACTCCGGTTCGCGCTACCGCAAGATATGCACAACCGCAGAACCGCACGGGGGTTGCGCTTTCGCGCAAAATAGCTGAGTGAAGGGCGGTACTGCTAAGAGGGCGTCGAGTGTCGGTGGTGGCCGACGCGACGACGACGGTCCAAACGAGACGACGACGGGCTTCAGGTATCCGCGGGGATTGTACGGGACAAACAACAAACTCCCGCTCGTCGTTATCACGTTCGCTCCCTCCTATCTGGCCGACCTTCCTCCCCGGAGGCCATTTCTATTTGTCCTTCTGAGAGCCAAACCGTGTCGCAGCTTCCGACGGCACGCGTTCGCCAACGTTGGAGAACACGAGCGACCGCGACGGGCTCGGCGTTTCGAGAGTATTCGCGCGCCGCGAAAGGAACAACAGGGAAAATCGTGGCCCCGTCTTCCTCTTTCCCTCATCCTCTATCTCGTCGCCGACCGCCTGTTTTATGATCGCAAAAGCGCACCGCACCGCGCTTACGACATTACCTGGTAATGCGACGAGGGTCCGTTAAAGCCGCGAAGAGGCGTTTAATGTTTATACGGAAGCGCTGAATGGCGCGGACAACAGCCACGGGCTACATCGGGGTTGTTTCACAAACCCCAATATGATTTAATCCTTTCGAAACTCGTCTTAGTTTCGTAGATAAGTGAGATGTCGAGAGTGCAGCACGTAAAATGGCGATGCAAAATTGGCCTCTTTCCCTCGTAAAACTAATTGCAAGCGTCCCACAAACATTTCTCAAAGTATTAAAATATAATTTTTACTTCTTATTAATTACAAATAAAATAAATATATATAATGCTATTAATTTTTTCATTGGTAAACTTGTTTTTCTCGAAATGTTTTGCTCGTAATGTAGGTACTTGACATAAAAGTATACTTGACACACAAAATATCTGATCTAGGGATAAAAGAAACGAAACGAACTATCGTGGAAACAGTGAAATAAAAGCGAGGCGAAGGAATTATTCCTCTCATCATTGCGGCACTGTTCATGATGAAGGTTGTTTATGCCTCCTCGTGTCAATTGGTCGTTTTATGAGCGCGAGGACCTGCCGCGTTTACGACATTACGTGGTAATGTTCGAAAGGTGCCATAAAAAGCGGCGGACGATGTAACGACGAGGTAGAGACCGGTCTGACGCGTGTGAGCTGTGAACTAATGACATTTCCTCAAGAAAACTCGTTTTTTTCATAACATAATAAGATTGCGCATATGTATTTAACTTTTCTCCAATGTACACAAGAAATATTATATTTCTTGACATAAAGCAGTGATGTATTAAATTTGCGCGAGTGAATATATTACCAATATTTATATACGTATCGGTTGTACTTCCGCGGAAATATTTACAAAAAAGGATTTATCGCATGAGAATTTGGAAACTTTATATCTTCACATAATGTGCTCTGTGTTAAGTCTTAAGTCACAATCCTTTAAACCTAGACATTAAATCTTTGACAAGGATATAATACTCTCCAATTAATCAAGGTCAACGGCGAATTAGTAATCGTTAAACGGTAGTCATTAGGCGCATGTACGAAATACTAATGACCGTGGAATGAGAAAAATGCCCCTCTCGTAGGCTGCCTCGATGAGTCGTTCGTACGCAAAGATGTTTACTCACACATTCGCGCCGACTGTGACTAATTCGCAATCGCGACACGGCCGTGATTATCCGATTGAATAATTCATTATCACCTGGCTTGTCAAAGAATGTACCGATGGTGCCACCTTCCTTTTTCTTATACCTTCCTTCATCGGCGTCGTCCACTTACTTTTCCCCTCCACCGCTGAAAAACGAACTGCCATCCGGTGTTTCGTGAAAACTCGGAAACATTATTACTTATACCTAATACCTGTATCTTTAAAGGCCTCAGGATACGAAAAAGAAAGCAAGTTGATAGAACCGATCCAATCGTGAGAAACAAAGGTTGCCACACCGCTGTAACTGAAAGGCCATCTTCTCGATATTATTTTCTGAGAATAGCTCGACAGATAGTCTATCTCACCGCTCCACGGGATTTTTTGATCTTCAACATCTATTCTTGGTTATCTCTTTGGTATACTTACTAATCTTTTTCGAAGTTTTTTCACACACACAAATCGATTTTACATTATACTCTTTTTATTTATAAAAAAGATGTTTTTAATTAACTAAAAGTAAATCGGTATTTAAAGTAGAGAAAAGTGCCATCTTTGATCGGGCTGGATAGCCTAATAATATTTTTGTGTATTTTTTTCCAACTCTGCAAACTACGCGCCAATTATTTGTCAGTCTTGAGTCTTGAAACACAGTTCCCCGTTAGAAAAAATTCACATACTTAAATCAATTTAATTTTTGACATTAATTAGCATTTTTTTTAAATCACTGTAAAAAATGTGTTGCGAAAAATATCATCCTAGTCGGGTTCGAATTTGGACCTCCCTCCAATCCGTGATGGGTGTCTTTACTATAAATTGACATTACTATCTTATGAAAAAATATAAAATTATTATCAGATACAGTCGCGCAATATAATAGATATTTAATAATAATAGATAATTAATCAAACGTTCGAGGGTGCTTCGTTAACGTTAAATAAATATTAAATGGAAATATAGAAATTGATATTATCAGAGGAAAAGTATAATTTAACGATCTCTAGTATTTGCTCCGCAAACTAGCAGCTTGCTGAATAATAGCCGTATCATTTTTTTCCATCGAGCGAAACGATTGCTGTATTTGCGATGTGATCGGCGAAACGCGCGAAGCAGGCTCGACACCATCTGAGGCTTCCTGAATGAGTCATCAGTGCATTGGGAGCATTATCGTGTGCAACCTGGGGCCCCGCCGGTGACTTCCAACGTATAATAAATAGCTGTGGCTTTGCCGAGAGCGTTATCCTCCCCATGAGGTACTAGGGCACTCAGGTTCAAAATAACGAGAGGGCAAATCCAACTCCCCGTGGACGAAAAAAGTAGTATATCGAGCGGACGAAATTAATCTTGCTTAAAGTAAATTTGATAAACTTGTAGGGGGAGACATCCGGCGAAGTAATGGAAATCTAAATTCCCCACAAGAACGGCTATTTAATAAAACAAGTTGGAAGACTTATATGGACTCTTTATTCTAAGACGTATTATAAAATTAATTCAATAAATTTCGCATTGCCGTGAAAAGTTTCTCTCTTGAATCTCGATAAAATTTAATTTTAATCTTAAAATGTGTCATGTTTTAGTAGAAACAGATTACGAATCATTTCCCCTTATTTACATACCTTTACGGTCTTATCTGCATGGCGGTGAAATAATTTATCGAAAAGAATTATTCAATTATTCATGTCGCGAATATGATGAAACGCATAATCACGTGCAATGAGTTCAGCCGTACGACGCGATCATTCCGCATGGAGCTTAACATCTTCGTCCTGCACGGGTCATCAACCATCGTAAAAGTAATCATGTCATTCTTAAAGCGCTGGCACTTCGCGGCTCGTAAAGCCATAAGTGATGAGGCTCATTTACCATATTATTATGGAACACGAGGCCATGAATATTGACGTGTTCTTTCATTATGGACGCGCTACCGGTAATTGGTGTATGTATCTTCCATCATAACGCAAATTTCTTACTCATCAAAGTAGACAGGTATACCACTTTCGAGACGTACGAAAAAGAATTTCAAAGGCTCATAAAAAAACGCTAAATGCTATGTATCCATAAATAGAGATTCATTATTTATTTTATTATTAAAAGCTCAAAATTTATGCGAGATACATGCGGGAGACACATTCCTTAAAAGTCTCGTAATGTATATATAATTGGTACAACGTATCGCAGTTACTCAGACGTGTAAGAGCTTTTCGACGATAATCCGATATGCAAAATAACCGTCGGAATAGTCCTTTTAGAACCATCAGATAACTTCCGATTGCTAAAATATCATTCCTCGACGACGGCGCGGCACCGCGATAAAAGTGCGAATTAATCCCGAGTGATTGATACTAATATGCAAATTTACCCGTGGTCTGTTTATCATACCATTATGTGATACAGTCATGAATATTGACGCGCATAGCTGAAATGGTACGCACACGCGTAACGCGTAAGACATCCATATAATAGCGCATCGGTGTCGCTTCTCGCTCGGCGGCTTGCGGATGATTAAACCGAGTTGGCATTCCTCTGGAGAGAGAGAGGAGGCAGTTATTAACGACACCTCGCACCTTTCTATCCTACTCGAGATAATATCGATACTGCCTTCGACCTGTTCGCCGTTACGAGACGTTGTTGGCGCTATTTATCTCGGCCGGATCCCATTATCCACAGGATACATTGCCGTACGCACGAGGTAACACGAGTAGTTCTGTCTTCGTGCTCGCATGGCACATATAGCGACGACACACCACTCTTTTCTCATGTGCGCCCGGTTAGCCGGAGAACGGAGTAATTGGCGACACGTCCTCCTCGGAATATCCGCGCCACGGAGCGTACATCATACACAATTCATAGGACATTCCTTATTGGCAATATATAGATAATACGGGCGGATGCATATTTTATATTAATCGCCGTTCGCCGGGAACGTGAATCGGAGGCGCTAATGCGCGGTAATGGCGCAGCGGCGTGCCTATAATCGATATATTAATGTGACCTAATGCGCGCCGATACACCAATCTCTCTCGCATGCTCGATAATCATTCGTCAGCGACCTGGGGAACGGGTTGAGACACCGATTTCGAAGGGAACTCGCACGCGGGCGATTACGCGTGCTAGCATATGACTCGCGCACTCTATTCTTATATCTCTATGAAGGTGATTGGGCCATCAGAGCATGTCAAAGAAAAAAATTCGAATTAAAAATATGTTATAAAGAAAATCTAAATACGCGCGCTCTTAAATTTGTAATTTTGAGAAGAACTGACGTCTAGTTTTTTAGATATTAAATCTCAAAGTTGGCATTTTTAACATAGGTTTTATGGGAAATTGTACCGAAAACATAAATTTTTCGAGAATTTCACTCACTGTCTGTAAAGAAACAAGTTTAAAAAAACTGAAAATAACATTATTTGATTCTTCTAGCACTTGTTAAGTATAAGACAAAACGACGTTGACGTGTAATAAGGCCAAAAATTCAATCAAAAGTTGATGAATTGTCGTGTTTCTTGTCGGCCTTTCCTCGATCAGTTGTACGCGACGTGAGCCATATATGTAGCAACGCCGCGCCGTGTAGTGTTTTCTTTCCACAGCACTATTCTTTTGCAAGCAAATCTCTCATTATCGAAATTGTTTGTTACCTTCTATTATTTTTCAACGTAAACACACTACGTAACCTCACGCGAACACATAGCACTGGCATGATAGCTGCCTACAGCGAAGAAATGCAATGTCGCGACATTTCTCTTGTACAAATGTCAACTGAAGTCAAATCTTAAATTGTTACATTTATCAGTAGATAAATTGATACATCGAATGAAAAGTTACATTATAAAACCTTCAGATTTACCAAAATATATTATTTTTGATGATTTTTGCTCGCTGAAAATAAGCACGTCGAGCGTCAACATGAAATGGCACCTTTCAAAGCACAGTTTTGCATAATATTTGAAGCAATTTTTTGCTGCTTTGTGTACTTTTCCTGATGAAGTTCAAACACGTGGCTTTGTATATCTGTAAAAGATCTTTTTGGCCCTTTTTTTCCTTTCCTTGAGAGGGTTCAACTCAGTAAAGAATTTGTTAAATATCTCTTTTAGAATTCTTTAATCAATCATTATTTACTAAAAGAAAATAGAGTTCTACAAAAAATTACGTATTTAAGGATTAATTTTAATATGATAAATTTGCATAATTAGCAAGTCCAATTACTGATCGTCTAGTAAGAATTAATAATCTATATGTTAATGGTTAAACTTTTTACAACAACACAGGGCGGACTTGGTTAGAGAGAGCGTGTGTGAATGGTAGCGGTGAAAGTGCGTTGTGTGTGATTTTAGCTTTGTTTATAGGTTTAAAGATTAGTATGGGGCAAGTAGGGATACTGGAAAGATAGGGTGTAAACAGAGGCGATGCGATGAGAATGAAGGGAGATAGTAGGACGCAAGTACAGAAAAGTTATATAAAAGTATTTAGAGACCGTGGTAGAATGAGGTTATGGTGACGAGTCAGTTAGGCGGTATAGGCGGGAAAGGTAATGTAGGTAAAGTAGGGAAGGTTTTGATCGATAATTGTAAAGAAGATTGTATGGTAAATGATTAGCTAAGAAGCCTTCGGCCGTAAATTAAGTATAGGTTAAGAAGATAGTTGAAAAGATGACAGGTTGAACTCAGAACACATGTAAATCTTAGATTGGGACAAATTTTAGACTAGGAAATATAGGATCAAGAATAAAAAGAGAAAAAAGAAGTAAAGGATAGAAAACAGAGGAGAGGACAAGAGGTAGGTGAAAGAAGCGCTGTTATAGAAGAGGCTATACGAAACAAGGGAGGATTAAATGTGAAGAGGATTATCGAAAAAGGAAGAAAAAAAAAGCAGTCGAAAATCTCTCGAGTTCCGAGCCAATGGAGATGGAAAGAAGAAAGGTGAAATAAAGCTAGGACACAAGGATGGGCGGGCCTAGAGGTGTTCTAAGAAATAGAAAGTAAAAGAAGATAAGCATAGCTAAGGAAAGGTTAAGCCAACGATGAAGAAGAGATGAGATGAAAAGAAGAAAGGTATAGGAAAGCTATTGGCGTATTCCTGGAATAAGGATTGGCGAAACTTGTCTGCGTTGTAGAAAACGAAAGGTAAAAGAAGGTGGAAATAGGAAAAGGAGTTAAGAGGACACGCAAGGCTTGGTAAGATAAGGAAAGGAAGAAGAAGAAGAGGGAATGCAGAAGGAGAAAAATAGGAGGATATGAATGTTACAGTTTAAAAAACGCAGCAGTTTTCTGGAAATATTAGAATCTTTAGATGGCACGGAGGCGAATCCAGGTATATTAATTATGCAACGGTAGATAGGAGGCATGGGAAGATAACTAGAGAACGAACGTACGAGGAGGAAATATATGTTGCTTCGGTGGGAACGAGAGAAGAAGAGCTGGGAGGCAATTTACTAGGAGCGAATGAGAAGCAGTGTCGAGGATTTTGGCAAATAAGGAAGAGGAATGGAGCGATCCGAGGGCACAGAAGTGATTCAAGTTAAACTAGGAATAAATTTAAAAGATCAGGAAGATTAGGAAGATAATATATTGAAAGAAAAAAAGAGGAGGTAAGAGCATATAGAGAGGTGTCATGAGTTTGGAAGGGCTGGGGATATAGGATAGCATTAGTTAGGTAGCAAAAGATTTGTTATTAGTCAAGTTTATTATATGTATTGTAAAATGAGAGAGTTGCGTTAATATTTGAAGGTAAAGGTAAAGAATTATTAATATATTAAGATATGGTTGAAAAACAAAAAATAGTTGTAATATTAAGATAAAGGTAGGGATAAAGAAAAAGAGAGAATTAGGTTTTGGATTATAAAGTATATAGAGAATATGCATTGATTTAGAATTCAAGTTTTATAAGTTTTATAAGTTTTAGGATGTGAGGAAGGTTATTTTAAAAACAAAGCGAGATATGAGTCTAGAGGAGATTTGAGAAGAATTTAGAAATAAAAGAAATATAGGGAATATTAGTTGTTGCGCGTTGCGGTAAGAAGGTATGTATATGTGTATAGGTGAATAATGTCCGTTTCTTGGCTTGATACTGCCGAAGCGAACTAAATCAAGTATTTCTGAGTTTAGGTTGGGAGTTTAACGTGCAAATAATAGGTTTAGGCGTGTTAGGTTTAAGGGATGGTTTTTCTAGAAGAAATTAACAAGTACGGAATAAGGAATTAACAGAGTCACGCGTTAAATTAAAAAAGTTGGTATGAGTGTGTTTAAGGTATATTGTAAACCAAATCCATTTCATGGCTTTGTATAGCTGAATTATACTATTATATAAAACCCGACTGTTTGTCTGTCCGTCCGTCTGTCCGCAAATTACTCATTCGTTAGTGGACCAAATTTTTACCAAGAGTACATGAAATAGGGGTAGAATTTCCCGGGGAGTGCCATAAAGTGTATAGTTTATTGCTACCGATTTTGTTGAAACTGATTTTTTTAATTTTTTTAATTTTTTGGGAAATTTTATTTTATTGACTTTCTGTCTTTTTGTTTTTTAAGAAAAAGAAGGATATTCGCACATTATGAGAGAGAGAGAGAGAGAGAGAGAGAGAGAGAGAGAGAGAAGAGAGAGAGAGAGAGAGAGAGAGAGAGAAGAGAGAGAGAGAGAGGAGAGAGAGAGAGAGAGAGAGAGAGAGAGAGAGAGAGAGAGAGTTAATCTAGATAACTTATTTATAAATTTTCAATATGTGTAAATTTCATAAATTTTATTCCAATATATAGATTTGTTCCTCTTTTCTTGACTTGGTAATTTACGGAATAATGGTATAACTAAGGCAAGTGAGGTAAGGACTTGAGATGGTAATTTACGGAATAATGGTATAACTAAAGCAAGTGAGGGGTAAGTGAGTTTTTAACATAGGGTGAGTTTATTCACGAAAAAAGATAATTTTATTTTTTATTAATCATACTATAATATAAAACGTAAGTTCATAGCAATTAATTTACTTTCATTTTTGGAATTTCTTAAAATTTTGGAATTTTTTTGAAAAACTAATTTAGTAAATGAAAAATTAAGATTTTAAATTAAGGGGACTAGGCAAGGTTAAAATTTTGAAAAAATCGATTTTCGGTTTTTTGCATATTCCGATACTGTGATTCTTTAGAAATATCTTCCCGTTTGTTTTTTTGAAAAATTCGCAAAATTGAGGTCAGGAGAGCGTAAAACGTAATGTGGCGCGCGGCCGGCCGAACGCAGATATTCGCGCGGTTGGTCCCGACCAAACGGTCTGAGCATTATTCTAATTTCTAACGTTCTCTATGCAATATGTAGAATTAAGTTTTAATTTGTAACGACGCATTAAAGACGACCTAATAATAAAGTCGAAACGTTTCTGTTTCTAATAATTGTATATATTGCGGTTGACACAAAGAATAATAAACACGCACATCTAGCTCGGCTTACATGCTCTATTCTGTTTATTATTTTGTTTTTAATTTTTACCTCGTTTAAAGTTTATACATAATCGACTCCCAGAGAGGTTGTGCTAATGTATTGAAAGTTTATCGTATTACAATCGCTTTATTACAAAAATGTCTTCGTCAGAGAGCGGAAAAAAGAAATCGGCGCCGTATGTCCGTCCAGGGCGACCGCGTAAAAAAACGCTTCCAAGGCAATCAGATAGTGAATAAAAATTACGAGAAATTGGACGATAATCCGGGGCCATTCACTGCGTCGAAGAGGAAATTTTTGAACCGCGTGAGTACGACCGTTCTAACATAAATATTGTACCGAAACTTTGAATGCGATTTTCTCGAAACTACATTTTTTGATGATTTTACCACGATATCTCGAGAACCGATAGAGATATCAACTTGAAATTTATACAGGAATTGTAAAACACTATGACGCATGAATTATACCTAAAATCAGATTGAAAAAAAATATTGCTACAATTTTATAATAACAAATAACTCAAATTTTTTACAAATTTTTTGTTTTTTGGACGCCATTTTGTTAATTTTATTTTTATTTTTAATTTTTTAGGTATAATCGATAGAGAGAAGCCTAAGGAGAAGAAATATTCTTAGAATTTGCCAAAATTTTTATCCGTTCGACTGGAATCGTGGTAAAACCGTGGATTCGACAGTTTTCCTTATTACATTGGGACGCCGATATTATTGATCTGGGAACGACTTTCTATAGATTTTTTTATTTTATAATGTTATAATTAATACCCTAAACAATAAAAAAGTTTTATATTCATTCGCGACCTTGTTATAAACCATTAAACACGAGCCAATTTTTGCATTTTCAACCTTGCCTAGTCCCCTTAAGTGATAAAATAAATATATTCAAAATATTATTTTAAAAAAAGATAGATGTTGGGAAGTGATTAAAAGCGTGATTAATATATCGTGTGTTTCATTTACCGAGTTGTCGGAAATCGATAAGTTGATCCGGATAGATGTACAAACATCCGGATGTGCATTTACTTTCATTATGAAATTTCCAAAAATTTGGGAATTTTTTTAAAAAATTAATTTAGTAAATAGAAAATTAGAATTTTAAACTAAGTGATAAAATAAGTATATTCAAAATATTATTTTAAAAAAAGATAGATGTTAGAAAGAGTGATTAAAATACTATATATTGTGTGCTAAATCGATAAATTGATCCGGATAGATGTACTATATAGACATTCGGAAGTGTACATTTAGGGTATGCATTAGGCATTTTTCTTCTCCAACGAGAAACAAAGAAAAAGTCTAATATCTGAAAATTGGTGGAAATGAGAAAATACATAACATTGTGAGTAAAAACCGGTTTTAAAATTTTTAAAATTTTTTGAGAAGTAATAAGTATTACTGAACAACATTTCTTTAATAATGGGTATGGGAATAAATTTCCGCCCTTTAATAATTAAATACTATTATAACCTTTTAATATTAATATTATTTGAACAACTACGTACAAATATGCACCATTGGAAGCGATTACTCAAAATATGCACCATTGGAAACGATAACTTTCGCATATCTTTCAGGCAGCAAATAGATCCCTCTATAGTAAAAATCCTTATAATACTCATTATAATACTCATTTTTGGATAATTTACTGAATAAAAGAAATAGTTTAAAGGAAAACGACTCCCGGGCGAAGCCCGGGACACCAGCTAGTAAATTTATATCTACAACAACACAGGGCCCCACACGGCCAAGGTAAATAGGAGCAACCTATAAACATAAAAATGTTTAAGTTTACAAAATACATTTACAATTATTTCTATTTACCATATTCAATTACAGGAATAGTTTATAATACGATAATATATTATATCTAATAACTTGAAGGTAATTATGAATAAAAAGGAACATCCTCTCCGATGACCTTGACTTTGACATATATTGTCAACGTCAACCTCCTGAATGAGGATGTCTTTTTATGCATAATTACCAATTTAAAAAATTAAAGATTTATATTATATTTATTTTGAACTTTAATACTGCATATCTCGAAAACTAAAGCAGTTAGCCCTATAAGACCCATATAATTTTTTGTTCAGCGTAAAAAATACTATCAGAAACCACAGTCAAATCAAGGGGCCCTAGTTATCGTGTTCTGCCCGTAGCTTTTCATGAGTTTATTTCAGAACAATATAAAAGTAAATTTTTACAACGAACTTTACGGAAAGCTGTTTTAGAGAAACTGTAGCTAGAAAAAAATATCACAGGAGATCTATTTCTAAACAAAAGAAACATAAAAAAATATCAAGAATTTACTAACGATGTTATTAATCTAGTTTTTCTAGTATTTCGCTGAACAATTATTTCAAAAAAAGAAATGACACCATCGTCCAAAAAATTCAAATTATGAAAAAAAAAAAGATAAAACGGTTCAAAAATAACAAAACTATAAATAAATGGGAATATTTCGTTTTTAATAAACATTATAACTTATTTTAAACCTAATTTATCAGATAATTTTTACAAATGTTTTGCTAGTAAATAAACTTTTGTAATAGTTATGTACACATTTACCTTGGCTCTAATTTCTGCATTTTTGTTAAGACGTTTTTGTAGAATTTCAAGTAAGCGCGCCGCTGCGGGTCGAACAATTTTGTTATTTGGATAAAATGAAATAATAATTTCCGCATCCCGATATGCCTCCTCGAATCTCTCTAACTCCATTAGCGCTTGACATCTGCGATACAATGCCTTAGGATCACTACGATGTATCATTAACGCCATGTCGCAGTCTTTAACCGCCTTGTAGTAATTATGCAGCATTAAATAAACAGCTCGATTTTTGTAGTACACAGCTTCTTCAGCGTTGTCCTCTGCTAGTCTCAGTGCGTTTGTATAGTGATTCAGTGCTTTTAGCCCAATTGCCTTTTTTGTACTCTTTGTTGCCCTTTTCTTTCCATTCTTGTGCGGTCATATCTGACTCTGTCATGGCGGAATCACTCTCTACAACACAAATTATATAATGCTGCATTATATGTTGTAACATGGAAAGACTGCGATATTTTATACGTAGTATTTTAAATGCGGAAAGTATAAATAACGCAATTATTACTAAATATTTATATGCAAGTATGAGACATTAATGGAGGAAAAATAAACACACAATTTAATAACAACAATGCAATTATTAGCATAGGATCTTCATAGAAATTGTAATCGATTGTTGCAATTTTTATATTGGAGAAAGCCGACTTTTTTAACATTAAAAATCAGGTTTATTTCCGGTAAATTATTGACATAATTATAGAAGCATTGGGGCCGCTAATTGCTGCAATTCAATTATTGTCGATCGCGGAAATTCAGGTTTGGAGCAAAAATGCAATTATGTACATTTCGCTGCAAAAGTCAGGGGTAATGTTCTTCCATTTCTCGCGTCGGAAATTTAAATTCCCCGGCGAGAGCGTTCGCTTCTTCTTTGTCGAAAAATTTCCTGATCTGGTGCACTATAGTGTGCAATAAATTAGAGTGAAACAAAATATGGTAATTCTCCAGAATGCCCTGCCTTTTCCAAATTTGGATATTTTTTTGCGGTTTTCTTGGTAAAAACCTTTGTTGTGACTCCGACAGTGATAATCAATCGGGGGAGCCCGAAAAATATGCACCCTACCTATTTTTTTTCCTATTTTAGTAAATCTAAAGGAAAGCTCACTCCTCTCCGATTTCGATGAAATAAGGCTCAATTGAAGCGTTTTTGCTCAAAATAACTAAAAGTATTTAATTGTTTAAAGCGCGTCACTAACCTGTGTAGGTACACACATACGTGTGTATGCCCTGCTTTAACGAAAATCACAACTTCTATAAAGCAGGGCACACACATACGTGTGTATGCCCTGCTTTAACGAAAATCACAACTTCTATAAAGCAGGGCACACACATACGTGTGTATGCCCTGCTTTAACGAAAATCACAACTTCTATAAAGCAGAGCATACACATACGTGTGCGTGAACTTCGGTTCGCGTGGAAAGTGTATGCGTGAACTATTTTGGGACTACCGCACCTTCCCCGAAAGCACGGGGGGGGGGGGTGTGTGCGTGAACCTCGGTTCGCGTGGAAAGTGTATGCGTGAACTATTTTGGGGCTACCGCACCTCCCTCAAAAGCAGGGGGGGGGGTGTGCGTGAACCTCGGTTCGCGTGGAAAGTGTATGCGCCCTTCATCTAGACATTTATCAAAAATAAAGTAAAAATAGGTAAAAAAAATAGGTAGGGTGCATATTTTTCGGGCTCCCCCGATTGATTATCACTGTCGGAGTCACAACAAAGGTTTTTACCAAGAAAACCGCAAGAAAATATCAAAATTCGGAAAAGGCCCTATTCTAAAGAATTACCCAAAATATACTTGATTCACTCTAACTTATTGCCAGTTCAGGAAGTTTTTCGAAAAAGAATAGACGAAGGTTAGTTCAAGAAAGACGTGCGATTTATCGGAGAACCACGAAAAATTTATTTGCGTAAGGTTGAATTTCAACATTTTATTTATATGAGGGCATTTAACATGCCGTTAACCGTGCATTTGTTTATCTTTGATACATCCAGCCCTTTGGGCTGTTCAAACCCTATATAGTTCGGACGTATTTCGTATAACAGATTGCCACAATTTTCAAAAAATGAATACTCGTTCAACAAAGACTTTAGATTCGTAAGAGGTCACATTTCGACAAGAAAAACATCACAGTACACGAAAATTAATCTCTCTATTACATAAAGAGAAGATGAGACATTATTATCGCATTGTAAAAGTACCTTGGTCTGAAATCTGTTATATAATATTACGATTTATTATAAAATTAGAACGTTTTGTCATTCGTCGTTGCTCTTTCTTCGTACAACATGAGATGTTTTTAAACATGCGTCTATGTTAATGCTCTAATTGCAACTCATTTAGGAAAACTCGTGTACTGTTTAATAGCCCTACCATGGAATTACTGGCTCGATCACTTAGCTTTACTGTTTCACTTGTGTAAGATATATACAATGCTGTGGTCGAGCGGGGATAAAACGTTTTGCTCTACTTGCCCCAACGATTCGTCGAGGTATTTTCAGCCGTAAAGTAATAATAATAATCTTACACGTTTGTTACAAATATCTTTGTTACATCGAATTGGATCACGTCGAACGCGCGGCAAGGTTTCATGTAGGTCGTCGGCGAAATATATCCTTTATTACTTGTCGGAGTGCTTTCTCTTTGTTCTCTCATGTCGATCCTAACACTTTTCAAGCAGTAGTTTAAACTTTAAACCGGGAAGCATCGGCATAGCTAATGAGGCACGACGCTGCGCGTCATGTGAATTTCGAAAGCGCGGACTCGACCGTGTGGAAGGCCGTCAGACTGATCTTTTGCAGAATTCAGGGCGAGACATTATACCTGCGCAGCGGGGAAGCTCGGGTTTTAAGGCAATATAACTAAGCATCTCTTATAAAGGGGGCGCAACGCACGAGAGAACAATCGAGATTGCATCGCGGAACCGTATAGTCTTGCTGATTAGAATCCACGGAACTTTCTGTGCTCGATAATCATGCGTTCCTACAGTACGCCGCTCTCTGTACTCTGTACGTGATACGCGCTTATCGCCGTGCTCGCGCTGCGAACCACGATCTATCGAGTAGACAAGTACCTACGAAGTTTCGGCAAGTTTCGCGGCAATGTAACGGCGCGGCGGCGGTGAGCGCGCGCGCATACAGGAGAATGCCTCCGATCGCGTTTTCCTTTCAATTCGCACCCTCCTCACGGGTGTTAGGAGCGGATCGCCTCGGCACTTCTCCGGAATTTCTAAGGAATTTCGTTGGAGGATCTAAACAATATCCCTTGCGAAGGCGTCGCGGCTGAAGGCGTTATATTGGGATTAGGGTGTAGGCGTATATATCCCCGACACGCGGTGAAGGAGAGAGACCGGAGGTGCGATAGTCGGCGAAAGGCATCTGTTGCGCCTCCATGAGCAACATTTACATAATCGCCAGGCTGCACACTGCGAGACGAACAGTGGCAGCGTTTCCCGCCACGCCGCGCCAGACGTATACCGTCGCGTTTTATAGGTACAAACCAGTCGGCAAGACTCGCAAGTAAAGCCCCGGCATTGTCAGTCGAACAAGAGGAAGCAAAGCCGTCTTCTCGGCTCTCCCCTCGCTAAACAGATGTGACATATGCAAACAGATCCATTGGTACCATTACCGTTAAAGCGGCAAAAAAGCACGCAGATAAACTTCACGTCATCAGAGATATTGTGTCCGACGTGACGCGTGAGAGCAATATCCATAACCGTAGCGACGTACGTATCGTCTCTTCCCACGCGTTCTTCCGACCTTCGCAGAAATGCACCGCCGTGGAACGTCTGCTTTCGTAGGTAAGGTAAGACGGGGAATCCTGCGTGCAATTACTTAAAAACCTTTCTATCCTAGCCTCGAGAGAAACCTACGGCATTGATATTGGCTCAGACGAGTATATGACAAAGAGGACAGTGTATAGCTAAAAAGAAAAAAAAGTGAAAAAGATCGCGAGATGTCTTTTCGAAAATCTTAGATGGCAAATAACAAGTCTTTCCGCAGAAATACTTCTGATATGAAACGTTTTAATGTCCATTTATAGATCATATTCGGGTCTATTTTACTTCAAAAGATTGTTGTATTCTATGTATGGTTTATATGCTGGTTTTTTTTCAAAAGCATTAAAAAGTAGTATTCTTCTTTTAGTAAAAGGTTCTAAAGAATGTTCTCGCTTAAGAAGAAAATATACACGAAAGAATAACCCAAGAAAGAATATACCACGAAATACTTGATTGCCTTCTGATTAATCGTCGAGATACAGCCTTTCAAATCCATGAAGTTGATATCACGGTATCTGAAATATAACGATTCAACGTTATAGCGTGATTTTAACGTCTACCTTAAAACGCTATCACGTCGCCAATTTTTCTTGCAATCGTACAGCTGTCCGGTATATATACCACTTCCGCGTCACGTCACGATAATGAATGAAATTAAGTTCGATCAACGTCGCAGCTTATACATATTCGTGTACGCCGTTATGATATCACGCTCAGGGGGCTTTGACAAAGACGCACAGTAGACGGCAGTGATATGATTTGCATGTCGAAGAGCGTCTACTCCAATGCCTGCTAACTTGCTCGCGTTTCGTTCCTCTCTAGCATAGAAGATACATGACAAGCGTATATTCGCAATACATGCGCGTACGGTCTTCAAGTTACACCTACGGATCCACGGAGGTGAACGACGTGCCGCACTGAATACGTAACGATAACATTCCGTACTAATTGCTACTCCATATCGCACGCATATTGCCTTCCTTCATTGGTATTGTTATTGCCTAAAAATCGATATGCTTGTAACTGCTAAGCAAAAGAATATAACGAGTAGCGCTCCCCAAATAAAGAAATTTTGAGCTCTATTGTTTTGTTTGATTCATATTATATACCACTTGTATTACATATAGTATATATATTTTAGTATATTATTCAGTTTGTTTCTCAATATGAGATATACTTCCTCTCAAAATAAATACTTTTCCATTATTATATAAAATTAAAAAAAATAATTTTTAATTCTATAATTTTCTATAATCAATTTAGTTTTATTATTATTTATAGTAATGAAAACACACAGAAGACGGAATAAAACGATGTTGTTTGCGAGAAAAGTTGTGATTTTGTGATCAATAAAATAAGAAAGAAACTAAGATGAGACATAAGAATATATTGCATATAGGTACTGTGACAAGTTCTTTTCTATATATTTCTCATATCTCTGCTGAGTCATTAAATTAAAAATATCAAGTAAAATTTAATGTCTATTTTATATTTTACGAGTATAGGATTAAGGAGTGTGCTCTAGTATTATTAAAATAATATTTCACAAATTGTTTTTTCGAACGTGATGTTATAATTCATAAACGATAATTTTATGGCACGTAACTCTGATTTTTACAAAATTATAAAGTACTAGCATGATACCCGTGCTTTGCTACAATAACACAAATTTTACCCCTTTTCACCCCGTTAGGAGTCAAATTTCTAAAAATCCCTTCTTAGTAGGTGCTTACGTCATGGAAGGAATATATGTATACTCCCCGAATTTCATGTTTCTAGGTTTAAGGGTTTGGGCTGGGCGTTGATGAGTCAGCCGTAACATTAAATTTTATATATATATATATATATATATATATATATATATATATATTATATATATAGTAAAAAAAGCTCGGAATATAAAAATTTATTGAGAGCCGGGCTTTGAACGAGCGATGCGCTCCCGTCTCTAGAGAGGGCAGCTCCTGCGTGTGGCGCGCGTTCTGAGCGCCACTCGTGCGTTACGGTCGTACGGTCGTTGTCTGCGTGCAGTCGTCACGGTCGTGTGCATAAGAGCCTTGACCATCGTTGAGTCAAGACGTGTTGTGTGTTGTTCTTGTGAATTGAATAAAGAGTTCCTATATAGTATAAAGAACTTGTACAGTCAGTGTCCTGTCCATTTCTACGCATCTCGCGTATCGTTCCAAGCGATATTATTACTACAGGTTATGGGCCCAGGGCACGCTTGTCCTGCGGAAAATCTGTGAGACGCGTGAATAAGTGAACGAAAAGTTCGTGAGACGCCGGCGAAGGACATTAAAAAGAGAAGAGAGCATTAGAAGATTAGAGGGTAAGTAAATGACAACTTTCGATGCTGACGAGCGAAACGAGAGAAATACCAGCTAATAAAAACGTTCGATATATATTGTTAGAAGAGGATAGAAGAAGGCAGATTTCTGCCTTTTTGAAAGATAGAGATAAAGTATAATATAGAAGTAGAGATTCCCAGCTAATAAGAACGTTCGAGAAACGGTGTTTGAAGTTAGAAGGAGACAAATTCTTTTTGCCTCTTGATAGAAGTAGAGAAAGATGAAATTAAAAGAGAATATGTACAATATATAGAAAGAGATATAAAGATGCCGCTTGGTGGCAAGTCGGCGACGCGACGTGTGCGTGCAAGTCCGAGCGTGAACAGCGAGAGTCATTGTTTTTGGCGCGCGGAAGTCCGATCGTAGACAGCGAGAGTCATTGTTTTTGGCGCGCGGAACTTGTTGCTGGGCGCGCACAACCACATAATCGATTTCAACTAACAATATGGCATCGGTGCTAGATGGCTAGATTACGATATATGTGTAAACATGATATGCGTATGTATAAAACTCTATATGACTCTGTATGAGTTTATTTTTTTTTAAATCGGTGTGTATCGAGTCGGTGATCGAACATGACTTGCTGTGCGATGTAGCTTGATTATTGTTCAGGGAAGCCGCGTAAATTTGTATAGGCCCCGTGCGTGTGCGTGATCAATCCGAGCTCCCATAGATCTTTTCAGCAGTGCTGGGGATCGCTACGGACAGTGGTATGCGCGTACGGATAGTCCTGCAGAGGCGCGTGGTTTTTCTTGCTTTGGGGTTATTGTGAATTGCAGTGCGTTCTATATAACCTCATAAGCATTGAATTTTTATCGCTGAAAGAAGTTTGGTGATAGAAATTAAATTATTATATGTCAATAAGAATGTTGGTTTATCTTGTCAAAAGAGGAATGCTAATGTTCAATTGATATTTAAATCCCGATATAGATGGAAAAAGAGACAGAGAATCTTCCGGTGGAGGAAGAAGGCCAAGATGCGCTGGTTGACTACGACAGCGATAGCAGTATTATTACGGTAATAGAAAGAGAAAGAGATAGCGAGGAGACAATAAGAAAAGATAGAAGTAAAAAAATATTTTTTTGAAAATAAAGTAATCTAGAAGGATAATATACATGTGCATTCAGAGAAAATAAAAATAGTAATTTTAAAATTTTGTATAGAAGGAAAAGATAAAAAGGAGGAGACGGAAAGAAGAGGTGCAATCCCGAAAAAGAACTTGCCCAAAGTCAGAGAGAATATAGATGTGACCAAAGCATGGGCAGAGAACCGTCCAGTACTGCCAATTGGAACCAAAATGTTATATGAAAAGCAAGAAAAATTGGTCGTAAAAATGGATAATTTGATGCAGATGCTGGACAAGATAATGACGAAGGCCACCGAGATGATGGAGAATATGGTGGAAGTCTCCCGTCTAAACCTAGAGAAAGAAAAAGTTAAACTTAGACGTTTAGAGGTAAATAATAAAAATACGCAAAGTTCAGTACAGAATGATATAACAACAGTTAAAGAATTAGAAGTAGAGTCTAAAAAGAGAAAATTAGATGAAGCAAGAGTCTGTTCCGCCGAAAAAGATAGAAGTTTAGAGACAATTAAAAGCACTATAGAGGCAGAACTAAACAATCAAAGGTTGCATATTAAAAGAGAATATAAGCTGACACAAAAATACAATTTTGATCTTTGGATGGATTATTTAAAATCTGAGTTAACGAACAATGATTTATTAGATGTAATAGATTCAAGTATTGAAAGTCCTGAAAATCTTTCCGAGTCAAAAATTGCTAAAAGAAAAGGTCTAGTCAGAGATATAATAATTAATCATTTGGATGAAAGCTATCATAAAAGGATTTTACATGAAAGAGAACCGATAGAAATTTTAAAGAAACTAAGAGGATATAAAAAGAGTGAAATAAATGTTACTAATGCATTGGTACGAGCTAGATTTTATCAAATTAAAATGAGAAAAAATGAAAAAGTAAGTAATTTTTGCGAACGCTTTGATTCAATAATTAGAAAATATGAATCATGTGAAGATGCGGTACCTCTCATAGAACAAGAAATTAGATCTGCATTTTATCAAGCTGTGTCAATTAATGTACCAGAGCTGAGAAATGTAGATTTGATTAGGAGACAATCGAATTTTAAAGAAATAACAATAGATGAAATAAAGTGCTACAGATGCAACAAGATGGGCCACATGGCAAAAGACTGCCCGTTAGCAGAACTAGAGGCCTGGTTTTGTTACTACTGCCAGGAAGTTAGAGGCCACAAGGGTGACAGCTGTCCCAATGCCGGAGCCCAGGCGAACAGATTTAGAGGAAAAAGGTATTCAAATAAAACCGTTAATAAAAATATAAACAAAAAGGGTAAATTTGTGCAAAAAGGCACAAAAAGAGTAGATAACATAGGGAAAATAACCAAGATACAACCAGCTAAAAAACCTATACCAACGAAAACAGCAAAAGGAAAATAAGAAGAAGGTAAATTACGCATGATTAAATTTTTAGAAGATAGAGAAAGTTCGAAAGAGTTAGTCAATTTCATTGTAGATTTGGGTGCAACGGATCATATTGTGAATAAGAATATAATTCTGTCAAATTTAGAAAAATGTAATAATAGAGTTATTAAAAATGCGCGAATATATATATATATATATATATATATGTATAAGAATGAGCTTGCAGATATTTCAATAGATGGTAAAGGAGATCTTTTGTTGTTAACAAATAAGAAAAAAAAGAAAGTTATTAAATATTAACAAATGTAATTGCAACGAAGGAAGTATCTGAAAATTTACTATCTCTGAGAAAGTTGGCTGATGCAGGGTTCAGTATTTATTTAGATGATAAATTGTTCAAGGTCTATAATAAACTGACATAAAATAATTTTTGAAGGAATTTATGAGAAACCAAATTGGATTATACAATTTGAGGTCAAAAATAATAGGTCAAAAATAGAGGATAATGATAATGAAGAATGTGCTGTGTATAGATGTAGAGCAGGAATTGTTCCACATTGTGAGCTTTCTGAACAATCGCAAGCAAACATTCAGACCAATAAATTATCAATTTCGGAGGGAGAGTTAGATGAGAGGGATAATGTTGGCTCTGCGATTGGGAGGGAGAATAAAGGAGAGCTCGTAAATGTGAACGAAAACGAAAATATAGAATACAACAATGCTGAACTCGAGCAAGTCATTAAGTTAGAGGATATACAGACAATAGAAAATATAGAAGAAATGTGTGAAAGCTCAGTAATTGAAAAAGTAAAGAAATTAGAGAAAATAAATGAGGCAATGTTATTATGGCATGTTAGATTAGGTCATGCATCGTTAAACTATCTAAGACAATTATAAATAGTAGAAAAAAGATTAGAGAATGTTAAGTTTGATAACTCCATATCAGAGTGTGAAGTCTGTATAATGGTAAAGATGGCAAAACTGCCGTTTAAAGAAAACAGAAATAGAGCACAAAGACGACTACAGGTAATACATACGGACATCATGGGTCCAATAAAACCTACATCCTATCCAGGACAAAAGAGGTTTATAATCACATTTATAGACGACTATTCTAGACTAGCGAAAGCCTACTCTCTGAAAACAAAAGATGAATCGGGAGAAGCTCTAGAGAAATATCTAATATCCGCCAGAAATCTACTAGAAAAAGAAAAGCTATGCTACGTGAAGTCAGATCAAGGCAAGGAATTCACGGGTGGTGCTTTTAAAGAGGTATTAAAAAAAAAGATAGAAGCCATATTTGCACCACCGTACACTCCGAAACATAATGGAGTTGCAGAAAGGTTCAATAGAACGTTGCAAGAGAAAGTAAGAACTAAGAACATATATGTTCGACTCAAGATTACCAAAGAGTATGTGGGAGTTGGCAGTTGACGCTTCTGTGCATGCGTACAACAGATCTCCACACAAAACTATAAAGTACGAGATCCCGCTGAAGAAGTTTTCACCAGAAATGAGTTGTCACTTTGAACAAATAAAGAGATTCGAATGCATTGGATATGCAAGAGTACCAAAGCTTACGTCGAAATTCGATAAGAGAGCTATTAGAGGTGTGTTGGTGGGATATACCGACACTGGATATATACTCTGGCATCCAAGCACAAGAAAATTCATAGAGTCCCGACTCCCGACACATTCGATTTAATAAAAAGGTAACATATAAAAATGTATATCAAAACAGTCAAACAGAAGAAGAAAAAGACTCAGGCAAAAATTGGATGGAAGAATTCGTAGAAAATGAGGAAAAGAGTGAACAAAAATTAGAGATTCCTGAGAAAAGGAAAAGAGGAAGACCGAGAAAACAAACAACCCAATTAGAAGAACAGAAGCAGAAGGTCGAACGAAAAAAAAGTGAAACTTCAATGACTAGAAGTAAAACCAAAAGAAAACTAGAAAATAATAGAGACACTAACGTGCGGAGACTAATAGAAGATATTAGCTTCGCTAATTACACCAATGTAAAACATATTGGACAGAATATAGAAATGGAAGATGAACTGAGTCGATGTCTTTTGGCATCATTACATAGAGCGGTATTCATAGTCCGTTCTTATATTTAAGACCGTCTTAAGTTCGATCTTAAAATGTCCTTTAGATTCATAAGAGAGCCCTCGACATATGAAGAGGCGATGACAAGCAGCAAAAGAGAAAATTGGAAAAATGCTGTAATAGAAGAACTTGAGTCTATACAGACCAATCAAATATGGATGCTTGTTGATAGACCGACAGAGATGATCGATGGCAAACGAGCTAACATTATAGATTCAAGATGGGTATTTAAGAAGAAATTAGAAGCAGATGGATCAACCAGATATAAAGCGAGACTGGTGATAAGAGGATGTAAAGACAAAAATGTGTATGATCTGAAAGAGACATATATATGCACTAGATCCATATTGGCAATAATAAACAAGTATAATTTATATGCCTGCCAACTAGATGTGAAAATTGCATTCCTGAATGAAACCATATTATAGAAAAAGAAATATATATGGAAATTCCAGACGGAGTAGAAATGACTGAAAACACCAAGAAGACAAAGGTGTGTAAACTAAATAGAGCTTTGTACGGATTGAAAATAAGTCCGAAAAGATGGAATAAGAGATTTTCGGAAGAAGCTAAGAAATAAACAAAACAATTTCCGTCGCCAGTGAATAATTCAAAATAAGTCGTTTTATTTTCGACCCAACTGGCCAATTGAAAATAAATTGCACAACGTTTCGACCGAATTCCGGTCCTTATCAAGTGCTTTAGGTTACACCGATCCGCATAACAAATTTACATGCATCGTTGACGTGGTGTCCTGACAACGTCAAGATAAACGCAAAACTAAACAAAAGACAAAATAATACATTTAACAATAAAAAACTATACAAAATCGTCATAATATCGCGCTGGTCAAAAACAATAAATTAATTAACACTGTAAAAATCAGTTAAAAACTTACAATTCTTATGCGCTCCAAAACAAACGGTGAGATCAAAACGTCACAAGCCATATCGAGGCACAACGTCCGAACAGTAAGACAGTCAAAGCGAAATGAAATTGTCAAACGAAATCCGCGGATAGCAAAAGGTGCTCTGGTGGGAAAAACGAGCAGAACCGAATATACAGGGCCGACTAAGTAATACCAATGACACGGTTATAAATAGATGGCAGGCTCTCAGTATCGTTTTGTAAATTGATTGTGCAATCATGTTTTTTAATGAAAAACATTTCCGATATTTCTCTTTTTTTGAAATGTTTTTCTTTGTATAAAATTTTTGGATGTTGCCACTTAAAATCATGATTGTGTGCAAGACGGTGTTTGCTCACAACCGAATGATTGTCTACATTTTTTCTGATATCACATCGATGTTCTTTGATACGCGTTTCTAAATGCCTTTTTGTCTGGCCAATATATACTGCATCACAATTTGCACAATCAATCTTATAAACTAACTCTGTCTGGCTGAGATTCGGCAACCCGTCCTTGCCCTTTCTAATGACACAGTCTAATCTCTTCGGGATGGTGTGAAGAACTCTAAAGTTCATGTCTCGCATTGTACGGCTAACGTTCTCGCTAAGACCCTTTATGTAAGGTACAGTAATGCACCTTCGAGGATCTTGGGCCACCTCGTTGCTGAGAGGATCATTGTTGTTACGATTTCGCAATTCACCAAGTCGGACATTGACATATTTATCAACAATTTTCTTCGGGTAACAATTATTAATAAGGATCTTTTTTATTTCACTAATGTTAGACTTGTGAAACCGCGCGTCGGACAAAAGAATCGCCCGATCAACCAAATTCCTTACGATGTTAATTTTATATTTCATAGGATGATTTGAAAAATAATTTATATACCGGCCCGAGAAAGTTGGTTTACGGAACCAATTCGTGAGCAATGCGCCTCCCTCGCGGATGACCGTGGTATCAAGGAAACTCAATTTACCATTGCTTTCCATTTCATAAGTGAATTTTAATCTATCGTGGTAATTGTTGAAACTGTCTAATAATTCACCAATACCCGACCTGGGAACAACCGCGAAAATATCATCTACATATCGTTTAAAAAATGATATCCTAAAACTGAGCCGCTGTATACAATGTTTCTCTAAATCCTCCATGACCATGTCAGCTAAGATGGGAGAGAGGGGAGACCCCATCGGGCTTCCGAAGATCTGTTCATAAAATTGGCCGTTGAACATAAAACTAGTAGAACTAAGGATCAAGTCTACGGCACTCAAGAATTGTGGAAGGCTGAGATCAGTTTTTGTAGTGATGTAATTCCATCTCTCTTCAATCGCTTTTAAAACCAGATCTTTAGGTACGTTAGTGAAAAGAGAAGTGACGTCTAACGAAATTAAAACGTCACCGTCTCCCACTGTTATTCCTCTAATCAATTCTACAAAGGACCAACCGTCCTTAACATATGATTCAGGTTTAGGAACAGATTTTTCTAAAATATTTTGCAAACGGCTGGCGATATTATAGAGCGGACTGCCTAAAGTGGAAACAATTATACGTAATGGTGAGCCAATTTTATGAATCTTCGGGAGCCCGTAACTGCGCGGGAGATTCCCATTAGTGCAATTCAATTGTCTAAAAACTTGCTCATTGATGATGCCCATGTTAAACCAAGACTTTGCCAATTCGTTGATTTTTGATGTTATTTTTCTTATAGGATTGCTTTTCAATTTTTTGTACGTGGAACTGTCACTAAGTAAGTCAGTCATCTTATTAACATACGTACTTTTTTCCATGATCACGGTAACTTGGCCCTTGTCTGCCTTTGTAACAAAGATTTTCTATGCTAACAACGATTATTTCCATACATATGACCAAAAAATACAAAGAAAACTTATTAATAAATTTAACTCAGTCATAGCTGCGCAAAACCCAGTCATTAATTCGTTAATGAACTTTGATCACAACAAATGGATTATTAATATTAGCGGCAAACAAATCCCAGACAGAGTACTGAGGTTTCTTAGTCTTGGCGATAGATTCGCTCTACCAGTTGACAGCAATGACAGGAGAGATCGCATAAATTCGGTGGTCGACGTAATTAAAAATTTCGAATTCAATGTTTACCAGATTTCTGACGATATTGTTGACGAAGCGCGCAACCGTATTTCGAATTCGTTGTTTAAGTTCTTGCGGACTAATAAACATATAAAGTGTATAGAGAGGTTTATTTTGCAAGAATTTAGATTCTGTAAAAGGTTCCTCCGCAACAACGATGATGTCTTTGTTACAAAGGCAGACAAGGGCCAAGTTACCGTGATCATGGAAAAAAGTACGTATGTTAATAAGATGACTGACTTACTTAGTGACAGTTCCACGTACAAAAAATTGAAAAGCAATCCTATAAGAAAAATAACATCAAAAATCAACGAATTGGCAAAGTCTTGGTTTAACATGGGCATCATCAATGAGCAAGTTTTTAGACAATTGAATTGCACTAATGGGAATCTCCCGCGCAGTTACGGGCTCCCGAAGATTCATAAAATTGGCTCACCATTACGTATAATTGTTTCCACTTTAGGCAGTCCGCTCTATAATATCGCCAGCCGTTTGCAAAATATTTTAGAAAAATCTGTTCCTAAACCTGAATCATATGTTAAGGACGGTTGGTCCTTTGTAGAATTGATTAGAGGAATAACAGTGGGAGACGGTGACGTTTTAATTTCGTTAGACGTCACTTCTCTTTTCACCAACGTACCTAAAGATCTGGTTTTAAAAGCGATTGAAGAGAGATGGAATTACATCACTACAAAAACTGATCTCAGCCTTCCACAATTCTTGAGTGCCGTAGACTTGATCCTTAGTTCTACTAGTTTTATGTTCAACGGCCAATTTTATGAACAGATCTTCGGAAGCCCGATGGGGTCTCCCCTCTCTCCCATCTTAGCTGACATGGTCATGGAGGATTTAGAGAAACATTGTATACAGCGGCTCAGTTTCAGGATATCATTTTTTAAACGATATGTAGATGATATTTTCGCGGTTGTTCCCAGGTCGGGTATTGGTGAATTATTAGACAGTTTCAACAATTACCACGATAGATTAAAATTCACTTATGAAATGGAAAGCAATGGTAAATTGAGTTTTCTTGATACCACGGTCATCCGCGAGGGAGGCGCATTGCTCACGAATTGGTTCCGTAAACCAACTTTCTCGGGCCGGTATATAAATTATTTTTCAAATCATCCTATGAAATATAAAATTAACATCGTAAGGAATTTGGTTGATCGGGCGATTCTTTTGTCCGACGCGCGGTTTCACAAGTCTAACATTAGTGAAATAAAAAAGATCCTTATTAATAATTGTTACCCGAAGAAAATTGTTGATAAATATGTCAATGTCCGACTTGGTGAATTGCGAAATCGTAACAACAATGATCCTCTCAGCAACGAGGTGGCCCAAGATCCTCGAAGGTGCATTACTGTACCTTACATAAAGGGTCTTAGCGAGAACGTTAGCCGTACAATGCGAGACATGAACTTTAGAGTTCTTCACACCATCCCGAAGAGATTAGACTGTGTCATTAGAAAGGGCAAGGACGGGTTGCCGAATCTCAGCCAGACAGAGTTAGTTTATAAGATTGATTGTGCAAATTGTGATGCAGTATATATTGGCCAGACAAAAAGGCATTTAGAAACGCGTATCAAAGAACATCGATGTGATATCAGAAAAAATGTAGACAATCATTCGGTTGTGAGCAAACACCGTCTTGCACACAATCATGATTTTAAGTGGCAACATCCAAAAATTTTATACAAAGAAAAACATTTCAAAAAAAGAGAAATATCGGAAATGTTTTTCATTAAAAAACATGATTGCACAATCAATTTACAAAACGATACTGAGAGCCTGCCATCTATTTATAACCGTGTCATTGGTATTACTTAGTCGGCCCTGTATATTCGGTTCTGCTCGTTTTTCCCACCAGAGCACCTTTTGCTATCCGCGGATTTCGTTTGACAATTTCATTTCGCTTTGACTGTCTTACTGTTCGGACGTTGTGCCTCGATATGGCTTGTGACGTTTTGATCTCACCGTTTGTTTTGGAGCGCATAAGAATTGTAAGTTTTTAACTGATTTTTACAGTGTTAATTAATTTATTGTTTTTGACCAGCGCGATATTATGACGATTTTGTATAGTTTTTTATTGTTAAATGTATTATTTTGTCTTTTGTTTAGTTTTGCGTTTATCTTGACGTTGTCAGGACACCACGTCAACGATGCATGTAAATTTGTTATGCGGATCGGTGTAACCTAAAGCACTTGATAAGGACCGGAATTCGGTCGAAACGTTGTGCAATTTATTTTCAATTGGCCAGTTGGGTCGAAAATAAAATGACTTATTTAGAAGCTAAGAAACTTGAATTAGAGAATGATCTACATGAGCCATGCCTGTTCACGTGGAGGAAAGAAGGCAAAATAGTGATCATATTACTTTATGTAGATGACATGTTAGTTGCAAGCAACGATCTGAAGAAATTAGAGGAAATCATAAAGAAGTTGAGTAAAATCTTTGAGACGAAGAATTTTGGAGAACCCAAGAATTTTCTGGGAATAACGATAGTACGAAACAAAGAAAAAAGATATATGAGCATTCATCAGATGCAATATACTGAGAGCGTACTGGAAAAGTTCCATATGAATGAATGTAAGCCTCAGAGCACTCCTATGGTTACCAGAAGGATGAGCAACAAAAACAAAAGGAGTAAATTAGAAGAAAAGAACACTGAAAAAGAAATTATAAGAGTACCTTATAGAGAAGCAATAGGAAGCTTAATGTATCTAGCGAATGCTACACGACCTGATATAGCTTTTGCAGTAAATTATTTAGCAAGGAAACAATTAGAGCCTACAGAAAAAGACTGGCAAGATGTAAAAAGAGTCTTCAGATATCTTAGAGGAACTGCGAATCAAGGATTAATATTTAGAGGTAAAACAGACGCGTTAGAGTCACTAACAGACGCTAGTTTCAAAGATTGCATTGATTCTACATCCACTGGAGGATATATAATTAAACTATTTGGAGATGTGAGAGAGAGATAGCATGGAGAAGTCATAAACAGACATATGTTACACTCTCTACTTGTCAAGCAGAGTATCTAGCAATGAGTGAGGCCTGTCAAGAAGTAATCTCGTTGGACAAGTCGCTCAGATATGTGGTTGGAAGAACATTCTTGCCTGTAACAATCTGGTGCGACAACAGAGCAGCAGGAAACTGCACTAAGAAGGATGGAAGTCACAAACTTAAAATGTTTGATGACAACTTAGAGGAAATAAAGAAAAACTTAAGAGAGAAAGAGAAGAAACTGGAAACAGAAAACATATGGCTGACACTCATGGAGATTTTATCAAACAATGTATTGATCAAGGGAAGGTGAAAGTCGAATGGATTGAGACCAAAGAAAATTTGGCGGACATTATGACAAAACCTTTACCTTTAGAAGTATTTGCATATCTAAGAGATAAGATAATGAATATAGAGTCTAAACAAAATTAGAGATTAATTTTACTCAATAACTGATTTTTGTTGTGTTTCAGATAAGGACTAAATTTAGAGAAGGACCACGGATCGCTCGCACAAAGGGAGGGAGTATTGAGAGCCGGGTTTTGAACGAGCGATGCGCTCCCGCCTCTAGAGAGGGCAGCTCCTGTGTGGCGCGCGTTCTAAGCGCCACTCTTGCGTTACGGTCGTACGGTCGTTGTCTGCGTGCAGTCGTCACGGTCGTGTGTGTGCATAAGAGCCTTGACCATCGTTGAGTCAAGACGTGTTGTGTGTTGTTCTTGTGAATTGAATAAAGAGTTCCTATAGTATAAAGAACTTGTACAGTCAGTGTCCTGTCCATCTCTACGCATCTCGCGTATCGTTCCAAGCGATATTATTACTACAAAATTCATATTTAAAAAAAAATAAGACTTGTTACGCACACCTGTTTATGCTGTTTCTAGTATCTGAAGACTGGAACTTACGGCATTCAGACAATTATAATTTTGAACAAAATATGCTATAACGAACGGCGTACGTTTAAACTTTTACGCAAAGCGTAAAAGCACTTTTATCAAGGCATTTAAAGTTTCTCGAGGAGGTTCGAGCATCCCAGACTGCATCCGCGGCCGAGTTTTATGAGCCTTTTTGCTTCTCCATCATAATCGTGTATTATATCGATCAGTATCGATCAATACTGTGAGAAATGATGAAATCTTACACGCGAACGAACTGCTGCCGAAAACAAATTTCCGATATATTGACCCGGAAAGTACGCGAAAAATTTATGGCTGATGTAAGCTGCATATTCAAGCCCGGTTTTTCATTTCGGCGGAAAGAATTTCATGCAAATCAGAGATAGGTCCACATTGTTTTTCTCTCATATCATATTCTAATTTTTTTTCATATATTTCATCACGGAAATCTATTTTCCCGTTTCTTTTTGCAAAATAAATTGGAAGATTGGGTTTTACATTAAAATTCGTACCTGAATTTTCTATTAAAATTCTTTATCAGCTTATCGCTTTTAGTTACGAAATATTTGGATACTTTTAAAATATTCCGATAACTATCTTATCTTATTGATAGAATGTATTAAATGGCACAAAATTGTAACTAATATTTTAAATTGCATAAATAAAATTATTGTACAATAATATCAAACAGCTTCAGGACAACGAACTTTGTGAATACGCCAAATTCTATTAACGATTCTGCGGTTATTTTGGAATAATGGAAAGTTACCATGAATACGCGATCAATTCGTTATTGGAGATAAAAATATTTTAGCTTCGTTGAATGTAGGATCCTCGCGACTGCAAAATTCAAACGTGATTGTAAGTATTTCAGCAATCAGTAAAATGGATTTTGACTTTCCAGAATAATTCTATCATATATTTCCGTACCACCTACGTCAGAAATCATACATGCTATACGTAAATGAAGAGATTAATGCTATTTTTATAGTAAAATTTAGATATTTAGATATCGCTCTAAAATAGCAAAATCCAAATCCAAAAGTCTCCCCATAATTAAATTCCGATGTATTTAATTATACAGATATTCACACAACTATTTTCTTACAAAGATCGATTATTATTAAAAGCGTGTGAAGAGTAACAAATATTAAAAAAAAAAAAGAATCTACTTTGGACGTCACGTGCTCTAGACGTATGTACCATATGCATAATACGAGAGCTCCTCTTGTCGGTTGGCGCAGATTAGGCGCTGCTTATTAAAGCCAGTATCGCTTTTACGTGGCGAAGTTTCAATGAGTCGGAGATTATGTTGGAGATGAGCAGCGTTGGCGAGATATTAACCGTGCTAGACGATACCGGCCCGCAATTACCGCGACGTATATGCCGCGGATACAATGGGACGATTAAAAAGCGAACAGCCAAGCGACAGTTTTTGAATGCGCCGGGAATTTGCAAAGTGGATGACAAATGCATCGAGAGGAATATGTCAGCATATTGTTCGTCCACTGTTATCGAGATTATAATTGTTGTCAGTTACGACGAAGTAACAAAAGGTTTATAACTCCGAAGCTATCATTCGACATTGAGAACCAATCGCTGTTTTTTAAATTTAGTTTCTAATATCTTTGGTATAAAAATATTTGCGCACTTTCTTGAGGTTTTTAAAACTTTATATAGTTCCTCGAGAACGAAGCCATGTCGCGGAAAAAGAAGTAAGTACGGTTTGTAAAAAAGCTTATCGGAAGGTGCCTGCAGCGGGAATAAAAGCGACGAACGAGTGCATGATCGTGATGCGCGGTCCGTAAATGTCAGCGAGGCCTCCTATCTCCCTTCCCTTCGCCCTGAATACCCGACATTCGAATGCACGGTGCATAATCGCGATCGGTACTCGCTCCGTCGGCCGCCGAACATCGTTTGCGGCGTAGGAACCAGTTTGGGTGCTTCCGCATATATTTGCCCACGTGTAGATACATCGGTCGCGCGGTAAGGATACTAAGGACATGCTCGGCACGCAGACAGGATTTTCCGTGCGAAGACACGCACGCCGCACAAAATGAGCGGCGCGGTGGCTCTACACCGGGTGTAATCCCGCATAACGTAAGCGACTTATATACACAATAATAATCTTATTTGCCGAATAGCTTCCACACAATGGGCCGCGCTATGTCTGCATGAGGAGCGGAATCTCCGAAATCAACGGCGGCGGCGGCGGCGGCGGCGGTTGCGGATACCCAAGAGCGATACCACGGCCAACAACAACCGGCAACGACCCAACAACAAGCACGAGAGAGGCGGCAGCGCTTCTCGTGTGTACCGAAGAGGAAATGCGATAAGAGCGTGGATAGGGCCACGATACGCGGGTACGGTCGCCGTGATCATTAGGCAAATGGATATGCTATTAAACCGAGGTTCGTTCGCTTACGTCAAAACCGCACTTGCGGGGGCGGTCGCGCGGCGCGGCGCGTGTCGTTCCCGCGATGACAATACCGCCCCGCCCCGGTAACTCTACAAGATTACGACGAAAAAGAGAAATCGCTCAAGCGAAAAGCGGAAGATGGACGAGTTGCGATATCCACGGCAGTCGCGACATTTGCAACAAATTATGTTGTTCGTGTGATCTTCACTGCAGTTGAACGATATTTGTTTGTAATTATAAAATTACAATTTATCGTAAGCTTTTTCTCAGGTGCCATCGGCTCCTCATTCGTTCTTTATATATATATATATATATATATATATATATATATATATATATATATATATTACACAAGATATTCAATATATAGCTATTCTGTTTATATATCTTAATTAGTAGCGCTTTGTGTAATAATTTATTTCGTGTAACTCGAGTGTAACTTAATTATAACGTAAAAATTTTGTTCGGTTGACTTTTGAATAATATTTGGAATCTGCATTAGAATGCGATCGTTTAGAAACGTAAAACGCGTGAAAAATTAAAAGTCGATAATGACAAAATGTGAAATAGTTGAAATATCAGGAATTGTTTCCGTATAATACGTTTCCGTATGCGAAAAATTTGCGACGCGCACTGGCGTAACATGTTTTATGTGCGTTTCACATTTTCGCCTGTGTAGGTTTTTCAATTAACGCATATTTCGCATATTTTACGAGAATAATGTATTTATTTTGCATCGAACGATTTATTTGCACGGTTCGTAAATAGAAATCGATTCTATTAGAATTAGAGTGATCGAATTTCGAAGAGGGAAAAATTACTGACAACGTAATTATTTAACAATCTCAATCAAGTTTGTATTTGTCGAATTTTCACGTCAAATAGGATTAAAAATTTCGATTTATAACGTTCAATGTAGCAAAAACTATTTTTTTGACAGTACGATAAATAATGTGGCTTTAAAAACACTTTTTTACGTGCTCGTTGCGTATATTTGCACGTGCGTGTTCGATGTTGAAACACGGTTTCGTATTCGCGTTTCCCATTTAAAAATACGATCATGTAATATTATGTTACTGCCGCCGCATTGTTTTTCCGTCATGCGCGATCAATATTCCCGTGCAATTTCACGCGCGCAAACGCATATTAATTATTTCGCCGAATGAATCGTCCCATTCACCGGAAATATCGGCATTTTCCATTACCGCGATTATTTTTTCATTGACGTAGCTCGTATCGTTTTGCGACGGCAGATTCTCGCTGTCGTGATATCTTTTATTTCGATTCGCGAATAACGCGACTGGTCGAGTTTGCTTGGACCACCAGTAAACCACTTACGAATTATTAGAACGGACGAACGCGCGGCGCTGGAGCTCCCTATCTCCTTTCGCTATCTGTTTTTTATTCAGTCACATCGATGAGGACTAAATATTTGAGAACCATTACCAGCGAGACCGATGCAAATTCATGAATCACACACTAGCATTCATGCGCGCTCGGAAAGACGCAAGAAACACTCCCTCGCGCAGCCCTCGCTCGAAGGGAATCTTATAAATTATACATGTCATCTCTGCTTAACGAGCAAAAAAATCCAGGCCCGTTCGGCCGATCGGCGAGATGTCGCTGGAAAAGACGCGGATCTTGAAATGTGTTCGGGCATCAGCGAGACAGTGGTCGCTCTGGCAACCACCGGAAGCAACTGCGCGGCAGCATTTCCGTTTTCACGACCGCCCGCGGTACCCCGGGCACACAATGACGTTTTTATAGGAGGGCATTCTCGCGCGGATTCTACCACCCTCTTCCATCGGAGACGCGTAAATGTGTTTACACCCCCGCACAAGCAAAGTATGCACGTGCGTATATCGACATATTAAATTACGTCTCGGCGTCGGCGACGTTGGTCCAGGCGACGCCAGTGCGACGACGCATCGCGAAATCGCTAATGGAATACTCTAGTCCGTCGCATATTCGTCGAATTTCGTCCGTTCCGCCGGATAAAAGCCCCGTTAATTCGTAACCCCCTTAACGGGGTCACGCTAATGATTCCGTTTTGGCTTGGCGGTTCGACCTGTCACCCGACCGTCACGCGCAGATGCAGCTTGCCCCCCGGCTTATGCCCTCTCTCTTTCCCTCCTCCGGAAACTGCTGCCCTCGTCCACCCTCTTCTTCGCCGGTTCTGCCTGCCCTCTCGTCGTGCTGTTCTTTATACGAGTCTATATACGCGGTTATGCGACCAAACAGCTCGGTATCGATTCATCTCCAAACCGACTGATGTAATTATGTCGAATCAGATTGAGATAGAACTGGTCTCCGTGCATATTGCACCTCATCTCCATATTGCACCTCATCTCTATATTGCAGAGATATTCAACGTAAAGGACGAAAATATGATAACAAACAAAGTAACATTTAATCGAATTTTCATTAAACAAACATAAAATAATAAATTTTTAATGTTAGACTTTTTTTAAGGGGATCCTGCAGCCGTATGATTTACCGACATTATCGTTTTTCGATGGATCTTTTAATTGGCTTTATAGAATTGCAAAAATCTTTTACAAAATTAAAGTCCGCACAAAAATCTAACAAACGCGATTTTATATCAAAAACACCAAAAAATTAAAAATATTACTTATTTGGGCACATATATACAGCTGTCACTTGACGACAATATTTGCTTAAAACAAAAATTCTGCAGTTTATACATACATAATGTTTATCATCTGCCCTTGGGAAAACATGTAGGAATAATATCGTGCAAGTAGAAGTAAGATTCAATGCGTACAAAAAAAGATCCATCAAAAAATTATTTTAGTAATGCAAATACGGATGCAGAATGACAAGAAGAGCAGCAACAGTAGTTGCCGGATCTTGCAAGAGATGGCGAGCAATCAAAGAAGGACAGATGTCATTTCGTTAGACAAAGACAGATATAGGGGAAACAAAATTAGAAAGGTTGACATTATCGACATCGAGGAAGTTCGCCAGTTCACTGCAGGATCCCCTTAAGGGAGTATTCTGGTTTAAAAAGTTGTAAAGAAAAATATTTTAGCGTTATTCGCTTTTTTGTTTTCCTATATAAAAAATTCTTGAAAAAGTCCTTTTGCTTCCTCATAGAGGAAGCTTTGTTTTCGTAAATTCGTATATGAATCTTTGATCGCGTATAAAGTTGGCTCTAATCAACCAAATGTTAATGAATTATATATGAAATAGAGGTAGAAGAAAAACCAAAGAAAAGATTGTTTTTTGAGTTTTTAATGTCAATATATTCAGAGTGTTCTAAAACCGTCGAAATATTGTATTAAAAAAAATGTCGGTATGTGTGTATGTATGTATGTATGTATGTATGTATGTATGTATGTATGTATGTTTGTGCCAAATTTATAGAAATTTCTGTAACTCCCGAATTGATCAACCAAATCTTAATGAATTATATATGAAATAAGGGTAAAAAAAAGACTGAAGAATATAACAAAATTAATAAAAATTGTTAATAATAAAAGGGTTACCGATTTCTGTTAAAAGAACAACAAAACTTACTAAAATTTCTATAACTCAAGAATTGATTTACCAAATTTTCAAGAATTATATATAAAATAGGGGTAAAAAAAACTGAAAAATATAATAGAATTAATAAAAATAATAATAAAGGGGTTGCCGATTTCTATCTAAAAGAATCTACAAGATTGCCCTAATTTCAACAAATTTTGAGATATCGAGCTTAATTTTTTTTATGGATAGATCGCGAGTATCATTAAAGGTAGGTTGGTGTTGAATTTGGCAATGATCGGTGAAGGGGTTACCGATTTTTGCCTAAAAAAAGTGTACAATTAAGTTATATATGTAATCTTATATATGGAACTAGGGGTAGAAAAAACTGAAGAATATAACAGAATTAATAAAAATTGTTAATAATAAAGGGGTTACCGATTTCTGTTAAAAAAACAGCCAAACTTACTAAAATTTCTATAACTGAAGAATTGATTAACCCCAAATTTTAAAGAATTATATAAAATAGGGGTAAAAAAAACTGAAGAATATAATAGAATTATTAAAAATAATAATAAAGGGGTTACCAATTTCTATCTAAAAGAATCTACAAGATTTAACTCAAGAATTGATTAACCAAATTTTAGAGAATTTTATATAAAATAGGGGTAAAAAACTGAAGAATATAATAGAATTAATAAAAATAATAATAAAGAGGTTACCAATTTCTATCTAAAAGAATCTACAAGATTGCCCTAATTTCAACAAATTTTGAGATATCAAGCTTAATTTTTTTTATGGATAGATCGCGAGTATCATTAAAGGTATAATAGGTTAGTGTTGAATTTGGCAATGATCGGTGAAAGGATTATCGATTTTTGCCTAAAAATTGTACAAGTTATATATGTAATCTTATATATAGAACGTATCATTAAAGGAAGGTTGTTTTGAATTTCGCGAAGATTAGTGAAAGAGTTACCGATTTCTGCCTACAAAATATATAGAGTAGACCAAGGCGGATCGGATTACTAATTAGCACGATATTAATAAAATTTTGAGTTTTTATAGAAATGTTCGTTTATGCTTTAACTTCTGCAAATTTGGAGATATCAATCTATTTCTAATTTTATTATATTTTTCAATCTTTTTTCTACCCCTATATATTTCATATATAATTTTTTAAGATTTAGTTGATTAGATCCAGCTTTATACGCGATCAAAGGTCCATAATTTTGATCACATATAAAGCTAAGTCTAATTAACCGAATTTTTTTTTAGATCTTTCAAGCCGGAACACCCTTTAATCCAATTTGCAGACAATGTGCTCCAAAATAAATGATTAGATATTAAATTATGACACAATTAATATATTCGACCGACAATGAGTATTACTACGAAATAGACACGATGATGGATCTTGAAATAATTTCTGATACGAACACATACACGATACTACGTGATTCGTGGTGCAGAAGTATGCGCTAATTGGCGGATAACTGCAAATGGGTGCAGGTGCAGGGTTTCCGCGAAATTAGTGTTTCTCTCAAAGGCACCTGAATTATAATGGAGGCATCCGCAAACAGAGTCCTCCGTATATTCATTTTAGAAATCGCGCGGTCGCGTAATCAGTTCAGAAAGAGGCGAAACTATGCCGATAAACGTTCGCACCGACGCGACGCCGACGTCGCAATATGAAGCTACGTATCCTGCAATTTTGGGGTTCGCCCTGCATACGTGTCGCCCTGCAATTACGAAGCGCCTTGGCGTTAGGCCAGCGCCGATATTTCCAACTTCGAACGCGTCGGAGTTTGGTATAAGCATTGTCCAGTCTAACGAGTTACAGCGGGAGATAAGGTCGGCGAGGTCTCTAGAAATTCAGGAAATAATGGGCACCGACCATCGTCGTCGACGTGGTCGCCGTGGTATTGCTTCCTCGGCGGAGGGGGGAGGGGAGTTAACGATGGCCGGCAATTCACGACGTTCTTGCGAGTCCACTGGACCAAATATCGATCCCCGCGCCGCGGCACGAGGTGCTATTAATTTGCTCGTTGCGACTACGCTAGAAATATAGCAAGCGGCGAATACCGGACGCAAGAATGCGGAGATTACTCAGAGGACACGGATAATGCGTTTATTGTTCTGGACTTCTGCTATTTTCTTGCGCATTATGTGCATTCGTGAATATCGTGAATTATCGCGCTCTCATAATTTGGTTGGTCATAAATACTGAAAAGGATCGATAATGTGGTGGAATTTGATTCCCCGTTCATTTTTCTCCGCACGATATAACTTTAACCCGTCATTTTGAGCATGGTCGCATTTCTATTACTCTGTCACCGGAAGCACTTTGGTTATTGCGCCGCTCGCGCAATATTTGAACAGGCGATCGGTCTTCCGCCCACTGCCTTTTCCCGGAAGAAAACTCATTATCTTAGGCAATAATACCGACGATTTCCGAAACTCGGCGGTCGGCCCTTCCCCCGAAGGAGCAATAACGCCTCAGGGAACATCTTATTTCGTGGGGGGTTAAATCGTTCCGCCGGCACAAGCCGTATCGGCGCTCCTGTCCCTCGCATTAAAAATATCAATCCATCAACCGCGCGACAAAACGAGAGAGGATGTGCGCGCCGTCTGAGGTCTCAACGCGCGAGAGACAACACTAGTTACTTTCGCGGAGAAAAAGGAGAGGTGGTGGCTTTTCAAGCTAAGCCACCTCCCCGGAAGCATATCGGAGGCCACCCTCCGGTCCTGACTTTTTCCCAAAGCAACTTCGCTCGAGAATAATCCAATTTGCGCTCTTCTTTCCGAGCCGAGGAGCCG
Source organism: Temnothorax americanus (assembly GCF_048541705.1). Classification (NCBI taxonomy): domain Eukaryota; kingdom Metazoa; phylum Arthropoda; class Insecta; order Hymenoptera; family Formicidae; genus Temnothorax; species Temnothorax americanus. The sequence goes on from NW_027509329.1 coordinate 3,330,373, forward strand.
CGCTCGTCGCTAAGAGCCAACGTGAGACGACTGCTGGATGAAATGACAATATTATTTGTTTTCTCTTAGACACCCGCGTACTGAATGATACATCGATATGCCCGAAACTCTCGCGTACGTCTCGATTGCAGCTAATCGAATGACAACGGCAAACAAAGGGTACAACGGAGAAAGAGGTCCGAAAAAGTTACGTACAGGAGTATATAGTGAATGAAAGTGAACAGTAGAGCGGCGAACTGGCGGAAAATCGTCCAATTCTTCCGGTTGACGGAGTCTCCGAAACGACTTTTCTCAGCGAAAATTGAAGTATATGGGATATACCAATGTCTATATACCACGCGAGATTGTGGAGAAAAATTTCAATCGATAAAAGCTCGGCGGTTAACACATTAGTAGACATTTATGTTAGCATTGAACTAAATTACCTCTATTTTCACATATAAGCACTATTCGAAATTTCGTTTACATTCTCTAGTAACTTTCTGTAAATAAATTGAAGCTAGTTTTATGTGTGCATGTTTCGTTGTTTTTGTTTAGATTATATGTATCATAAACTTTAAATTCTTATTTTATTGCAAAAAATTATAATAATATATATTTTTTTAAATAAAAATTAGCAAATACTTTTGCGTCATAAATATATACATAAATAGTAAAATGTTCTTAAATTTACTATTAAATCTTACTACTGCAAAATATTACTGTCAAGTATGGATAAAGTTTTATTATTCATGTGCTGCGTAAAGCTCGTATTATCTGTTGAAATTTTCCCAAGTATTGCAAGAAAGAAAAAAAATGGGAAACGGTAAATTTTGCAACAATAAAAAAAAAGCTACTACTATCCAGATGAGAACATTCTCAGTAAATCCATTTAGATCGGAATTCATCGGTTTAGCGATAATCGTCGTAAGACACGATGACGCATGTCGAAGTCGCGATACAGAAATCGCCGGGAATTGCACGGAGGAATAGGAGTCGAAAAGGAGGCTAGGGAGATGGAGGCGATATAAAAGGGGATCTCGGAGCCCCAGTGTCCGTTTCGAACAGAATGCAGTAGCCATTGCGCAGTCCATAAACTTCTCTCTTGCCTTAGAATGGCGCTCTTTTCTCCCCCGTGCGTTAAGGTACACCGTACACCCCACAGCTAGCATCAATAGGAATGCCATTTGGGACCGCTCTAAGAAACTGCTAATAGAGCTTCGGGTTTCGAAATAAGAAGGAGGCGAAAAGAAAGAGAAAAGGGACGAAGGGAAAAGTGAACGGAGAAGCGACGGGTCGAAGACACCGCTGACGAATAGACCGAATCCCAAATCTTATCTTAGGACGGGACAAATTTAGACTTCTGTGATGTGAGGCCGTTATTCAATCAATTTTCACTTCATCAGTCACGCCACTAAACGCATTTTCACACTGTGAGCAAGTATCTGCGATATATATAAAAAACAATCACTATTTATTTTTAAATTTATTCGAATTTTAAAAAATTTTATCCTCTGTTTCGTTTCAAAATTTGTCTTAAAATTAATTGTTTGGATGTTACTTAAATTATCAAATGTTTATTAATAATAAGTTTTATTAGATTCGATTGTGTAGACGCGTCAAGAATAGAGATGGAATTCGAAGGAAAAAGGACCAAAGGGAAAGGAAAAAAAGGTGGTCAAGCAGTTTTGCGCTCAATCCTTAAGTTGATCGTAAAAACTCGTTTCTTTTCCGCACTTCCGTTCCCGTTGTGCTCGCATAAAAGACCGCGTTACACGTTTACTAGAGTCCTTGTCCACGTTCTTTCACCGCTCGCGTCCATTAATGGCAGTCGATCGACCCCTCCTAGGGGTCTATCGACGGCCACCTTCTTTATTTCTTTTCACTGAACAACATACGTAAGAGGCCGAAGCTCATTTCGAGGGTGGTAGCACGTGCCAAAAGAAAGTGGTCCTTCATTGACCACCTATGATTGTGGGGGCTCAATTATTTCCCGTCCTTGAAATTTTTTCTAAGTCACGGCTTACACTAATATTATTGTCACGAGTTACTCTGACAATGTAATATTGTACATTGAATATAAGTGTCAACGATATAAAGATGTCGCATTAACGAATATCGTGGAAAAAGATTGTCGATAATAATTGTAGACTTTAACGAAGTCCTTAATTACGTTATTCAATACGTTATTTTTAATTAAAATAAATTATTATTTTTTACTATGCATTCCCACATAAACTGCAATTAAAATTAACTTCTTAATTATTTGAAGATAGAAAAAAAATGCATAACAAAAAGATTGTCGATAATAATTCGTAGATTTTAATAAAGCCTTAATTACATTAATCGACAAATTTTAAATTAAAATAAATTATTATTTTTTACTTTGCATCTTTACATAAGTTATAATTAAAATTAAAATCTTAATTATTTGAAAGGAATATATAATAATTTTTACAACGCGCAACGCTATTACTTTTCTTTGGATCCTCGGTACTTGCTTGTTTGCTCGTTGCCTTTGGGGATAGTTTTGCGCGAGGGGTAAAAGCAGCCTGGCGCCATCTGTACTGAACAGTCGGAAACCGGTCGCCCTTAAATACCTACCCTTGCGAATCCAGAAGCGGGTTGTTTAAAACGGATAATTAGCGTAAAACTGGTTGTGGTTTGCTTTAGTATCTGCTGCCATCTAACGAACCCGTCGTTTCGCGTTACCTACGAGGTTGATTTAACTTTTGTTAATAAATATCATCTCCGATAATCTTTCTTCTTTGGTAACTTCCAAAAATTATAACTAATTGAAAAAGTATTGTACGCATTACTTACGGCATGAACGTGCATCATCGTGCATATCGCACATCGCGCAACATGAGCATGAACAAAGACAACGACAATCCAGCGATCGATAACATCGCGGCACTGCACAAAATTCGCGTGTTCAAAATTCAGAAGATATATCCCCCTTGGAACTAGGTGTGTTTGTCTAAATAACATTATTTATGCGTAACGACCCTCCCGCATCTCCTCTCCTCGCGAAAAGAGGATCGCTGAAACACGCGAGAGATCTCTCGATCTCTTACAAAGACTTCGTGAATAATAGAATTGCTTCTTTCACAGACACGTTCGGCAAATACACGCGTGCGCGTGCATTAACTGCTGTGACGATTCGCGCGCGTAGAAGACTGGAAAACTCGATGACACAAGGCGCTCCTTTGAGATATACGCCTCTCTTCGCACAATCTACCCGTACTTTTCGCGTACCTAATACTAACTCAAGCGGTGAAATCCCCCCGGATCTCGAGTGGAAGTCGTATACGCGTTGATTCTCTACCTCTCTACCTATACCGTTCTGCTCTCCTTCCGTTCCTTCTCTACGAAAGTTAGACCAAATTACCTTTTTAAGGCACATCGACGCGTACATAATTTAATCTTTTGCCGACTCGCGAACCAGATGATAAACATCAAGTGGCTGACTGACTGAAAGCCAGAAGAACATCCCCTCCCTCCCCTTGCCCCTCACCCCCCCCCCAGCGCGGACGGAGAGAAAGCGTTTAAATCTGCACGCGCGCAACGAAGGGCTGTACATGGATTATACACGCGCGCAGGGTACGGGGAGGTCGATTCAAACTTAGCTCTGTTTCGGATCTCCTAAATACCAATTAGAGATGGAAACTTCCCCTTTCATGTTGATTCCCGCTCCTCGAAGTTATCCCAAAGTTCGCATTGTTCTTCACTCTTCAGGAGAGTGTGCCGTGAAGACGTTGCTTTACGTGCCTCTCACCCTCTCTTTAACTTCACCCCGCGCCCACGCTCCATTGCCACGTACTATAACCCGCCACCCGTCCGCCAGCCGTCAAGGTTGGTATTAGGGTACGCAATAATTGTAAAGCGACTTGCCAACTACTTTCGAAATATAGTTCCAACCGCGTATTAAGCTCCACCGGTATAAGCGGAGGGAGGAGGTTCCCGTGAACGTAGGGGCTCTCAGAGTTCAGTTAAATCATTATGTATCAAATGCCGAATTGTTAAAACAGTGAGACAACAGCAGAGAATAAGAATTATATATTAATATTCTTTAAAGTTTGAATGACACATGACTAGTAATGACAAATTAAAGTAATAATAGAAATAATATCGGAATTAATTTACATAATTTCTGTCGCGTTCTGTTTTTGTTCTAAAATTTATGAGAAATAAAATATTATTTGTACATCTCGCATAGGAACTTGTTAAAAAATATGTAAGAAAATAATTCACATCAATAAATAATTAACATTTATTATTTTCTTTATATAAACGCACATTTTTCTTTTCAAGCCGATTATTTTGGCTCCACGTTCAGATTCGAACAGCTTATTCCGCGTCGATCACGCGAAATTACGAGACGCCTGTTGCCACGGTAAATTGGTCGTACACGCTACTCGGCAGCGTCACGTTATCGAGCGCGATCGAGGGCCGAGCCGATAAAATCCGGTATAGGGGAAAGCGAATAGCGGCGCGATGCGTTAAAACGCTGAGGCAAGGTAATCCGCGCGCCGCGCCGGCGGCCGGCGATTTCCAAAGCGCAGAACCAGCGGAGGCGTTAAATTCGATGAAGCCGCCGCTGGTGTGCTCCCTGCTCCGCGCGCACGGCCGCGCGAATTGAATTAAATCGTTTAACGGCCTTATGTTCAGCTCTGGGGGAGGACCCTCCGGCCGGCATTCGGGGAGGACCGCAGACCTAGGGAGATAAATGTAATGAACGTTGTAGCTCGAACCGACGCTTAACCAGGGCTCCATTATAGCAGTGCTATCCGTCTCGCGCGAATCCTCTCTTTTTCTCTCGCGCCACCGACCGACCGTTCCGCCGTCACTCCGCTGCCACCCAGCGCCGCGTCCCTCTTTTTCTTTCGAGAATTTCAATTATATGGACGGACGGGAAAGGAAAGGGAGACACGCGTGTCGTTGGCGACTGGACTGCCAAGCTCGGGAACCGGCGACGACAACGACGTGCCGTGCCTATCGCCATCAGGCAAATGATTTCAATTCCGTTCCATTAAGCCGACACGGGCCGAGGGTCCTTTCGTCTTCTCTCATCTCGTCTCCTTCGTCGTTCTTCTCTTCTCTTGCCTCCTCGCATCATCCTTATTCCACCTCTAGCTCGGCCTCTTTCGCGAAACTTTCTTCAAATCGGCCCCGTCGACGAGCGTCGACGAAATATTTAAACTCCCGGCGCGAACGGCCACCGTGCTCGTATGTTTCGCAGGAAATGGTATATAGGATGCTGAAGCATCGCGAAAATTGGTGGTGAAGTACCCTTCGCGGTGCAGCGATATCGAGTGCCATTTATCACCGGTGAAAGATAGACTGCCCGTGAAAAGCGATGGTCTTCTCGTGATCGAGGGACGAAAACTAAATTTATCTGTGGATAGTCTCACACGCGTCTCTTCATGGTAATTCTTTCCGTATTGACCGTGCCAAACGCGTTCGTTGTTGCTTTGTTGGATAATTTTCGAGCGCGAGCACGGATAGAGATGCGAAAGGACGCTTCATCGTTTGGTCAAACAAGCGCTCGTACTGCGACTCGAGATCCCTATAGAGTTCATTTTGTCTATCGAATTCACTTTCCACAGACTGCACGAGAACCATGGAGATTAGGGGGAAGAGAGAAAAGGAAGAGTGTATAAGCTCCTTCGAGCGAAGCGAGTGACTCCTCCGGAATACTTTCACCCACCACGAAGGAAATCGCCTCCAGTGGGACCCCGCTGGATATTAAACTGTTCAACATGAACCGGAATCGTTCGTTTCGATGCGTTTTCCCTCCGACTTCCCGAAGATATTAAATTTCGGTTCCGAAATGTTACCGCTGGGTACACTCGTCTGTGCCGGCTAGACGTCCTTTAAAGGGTTCACCTTGACATTGCATCCCCCGTTATTGACGTTCAGTCGTTGTCCCCGCGCGACTGTTGCATTTTTATTATTATATTCCCGGCATGACCGCAAATACAAATGTGCACTTTGTTAAATAAAATATATGCACCTCTTATTACCTATTAAATCTGTTCCTATCACACACACAATCAAAGAACCTTTTTTTAAATTATAATAAAAAAAAATATCATCACTAAGTTTTTTTAATTCATATCTTTTCCATCCGCGGAGTATTATTTTACAGGTCGTCGCTACGGTACGTTTAACGAACTTGTGTCGCGTACGAAACTTACCGTCGTTCGTCGCGAAGAAGTCCTCCTAATCAAACAGAGTCGCTTCTAAGTTTATTTAAACGTCTCCGATGACAGCGTCGGCGGATCGTGTTTCGTCGAAAGACGAGCTTTCCTCGTTTTGTTCTCGACGTACCGAGAACACTTACCGTCCCCGTTCCGGAGGGACGGTAAGGTGGTCCGCTCTCCGTAACCCTCTGACCTCGGCGCTGCACTTGTGCGAGCCCGAACCGTGGGATTGGCGCCACATGGCGCGGCCTCGTCACGCCGCACATCCTTCCCTTTCGACCGTTCTCCCTCCCCCCGTTAAATTTACGCGGGCGTACTTCCCTCTTTTCCATCTTATTCCGTTGCAACCCCCCGCGGGGCCGAGCCGCCACATTGAGCCGGCTCCTCTTTCCTCGCATTGCGTCGGACGTATTCCGGGGGGAAAAGGGGGGGTTGGCTCGAGTTGGAAAGCCCTCGCCCCTCGAAAAGCAGGCATATTTCATCGGACCACGGTGCTTTTCTTTAATGGACGCCTTAATAATATATCAATCACGTTTATGTTGCGCCGTGAGGAAGATCGGACGATATCGCGCTTCTATGAGAGTGAAAACGCATTTGTGTATTCCCCGTATATTACTGAATTCTCTCTCGCCGCGAACCCGCCATCTCTGTGGACTCATGTTAATAATATTTCGGCAATGACGCGTATACAGAAGCAATATACGGCAAATAAACCGATAAAGCTGTGCCCGAATTATTGGAGCGCTCAGATTCAACTGGTTAAAATTATACGTTGCAGTGCCACACCAATTTATTAGCGCTCTTCCGGCAATAAAATGGCGTATCAAAAGAAATTGACGACGAGATAATTAATCATTATCCCTAAAGGCTAGATTTCAAGTTTCAACCACTTGAGGCTACTCGGTCCATATATGGACCTTACAACTTTAATCGCGTATGACTCTGGGTCTAATCAACTAAATTAAAAAAAATTATATCTGAAATAAAGGCAGAAAAGACTGAGATGAGACAGAAAAGAATATAATAGAATTAGAAAAATTGCCAATAATTAATTAATATTAAATTATCCAAAAACATCAATTTTGATGACGTTTTTAGCAATACGAATGAACGCTAAAATAGATTCTATCTAGGTATCGTTAAAATCTCATTCCTTTCGAGATATTAAAATATTAAAGTATCCAAATTTATGCTAAATTTACGAACGATTATCATAAGTGGCCAACGAAATAATAGCAAAGGATAAATGCAAAGCGTAATTTTACAGGAAAGGGAAATCAAGATAAGATAATACACCGAGAAGATAATACACCGATATTACTGAACGTGCTAGCGGGAATGAGAGGACGGATCTAGAAGAGATCCGGAGGAAAGTCGCGGTCCCGTAGTGTCTACCACGAGGGTAGTTTCGAGTAACCGAGTTAATCTTGTCGCTCGTACTACGACAGCGGCGCGCGGTACGGCGCGGCGCCGTATACGCGGCAATCAAACAAGTAATTCCGAACAACCGTAATATCCCCGGTTAAGCGCGAGATGCTTGTAAACGTGCGCCAGCACTAATACCGGTAATTCGGTTTACAAGCGCCAGAGGTACCGGCCCTGGCTATCTCACGTTGGCTTTGTACACAGGAATTCACGTTGATGTAAACGCGAGCGCGGTGCATCCGACGCGAGTCGAATAGAATAGCTCCGTACATCGTCGAAAAGAAATCCGACGACACGGCGGCAGAAATGATCGCCAGAGACGCGACGATGATGCGACACAGGTAGATACAAACGTCGTTTATTAAAAATATCAGGGAACAACGTCGAGAATGGTAAGACATATACAACTAAAACTGATGCATTTTACGGCAAATGCCGCGCCGCGTCGTCGATGCGTTATCGATTTCGCGTGATAATTTCGAAACTACGATTTCAATTAATGTGTTTTGCGGCCCGTAATGACCGAGATTTATATTTGCATGATACCGTCACTGATCGCGATGGTGATTCGTCATTGAATATCGAGGCGAGAAAAAGCTAACGACGTCCAACAGTCGCGGCGGCGGCGGCGGCGCCGCACCAAAAACCGGACCGACGCTATGACGGCGAATGCTTTTTCGGCGTAGTTTTGGAAAGCGATTAACCGAGCTTGCACACCTAGCACATAGTTGCTGTCCAGGCTGGTGCTAAAACGTAACGAGCTACCGCGACAAAAAACCTCTTGAAACGGCGGATCGCGTTGAATGTCTCCCGCATCGTGTCATTCATCATCGCGGTCAACGGCACCGCCATTAGGCCATGTCCGTCCACGATCACGTCGGACAACGTGAATAGACGAAGAACGGGACGTTTCGCCGAGGAAAAACGGAAAGACCTTACCTCCTCCCCCTTTCCTCTGTTAGAAAGCCTTTTTTATTAAGGACGCAGCTAATGTGGGCAACATCATAACGGTGACTTCGTTTATAGAAGAAAAAACTGAGGCAAACTGTCGTATAAAGCATATACAAAATTACCTTTTTAAAAAAAAAAAAAGTAAAGAAAGGCGCCCCAAGTACACGCATTGTATATGTTATTACCTCGAAAAAAAAACAGTGGTAGTATTATACCTTACAAAAATCTAAGTAACAAGTGGTAGACGTAATCTTTGTATTTCGAAAAATCTCGAAAAAAAAACCGAAGTAACAGCAAGTGGTAGACGTAATCTTTGTACGTATCTCGAAAAATCTCGAAAAAACCTAAGCAGTAGTATCTTTATCTCGAAAAAACCGTAGTAACAAGTGGTAGACGTAATCTTTGTATCTCCAAAAATCTCGAAAAAACCTAAGCAGTAGTATTTTTATTTCCAAAAAATTATTACTCAAGTGATACACATCACAAAATTACGTTACCTTATCAAGTGATCTATTATTACAATGACAAAAAAGAAATGATATTTCTTTTTAAATTACAGCGCTAATTACAGAGAACATTTTTCGAGATACAACCCAGACAGCACACGATATCCTATGAATGTCCATTTTATGTCCGGAATGCCCATGGACGTTATATGGATATATATAAGATATTGGTGCTATTGGTGCACTTGTTACTTAGGTTTTTTTCGAGGTATAATATTACCACTGCTTTTCTTCGATTAGAATAAAAGATTGAATCATGAAGAATTACACAGAGGTAACAGTATACAAAATACAAATATTTTATTAAAATATTTAAACCCAACAAGGGAATACAAGGTATTTAAATACAAAGTTTATACATGTATTTTAAAAGATTTAATCGCATCGCAAAGAATTACAAAGGTAACGGTACAAAAAATAAAAATATTTTTCACTTATTGCTACGTGAGATTAACGTTTTCTTTTTTCCTGCCGTGTCGTTTTATATCGCGTCAGCAACCTTAGCTTTCTAAGAAAACACGCGCTCCCCTGGGGGACGTGGATGTTGTTTAACCTGCATCTTCGGTGGTTTACGTAGCTATTGTGAGAAAAAACAATCTTGCACGCAAGCCATCACTGCCGCGCGAGGATCACCAGGAATATTTAAGAGTCCATGGATCCAATGTGACTGGCGTGATAAGTCGAACAAGGGGGCGCGCGCGGAGGGGCCCGCAAGATTAATTTCCATTGTCGTATCGCCGGGACGCGTCGCGTATAAGCACCGAAGATCGCCCGAGACCCGGAGGCAATAGATATGGGCACCATCGACTTGTCACTACGTCCCTGCCCTCACTTCCTATGGATTACGAGTGTTTTCTTAAGGCAGTGGCCCTCTCAGGGCGGCAATTTGTATTCGAGATAAACCGTTATTGATGCCGCCGATATTTCTCAGTCCTATAAAATAGATGCTGCGCGCTTTCCCCCCCGGAGGGCTACTTCCGCACGCTGAAAACCCTACGAGAAGACCGGTCGGGAAGACGTCTCGAAGGAGGGGGGGGGGAAGAAAAAGGACTCTCCTTTCACGACTCTCTTCGAAGTCTCTTCGCGGACTTGGTGCACGGGGGGACAACGAACGTTAGGGGTACACGGGGCTTTCGTTATGGCATGGCCCTCCCCCCGTTATCCCCTATGCCGCGGGTAGCGAACGAATGACGATTTATGCTGAAAACTTTAAAGACGAAATATCATTCGCGCTCAGATACGCGTATCCCCGACTGCCGTCTACAAACCGGGCTGTTTGGGCGTCGCGGACTAAGTTTTCTTCACGTCACCCCTGGGATCGTCGGGGCCACGAATAATACAGAGGTTCGCATTTGTAACCAGGCAACAGCGTAGTGAAACGTGGCAAGGAGGCGGCAAGTCGCCTCCTCGGGCGAGCGTATTCGAGAAGTCAAGTGGAGATGATATGAGCTATCTCTCTCTCTCTTTCTCCGGCGAACGTAAGTCTGGCAGTTTCGTAGAATCGCGAAGTTCATCAGAGTCGCGTGGTTAAATAAATGCAACACGAGAAAATTTCATCGGAGCATCGGACAGGGAGAGAAGAACGTCGGCCGTTGAGTTATTTCGCGTTCAAGATCGTGAGTATCGTGACTTTTCACATTGTTTTATAAAAGGGACATCAAAAATGCTACCAGCTGTTTTACAGATTTTGACGTTTGGGACGTTTGGGACGTTTCCTTTCTCGGCTGTTTCTTTTCCCCGAGAGCCTCGTACATCGCCGTTACACCGTTCTTTTCTCGCACAATTATGTATTTAATTTCACGAGATATAAACTTTTCCTTTTCTTTTCCGAGTGACTCTCGTTTCTATCTTATAATTAAAATTTAATATTAGCTACGGGACGCGCGCGCACAGAGGGAGAGGACAACGAGAGAAGATACGCCCGGACATCACTATATTTCTTTCTGACGGAACGAATTATTAGCTCGAACGTGCGCTAACGTCTTCGCGTCCGCTAATAACTTTCGTTTTTAGTGCGCTGTATCATCGCCGTTTATTTTCCCTCGTCGGCGTGTCGTAAAGGCGTTAGCGAAAACGGGCGCGTGGCTAAGCCGTAAATACATCGTCGCGGCGAACATCCTCGTCGGTCGTAATAAAGCGACGTAAAAGTAGAAAGACCTACGGCGCGGCGCGCGTCTCGCCGATGTACGGCCACGCGGGATCCCATAGGGCCATAGGGAAACAATATATGCGGATTTCGGCATGTAGCGGTGTCAGTGCGGTTTGTCTCGGAGGGTGAAGGGCTCCCAAACGCGTTCCTGTTATTGCAGGTCCGTCGCGGTGCCGTGTCTTATTCGACGGCATCGGGATTTTGTCGGCTCATTGGGGTGGCACGATCTTAAGCGGGATCTACGCGAGACTTTACGTCGCGTCTCCCTCCCGGCGGGGAATATATTGGATCACAGTGATTTTCAATTATAAGCGATGGCACGTGCACCCCCGGGGAAAAACACGGTGAGAATGCATGCGTTCGTTCTTAGCTTGTTTTTAAAAAGGAGACACCTGTGTAGGACTATCATTTGAAATATTCCGTATAGAGTCCTCGTACGCGATTGTAATAACAGCATACTTTCGTTGATTCGAGAATCAACTAAATTATTTCGAGATCAGCGCCGTTGTTAGAATTTTACTAAATTTTGAAATAAAATTTCGTTACGCAGGAATAGGAATAAAAGAATTTAGAACAAACGCGGTTATTTGTCCGTTATATGCCATTATATTTTATTAGTAAGTTATAAATTGAATTATTATATAATTAATAATAATTCAATGTAATTCAATATAATAACCGGGTCGATGCTTGTTCGAGACTTCTCGTTCGATGCCACGTTGGAATATCAGAAGAGTATACATAGTAGATAAAACTGCTTACGTATCAAACGCGGTAAGATATATTTTGCGTCGACAAAATATTCCGGCGAAAGGAAACTTCCCCGTTTCCAGAAACCTCGGGGTTTAACGGACGTTCGTAGGGTGGCAGCACCCTTCAACGTTCTTCGAGGGTTGCTACAGAGTTATCGAGTCGGAGATGTAAGTCCCGCTTGAAACATTTCTCTTATATAATTACATTTTCCAAATATATTTTTTATGCCGTGCATGTATCTAATAATATAAAATGTAAATATATTTATATAAATACTTTGTATCTATATAAAAAATTTAGTTTAGTTATACAATTAATAATTGAAATCAATTGAAATCAATTAAAATTAACTGCAATAAGTAAATTTATCATAGATTCAAGAAAACAATTCCAATCATTTCTTTCGATATTGATAACGCAATAATTGGCATAAATATATATTTCCATTATATTATATAACATAATATAAGAAATTTTAGTCACAAAAATTATATTCATTAATAATATCGTAATAACCGCGTGCCGTAATTCTCTTTCATACCTTCGATTGAAATTGAAATTGGAGGCGATTTATCATTCTCGGTTTTGCAAATTTACTGACAAGCCGTATAATGAACTTTTCATTTCCCGCGCGGTGCATTGAAAGAACAGAAGAAAATTTCGCAAAACTTGCGGACACGTATATCGCATTGATAAAACCATCTCGAATAATATTAATACGTCGTTTGCCACGAATGCGGGCGATCGATCATCCTTTTAATTTCTTAAGTTTGCGTCCGCGGCCAAATAATACAGACAAATATGTTCCGCGCGTCGCCGTGACGTTTCCGCACGTTTTTTCTCGATCGATCATTTGCACGATTGCACAGCTAACAATATAGAAAACGACGGAGAATATACGAGCGTTCCGCAAAAATGAAAAATTGAAGATGTAGTCCAGCATCGGAGACTTCCATTCAAGCGATATCTGAGCCGCCGCCGTTTTCAGAGACGGACAATGGGGGGCATCCCGTGGGGTATCTTTTGAGTGCCGCAAACATTCAATTTGTCCATCGTATCGTCTTTCCTTCGAATTTTAACGCCGGCTGAAAATTTCATTGCAAGATGGAAACGTAACCCTAACGTCATGCCATTTCCCGTAACGCGATCCGGCCGTACGACTGTGTATACCCGGTAACAATTTCCGTCCATTTCACCTAAGTATATCTTTTATACATCGCGTTGAAATCGTACGATGATAAAACGCGAGACTAACTGTTAATTAGCAAAAACGAGAATTAAAATCGATATGGTGTTGCTTTAGTGTCGCGCAAACGATATAGCAGAAAATACGTTAGTTATCGTACTAAATGTCATTAACTGTTATAACCGGGAAACGCGCGAAGGGAAATAATTAATTTACTCCGTCGGCGAATCGATAAACGGGACGGCGCCATTCTGCCTGCGAATGCATAATAAAAGTATCCCTTATTGCGCCAACGTAAGAGAAAATATTTCATGGCCGGCCGGGAAAGCCGCTTTAGCCGGAAACGTTCCGACCGTTGATTAAATTTCCAAACTATTTTAGCAATCTGACATTTCTCTCTATTATATTATTTTTTTCGCGCGCTCATCCATGTTTTGTGCTGAAAACGATAGAGTGTACGTACATAATTGTAATACATTCGACATCAAATTTCTTTAACCGTAGTGCCAAACACTATAGGAACTGATGCGGTTCCAATTTGACGAAAAAAAGTTAAACGACATCACGTTAATCAACCGAAAGATTTCGGGAGATATATAAAATGTAGATAAAAACTGGTAATATTCGTGTTGTCTTAATTATTGGTAATTTCTGAAGCATGTCAAAATATGTCCCCATGTCTCCCGACTAATTATTTAATTATTTTAATTATTACTACCGTAAACATAAAAATAATTATTGTTATTATTATTTGGATCCATCTCTATCTGGTTGCCTTCGCATGCCTTCTCCGATCTACCAGATCATGTCCTTACTCGGCCTCTTTTTCGGCCCTAAGTCTACCTCCGTCAAGTTCGCGGTCGGTCGGTGGGGCCAAGGTAAGTGCAATTATGCTAATCAAATCAGAGAGTGGGCAAGACGCTCGAGACATGGGAAGGTGATGAGAGGTTACATCGCAGAGGGTCCGGAGTGCCGGTATTAGTTGTGGGTAACCTCAAGGTTCCACGTCAGAGAGGAGGTGGAAGATGGTAGTAATGGTCGCCATTGCTGGCGGCGGTCGTGAAAGCGGTCGAGAGGCGAGGAACGAGTAGAAATGGTCAGGTTACTTGTGTCTCTCATTCTGGGGCAACCAGAAAAGAAAGAGAGAGAGAGAGAGAGAGAGAGAGAGAAAGACCGACAACGCCCGTCCGGATCGCCGCCGCTGCCGTCGCAAACGTCGAAGTCTAATTTCGAGCGTGGAACCGTCATTATTCACCGCTCATATTCGTTTCCGCCCACACTCTCCCCGCGTTTTTTTTTCCTTTTTCTTTTGAGACCCGTATAAACAGACGGGTATGCAATTGTCGCCGGTGCCGAATTGTCGAAACCGCGCGTGGCGTCCGCCAGGAAGATTACAGAGCGCGATGACGTCGGCTAGGAAGGGACACACCTGGGTGCCCCGGCGAACGGTGCCCCGTTTGACCCTGGAACACATCAACGTGGCAATTTTGGATCGATGCGAAACGGTCGCGTTTTCGCACCACGAACGAGACATATAATTACTCGATCGGTGTCGTATAATTTTGGAGGCCCGTCGAGTGATCCTCGTCGAACGAGCACGAGCGGCGCGAGAATTTCGCGGCATCGAATTTATCGGCGTGTCGTGACAATTGCCATCGGCATCATCGCCGTCGTTATTCGCACGTCATAATTAATTTTCTCCGACCGCGCGAGTCGTCGCAGTTTCGGCGCGAAATACGTAAATTATTTTCCATAATTAAAACGCGCCGGGTTTTACATCACGCCGCGCGGCGCCGCGCGCGCGTACGACACGTATACTGAAAGTTTCATAGAATCGGCGAAGCCCCGGCTACGTATATAGCTACTGGAGAGTTTCTGGGTTATTGGTTTCTCGGTTGTTAATTCGCCATGTCGGCACACCCAGCAGTTGGAAGTGACCGCGCGGCGCTCGAGCGCGTATGTGGGTCTCGTTGGCGCAATCAAAGGGTCGAAGGCGGGAATGAGAGGGCGGCAGTAGGCGAGACTTGAGGGAAAAGGGAGACGGAAAAAGCAGGGTGGAAATAAGGAAGAAAGCACCCGTGTTTCGAGTGGCAATATAATACAGCCGCGAAACAATGGAGCACCGTGTAAGCCCGGCCACGAGGGCAATAAAACCACGACCGCGTTGGCGTATAAGCCAAGAGAGCCGTAGGAACTTCCGTGGCGGATGAGGGATAGAAAATTAAATATTAATTTCGCCGGAGCGACCGAGAAAAGCTCGGTAGCTCGCAAGCTCCCGGCTTCCTGACCCGCCGAAAGGTAGCGCGCCAATTCGAAGGGGTCAAACTCTTCCAGCTGCTACCTGGATCCTGACCAAATTAGTTTCGTTTGAATTCGAAATTCAATTAACCTCGGCACCTCACATTAATAATCTAGCGCCAAAAAACGTGTCCCGTATTATCCTTCAGTCTTCAGACACGTATAGGTACCGTAGCTGCCGAGCGATCAAACAGGAATAAACGAGGCAATTGCATTGGAAATGTCCAAGTAGATATATAATATCGACGCTTGTTTTACGCTTTATAAGTATTTAATCGGCCGTAACGGAAATTCAAGCTTACTTCCGATGAAAATTAGAGGAACGATACGTTAGCGGGAAAAATTCATTTTGCTACTCGAGAACGTGGTAAACAGGAAATCCCGTGAATCCCCGAAGGAGCCAGTCATCCCGAAGCCAGTTGATGCAATCGGAAATAATTTCCGCAAAAACACACGGTAAATGGTGGTATCTCGTTATCTTTGACGCGGTACCTGTTTTAGCGACGTTCATAAATCATCGAATCCAACGCAAGCCGCTTTACCCTGATGCATGCAATTTCACTCATAGGGGATGCACTATTCGCCATCGCAAAGGGATTATTATCGCGGCCATATTTAGCTGGGCGTGGATTACAATCGCGACTGGGTATTATGGCATAAATTCGCTATAACGCGACAAACCAAAAAATAAAACAAAAAAGGGGAAAGGGAGAGAGAGAAAGAGAGAGAGAAAGGAAAAGCGAAACAGCTATGGCAGGCCACCAAATGTTTCCTGTTTGTAGCACGCGACGCCCGGCCAATGAGGGCATCGGCAAGGGGTCGGTCGGGGATGGTGATGTCGACGACGGAAATGCAAAAGTTCGATTTATGCGCTAACACGCCCGTGCGTACGTATATATATGTAAACACGCGCGTGCACGCCCGTAACGGTAGATACGCTCTCCTGCGCGTCGCGTTGAGAGGGATGAGGCGCGAACAATGATGCATGGGCGCTAGCGTATGCGAGCGCGAAACCCTCTCTGGCCCCCTTCTGTCCATTTTTTCCTCCCCGTGACTGCCAGACTATCAATGTTTCATAGATTGCGCGCGATAACGTCGCGAGGCGCTCGGTAAAGGAAAAAAAAGCACGTCCGAATTCCCGGATATGATAACGCACGACCTGGGGGATACCTGATGGCGAAGCACGGGGCACCTACCCCGTGAAATCCCGCGAGCGGTGGTGCACGTCCCGCGCGCACCCGTCTAATATCCGCTTATGCGAGAATCTGAAATTTATGTAAACGATCCTTCATCTAGCCGCTGATAGATCCGGGAATGTATGCGCGTTGCGTGTGTCTCGCTGCCACGTCAAATGGAAACTCACGCGACGTAGTCGACGCCGTAGATACGTGTGGCGTGCGAAAGCTGCACGTCTGATTAAAAATTATTCGCACCTGCCATTTAACTCCCGCGCAATCTAATTCTTGTCACCGTCAACAAACACAAGTCTACTTTTTATGTTATACATAAATTTTATATCAGATAAATTGACAATTCCCGTTTTGGACAAAGAATTATGGAGAATTATGGAGAAATACAATTAAAATGTGTAAATCGTAAATACAGAAATATAAAAATATAGAAAAAGAGGCAGGATGAAAAAAAGTGCACTCGATCGTAACGCAAAATGCCGTCAATACTCGAGGCAAACTTAAATATTGAATACGGCAATAACGTGTATATGGCTGTCCTACAGGAAATTTCTGAAATTGTTCTGACCAAACATAACGGATATATGAGATATTCGGGCGTCGGGACACTCGACGACCGGAAGTATATCTTGATACTTTTCTGTTTGTAGCGCCAACATTTGTCTTGCCGCCCCGAAGGTACACGAAAGCGAATCCCGCACAGTGCCGTACCGCGGCGCCGCCGTAGCCCACGGGTGCAGTATATTCATGCCAGGTTAGCCGAGCACCGCACCCTCGCAGAAAGAAAGATACCCGGTCGGGATTGAAAATAAATTTCACTGAGGGCCTAACCCGTACAAATAGCCCCGTGCTGGTTTTAATGGACGCGACGCCGTGCCACACGGCTACCCGGCGTTTTATATCACCGCAGCTTCGAAAGCACCTACGGTCGTTCGATTACGACTGTCGATATTGTTCCGGCTCTTGTCGCCGGGGGAGAAACATTGCTGCTTCCCGGAGCAATCGACGGACTTCTTTCGGTGCTTTAGCTGGAAAGTCGTGCCCCGCCACCGGTATCGGAGAGACGTTTAATTTTTGGTCTTATAATACGGTATTACGCTCGGTTTCTCCTCGTGCCGAACGTCGAAAAGCCTACTACTATACGAGACGCTAACATATTATTCCGTTATGATCTGCGTCTCTTATCGCGCTATATATTAGTTGTCGCGAGGTATCTCCGTTGCAAATCGCGGTTTCTTTTTCTTTCGATTTCACCCGCTATAAACACGCGACGCAAAAATTACGCCGACCGTAAAACCGTGATTACCGCGCGGCGATAAAAGAATTGCAAAAATATAAAGCGGTATAATTATTCATAATGATCCTCGCGAAATTTATTACGTGCCCCATATATTTACGCGGTTGCCATGTATCGCTCGCGACACGTAAGGCACTATCGTTAGCCGGTATCGCGCGTAATGTAAGCAGCTATACTTACAAGCGAATATTTCCCGAAGTAATTACTTACGTGAGGGAAATTATCCGCTATCGGCGGGGACGGACTACCGCGCTCGAATCGGAAAGCTAGCAGAACAATTAGAAGGAAACCTTACCAGAACCTTGTCATTATCGGCAATAAGCGTAAGATATATATATATATATATATATATATATATATATGTATACGATACTACTGAACGATACGGATAAACAAGAAACTCGGAAAGCAACGAGAGCTGCGCAGGATAATTATTTTGCACGTGAAACGTAATTAGAATAAGCGCTTTGATTACGGCAACGAACTCTCGGAGAGAGTAAAGGGAATAGATGAAAAAATTAGTATTTCAGAGACCTATCCTATCATTATCAAGTCAGAAAGTACAGTCCCCGTATCTACATTTATGAAGCTCGAGGAATTCCAATTAATATTTATTTCAAAAAGGAAGGTCCAGCATCAGGCATCTGCCAAAGGGAATGCAGAAATAATTCTCTGCATTATATACGCACTGCTTTAATCATTGTAATTTGTGATTCCAATATTAATGATAAGTCTCGTATTAATATAACAATGTATTTCCGCGAATGCGATTGAATTTAGCTCGGCAACATTGTATATGTTTCAACAATTATTTTAGCTCCATTTATTAAGTTTAATAAAATGAGATATATCTGGATACGAAATAAATTAACTTCTCCATCCATCCCTTGGGAAAATTTACCTTAAAAATCTTTCAAAAAAATCTTAAAACTTACTTTAAAGAAAAACTTAAAAAAAATTAAAGGTTTTGGACACTTTAAAAAACTATTGTTTAAAGTAATCTTATAACTTACACTAAAAAAAAAATATTCTGTTATTTAGTGGCTCCCGCTTGACTTTAGAGCATTTTCCTTTGAAATATATAGTCTCAAGAAGATATTTTAAAAATAAAAATTTTTTTTTAAATTTTATTATTTTAGTACAAATTATAAGGCTCTCGTGATTAAATCGATTAAAGGAAAAGAGGCAGTAAGAGCCGGCGCGGTAAATAGGGCGCAAGTTATATAGGCGCAAGTTTATTATTTAATTACAATTTTATAACTAATTATTTAATTCTTAATAATCAGTCTATGATTATAAATATTTTCTCGTATTTGAAAAACACTTACCTGGTGGGATTCGAGAACTCGGGACCTCTGTATCGTGAGCTAACTGCCTTACGTGGTAGACTACTTCTTAATTTGATATAAAGTGTTATATATAGTTTACATGTCATAACCCCAGCGCAAATATATAATTTTTCAAAAATTATCTTAAGAAACAAATTCAGTTTAAAAAGAGTAATAAAATTTTGAATTGAATATATGATATAATATTTCTTAATGTAGGGTGAATGTCAGAAACCATCAGTGCCGGCTTATTAGAAATTCGCGGCTTTATTTGTTAAAATACTGCAATTATTGTAAAACATGCTACTTAATATATTCAAACCTGACGATAATTTAATACAATTTTGTTTTTTACTTGGAATTCTTTATACGAATCCTTTATTCTTTATACTCGTTTTAATAGAGAAGCAAACTATAAAAACTAAAGAAAATCTTATAAATTATCTTTTCCTAATATAAGGACAAACATATAAAAGAAGATAAATATTTATATTTTATATTTTAAAACTTAAAAACACATTAAAAATTCCAGATACAATATAGAAATAATAATAAAAAAAAATAACTTAAGAGTTATCCTTTATAACTGTAAACCTTATAACTTTAAAATACTTATAACTTTAACTTTATAACTTTTTAAGGCCCAGTTTCACACAAGTGTCACACAAGTTAACTTTTAATCTTAGATTAACTCACTCTTCGTCTCCTTCTAACATCCACCTTAGAAAAAGACGAAGAGTGAGTTAATCTACGATTAAAAGTTAACCGACACTTGTGAAACTGGCCCTAAACCTTGAAGATTTAACCACATGAAATAAATCTTCTTAAAAGTTTGCTTTCATGTAATTTTTAATTTAAGATCGAGATTCATAAAAAAACTTCAAAGTTTAATGATTTCTTATAATTACCTAAGATTTATTAAAATTACTTTAAAGCTACTTTTCCACTCCTTTAAAGTATCAGAATGCTATTTTAAAGTCAGTTTTTAAAACCTTTGGTTTTCTAAGATTATTTTACAGTCAGTTTTGAAATACTTTTAAATTTCTTAAATTACTTTAGATTAACCTTGTACACACTTTAATTTACCTAAAAATTTCTTAAGTAAACTTTTGAATTTTTAAGATTATTTTTAAGAACTTTAAAGTTATTTAAAGTATATTTTCCCCAGGGATATGTATCGCGGTCGATGGCGCATTTTTCCAATTGTTTGAATTTACCCACGGTTGCGTTTCGAAAAAGAGTTTTTGAAAAAAATAAATAAACTGGCGTACGGTTCTATCCCGGTTCTATTCTATCGCTCTCATAGTCCCCGGCGCGGGCAAACAGCGCGAAAACGCGAAGAATTTTTAATTCACCCATCAGTACGCCCGCTAGAAACGCCGTGCGCTTTTCTCCTGCATCCGGCCAAATCGATCTCGGGTGAATCGATGAAAAATGAACGGTTCGGTGAATCCGCACCGGTTCGGTCCCGGTGTTTGCCGCGAATTCGCATCAGGCTGGTAAAACGGTTTAGAGCGTGCGTAACCGGCCGCGCGCGCGCGCGCGCGCGTTTTTCCGCGGCTTCCCTGCGGGACCGCGTTACGGAATTGCATTTCCCGGAGGCGCATCCGCGACCCGCTATTTCACCGTCGGTTATTATCGCCGGCGAAAATGTGTCTATGGATCCTGTGGCCCGGTAGGATCGCGTGAACGCCGGCCGACACGCGATGCGACGCAACCCAGACAAACAGGGCGAAACAGCTGTATAGGTATAGAACGCAATACCGGAAGGAACAAAGACAATTCGCGTCGATGGGGTCTCGAACTCGCCTGGATTCTTCGGTCGGCGATGTAAACGGCCCACGATTGTTCGGTCGATGAAGCGCTTACGAGGATCTACGATATCGCGAATGCGTCATTATGTTTCGACTTTCGACATGGGATGCGGAACAGCGTGACACTTCCGCGTAAGTGTTCCAGCACTTTGCGCCCTGATGATGTGCACTCTACGAAGATGCACGTATGTAGTTTCGTCTCAAGTACATCCTGCCTTTTCTGATGGAACCTGGAGAAATTCATATTTTACCGTCTTGAAAGTTACACGGCATCTTCTACGTGAATTCTTGAAAATATTCACCCGACGCTATCGTATAAAAGCTGTAAACTAGTGAATTATTGATGTAAACGTGTTCCCGTACCGCAACGGATTAAATCGGAAATACATGAAAGTTTCGTTAAAAAAATAAAATAAAATAAAATAAAATAAAATAAAATAAAAACGTTACAGTGTGTGTATATAACTACGTAACGTTATTTCACATCTGTCGGAAGTACTAAAAGTTCATGAAAGCAGATCATCAGCGAAGTAAATGTTTCACATCGCGCATCGAGAACAGCACGGCAAGTCGCACGAGCATTATTCGTTTAAGCGTAAACGCGCGTTATTATTACGAAATCCGCAGGAGCGATGCCCGCGAATGAAATTATTTCGCACGAGCGGCAGGAGACTCATTTTTCAGACGGGAGCCAATAGCGATGGCAAGCGCCCTCCTCCCCCTCTCCCACCCTCCCTGTAATGCGACGAATGTCCGTTGCGGCGGATAAAATGAAGATAATTTGTTCGCATTTCCTATCTCTCGTAGCGGCACACCGTGCATTCGCGGCGCGGAAATTATTCCTAACGCGCAACAGGAGACTCATTTTTCGCCGAGGAAACCTGGCCTTCGTGTATACGGTCACGGCCGACTTAATGAACGGCATATATATCCCCGAAAACGCGGCCGCGGCTCTGCCGCGACTGAAAAGTGAAACCTCCGCGAGATTGCGAGAACGCGAGCGTGAGCCAGGCGGGTCGATACAAGGCAGAAATGCGTGAGATAAAACGCATATAGGGCGTACGCACCGCGAAACGCCACGTCGCGCGTCGTTTCGGCCGCGAGGCGATAAGAAATGCCTGTGTAGTCTCGCGTGTCACGTTATTTTGCATTCCGTTCTGAATATTTATAAGGGCTGTCCATCAAGGGGGGCAGGGCAGCCGTAGGAAGGGGGAAAGGGGAGACGTGCATTTTCATTTCCAAGTTACGGAGCTGTCGCTGCCAGATTGGAGAGATACTATAAGTAAAATATTAAATCCCTGTCTTTCTCGGGCTCTCTTTCCAACGCACCTGTCGCTCAGGTGGACGAGCGTAATGTCCTTCGAGATTTTCCCCGGTTAGCAATTAGATTGTTTTCAGGGACGGCGCGGGGGGATCCGCGGCGCGGGACGGGACGAATAATTCAATCGTCATGAAAATGCCATGCGAAGCGTTCTTAGCGGCAGCAACCTCGATAAACCGACGGTATGTGATTTAATACCGACTTGTATATATATATCGCGATATACGCGGGCGATCTCCCGACAACCGATTCGCGTCGTATCGCAATTAACGCTCGCCGCTCGGCTAATGGTATATATCGTCTTTCACTGAACAAGAGTTACCCCTTCTTCCCCCCCCCGCTCATCTGCGCGCGCGTTACCGGCTTCCCTGAGAACGACTGAGGCTGCGGTCCACTTGACGCTACAAATGCTTTGAAACGTTCTTCTTCTCCTTTCTTCATTGAAAAAAAAGAGAAGAGGAATGCTTCGAAGCATTTGTAGCGTCAAGTGGACCGCAGCCTGAGAGAGAGAGAGAGAGAGAGGCATGAATTGTTAGAAAAATATTCCTGGGGGAGGGATGATTCCAATTTCTCTCGCGGGCGCGTTCAATTTTCGCGCTTATTTTCTGTCAAAACACGACCGGACGTATTCACAGTATTCGCCAAGGGTTACGAAAATATTCAAAGGTGGCGTTTCGTCAGTGTCACCAGCGGCCGAGTGTGACGCGGTCGCGGGGAAAAAGAGAGAAAGGGAA
Organism: Temnothorax americanus; assembly: GCF_048541705.1. Taxonomy (NCBI): domain Eukaryota; kingdom Metazoa; phylum Arthropoda; class Insecta; order Hymenoptera; family Formicidae; genus Temnothorax; species Temnothorax americanus. The sequence continues at coordinate 3,353,510 of NW_027509329.1, forward strand.
AGAGGAAGGAAAGGAAAAAAAAAGAAGTTTTAAAGAACTCTTGATTGCCGAGAAATAATATTTGGAAGGGCGGTTAAAGTTACCCGCTGCGGGACGTTTGGACGCCAGCTCAGCTCCCCTATATATATATATACGGGGTAACGCTCTCCCTCCGTGTTTTTTCTGTTCCGCGACGCGTGAGGTGTCCGCGTGGCAGCGCTCCTCCATCTGTCAGTATATCCTTCTAAGGTTGCACTTGCAGTAGCATCCGTACCCTTGTTCGTGCGAACGGAAAATTTCATTACGGATAAATGCGTAAGCCGAACAAGTGTCTCACCCTCCGTGAACCGCACCGCGCGGCTGCAATTCATCCGATACGCGAGGTCCGTGGCTGCGATTTTCGTGTTTTTCCATTTTGTTTATACAACAGCGTTACAACGTTTAATGCAACGCATCCGCACGGATAACGCGCGATCCATTAACAGAATTACATGTGACTCGGACAGCGGGAAACGCAAAAATTTTATCTCCCCGAGAACAACGGGAAGAAAAATTAAAACATCTGTCTACCGGCCGGAAATTTACAGCGGTGCAAAACTAAAAAGAAAAAAAAACATTTAAACGTAAACCCTTAGTGCGTATTTGGCGAACCGTTTTCGAGATCAAAATTGCGCTTCGGAGGATCAATCCGAATAAACCTTCGGCGAGCGCGCGGGCTGCGCGGGACCGTGCGCATCATCATTCGTCATCATTATTCACGGTCACGATACATGATCGCAACAGGGCGAGAAGGGATACGAGGTCCCCCTCGCATCCACTCTAGGCTGCCGGCGTCGAAAGCGACTGCTGCCGACGAGGCGCATTAAATTTCACACGGCGGCGGCCTCGAAACACGCCTCTTTCGTCGGAGAAGTTCCCGCGGCGCATCAGAGTAGTCAGAGTCGACCACCCCCGTTTGATAGATCCTCGGTCAGGGTGGTCGTGGGTAGCCACTTGACGGGGGTGCTCCACCCGCGTGACGCAGCACCGGTTTCCACGTTGAATTCGGCGTAATATCCCGAGGACGCGGACGTGCCCCGTGAATAGCTACACCTGTCGCGGTATTATATCGTCCGGAATGTCCGCAGGAGTCGTCCGAAATTAATGGATTCTAACCGTTACCCCGTAAATAACGCCTATAGCCACTAGCCACGCTGGAAGAATCGACCGGTGGATGCTTACATGGAAAATATTTGTGCACTCTGCGGCGCAACGGCTATAGGAAGTCTCGTCTGATGCGATTGACCGGCGCAGTTACGTCGAAAGATATATATATAATGGAATACACTGTGCAATTTGAAATATCAGTACCATAAAGAGATAGCGGATTCACTACAAACAAAAATAAACGCGTCGCGCTTACGTGACCCGTGTTTAGGTTCATCATTTATTCGGCTGTTAATAAAAGTTTAATCTTATAGAACCTTAAACCCTAATAGAATCCAAAACTCACGTAAACCTTAAACATGGATAAATTTTACCCAGCACATTTTATTTGCTCATAACATCCGGAAAAGTGATCAAAATTCAATGCCTTTTTTTAATTTGTGTGGAAAACATTGAGGAATAAGATCATTCTTTTAATATTTTTGCGATTAAATAAGTTTAAAAAAATTTAAAAAAGTTATAATAAAAAAACGCATGTTTCTTCTCAACATTTCCTTTTCTCTAAAAGAATCATAACTTTTTAGCAATAAAGGATAAAACAATGAAGCCAACGAGATTTTAAAGAAGGTTAGTTCTTTAAGAAAATTTAGAAGCAGATCGCTGTTTGTTAAAAAACCATTTTTTTACGAAATAAAAATAGGTCTTTTTGAGCAAAAGGTGGACAGGACTTTATTTAGTGAATAAAGATTTATTTAGTAAATAACCTTATTTTACTATTTCAAAATGTTCTATTATAAAAAAACATGACATTTTAGTTTAAAATAAAAAGACAGAATCATATTGTATTATATTATATATAAATCAGATTACATTATATATAAATCATATTGTATCAGCAGAACAGTCATGGTTTTGGACAAACCTTTAGTCTTCACACAACTAACAATAAGTTTTAAATAAAAAAAAAATAAAAAAATAATTCTGTTATGTATAAAAATAAATTAAAAGAATTTTTAAACAATTAAAAACCCTGGATATACATAGTTAAAAAAACAGGTAAAATTTACCAAAACCAAATTTAGTTCTTCTTGTCGAGAATGCTCAGGTGACATAATAGTTTTAAGTCATACTTTCTAATAGAGACACTAATAAACTAATTTTTTTTAGACCTAGTGTAGCGCTTTTCATATTTTAAGAGCGATAACGTTTGAGAAGTTGGTCTGGGTAAATTTTACCCATGTTTATAGGGTTCCAGTCAAACTCACCGATTTGGAATTTCTCCGAAAACGTCAGGATGAAGTAATAATTTCGTGTTTCCGTCCACGAGCGGAATATCAAATTACTATTTGATATTTCCTACAAGATATCTTGCGAAAATGATGAAACATCATATCGTTGTTACAGCGCGTTTCTAACGCGCGGAGCTACAAGATACGTATTAACAGCGCCGGGCTCTATCGTGAGTATCGTGCGGCTATACCATTGGGTACCGTCGACGTAGCGTCACATAATCTCGCAGTTCGTATTCGGTGAAAATCAGCGTGTACAGCGCACGATACAGGCGACCCTCGCCGAGAGAAGGGGCTCGACTACGGGCACGATAATGGCTGCTGTCCTCGCTGATAGTTCCGGCCGTTTTGAATAATTCAATGAGAGCAACTAATTGTGTTTATGCAAATTCGGCCGAGACGAGTGCTCGGGGGGACGAATCGCCCGCCGTATACGGGTTCTGCGCATGATTTCCCAAGGATGCGGGCCCGCGCGAGATAAGACTTCGTGCGAAGGGTCGAAACGAAAAACGACCGTGCCCGATACACGAACGGCCCACTCGACGCGCAACCCCCGCGCGAAAAAGTAAGAAACGCATCGTGTTTCGGGCACGGGGACGGTGGCAGGGGAGGCATACGGCCGAATGAAACCGGCACGCGCGCACGTCGCCACGCAGCCCGGCGGCGGCCAAAGCATATGCATCCCCTCGGTCGTTCCACGGTCAAGAGAGATCCCGCCCCTTGATTAAGCGAAACACAACCTCCGAGGGATTATCTAAATTGCTTCGCGAAATGAATTAACGGCGCACGTCGATGATCGCGCAGCCCTTTAGGTTGCGCCCCGTTTCCCTCCTCGTCGACATGCAACGGAGAGCGCTTAATGTCTGGTAGCGATAACCAGATCGGCTGAATGTATCGTTTTTCAACGTGACCGGCTACACCGGATATCACCGTCCGTGTACGCCAACTTCTGCTGTTATCCTTTCTCACTTAATACAAACCCCGACGTTGAGCGATACGACGGCAAAACATACGATGATTAACTCAAGAAACATGGTACACGGTAGTGTCTCGCGTCTCGCGCCAAGTGTTCGCGTCAACGCGTAGCGGTACCTACGGACAGCGAGACCGAAAGTGTCTCTCGAGCATCGAGTTGAGCGGAGACACGATGATCATATCTAAAAATCTGTGTAGTAAGAGAATATTAGAAAATACTCGGTTCAATTAATACCAAACAGTTGCATCTGCTAATATCGTTCATTCTTTGAAAAATTGGAATTGATGTACACAATATTGATATGTATACAATATTAAATTAAAAATAGAAAAGAACAATCAGAGGTACTCATCAGATACTTCTAACGAACGATGAATAAAATCAAGTTTTATTGATATCTATTTTATTGATATTTAAAAAGTTAATTATGTCCTCTAAAATAGTTAAATATAGAATTTTTAATAACTTTATAATGTTTTAGTAAGAAATAATTCTAATATTCAATTTAGTTTGCTCAATAAAATATTTATTTCTAAAAAAAATAATTATTCTTGAATTTTTTACACAAATTATACATCTATTTTTAGACAAGTGCGCACACTTATGATAAAAATTGTACGATTACTTCAGAAATGACGACTATTTCGATGATTTATATATGTATAATATTCTAGTAATTTAAATGTCTAGCCTTCTGCATTTAGATATTATATTATTATGACGTCAGCAATAGTATATATACGTCTTACAGAGATAACATACGGTATAATAATAGGTGTTCTATTTTCATTGCGTTTTTTAGCTAGCAGTCGTCTTAGCACATATTAGGTAAATATATTGTACACATTGGTGTTAAAAACTTTTAACATACCTACATTATTATTATACTCTATTTTTTGCAATTATCGGTTTGTAGCAAAAGAAGATCAAGGAAAAACAAGGGAAGTAATCCCTTAAGGCTTTCTTGAAATACGTCGTAAATTCTATTCAGTAATTATTATTTACGACGGAAAAGAGAGAATCACTTTTCTGAATTTTTTTAATACCAGGTAGAACAGCATGTAACAATTAAATCAAAATAATGTCTAAATGACGGCAAAATGACGATTCTTTGTAATTTTACCATCATTTTATCATCATTTTGACGTCTTTTGACTTTATTGTAACTTTCTGTTCTATGAGTATAAAATCTATTAATACAAGGTTTCATTATTTAAAAAAAACATATGTATCTTAAAACATTTTTAAATTTTTATATTGTAAGATTTTTTTTAAATGGCGGAGCTACAGCAGTTGACATCAGAAGCATCACAAACCGACTTTAAAAATGGTACCAGTTGAAATAGCCAGAAGAAAGCATATGTAATACAAAATAAAGAAGTTTTTCTTAAAGTAATATTCAAATATCTTTTCAACGTTTTAAAAAATTTTTATTCCGAACAAAATCACAGATGTTTAAAACAGACGTATCAATTTTACTCACCAATTTTTATCATTAATTTTGCAATTGCAGACGAAGAAATGTATAAAATAAAAAACCCTTAAAATGCTAAAAGCAATTTAATATGTAAAGTAAGCATGTAAAATTTCAAATAAATTAATTGCAGATGCGTTTTTCGTGGCTATTTCGGCTGGCAATATCATTCGAGATATATCTGTAACCGATTTTAAAAACACGGTTTCAAAAAAGCGCATTTAAAGTTTTAAATTAAGTTTAATGTGACGTGTTTTACTTTACTCAGATTCATCCCTCCACTGCTGGTCTATACAATAAACTTTCTAAAATAAAAAATAAAGATATTAAAGATTAATTGAGAAAAAACGTCATTTTACGGTTTGGATTTTGGTAGTTTAATGATATTATTCATGTGAAGTTTATATGTACATTACTTTGCTTTAGCAAATCACGTTCTGTTACAAACGGTCTTGAAACTTAATCTTTAACTAAACTAGTATACTATATTACAATCACATTTTAAATTAAAAATGAATTTAATAGTACCAACATACATCTTAAAATATATATAGAAGATGCACGAATATAAAAAATGCACAATTTTCATATCTTAGGTGTACCTTTTAAATTGGTACAACTTCTACAAGTTAATAATGTCGAATGTATTTCGAAAAATCTATCATCTTTGTCAATTTTTTCAGGTCATATTTTTTTTAATAATGATGATGGTGCAGGGCTATGCTCTAAGCCTCATCTAATTCGACGGAGTCGGTTACAAGTGGTACGTACGCGCGCATTTCCATGCTAGGATATCTAATAAATATATTTTTTAAATAAGAAATTTGCAAATCGTTAATGTCGATTTATTTTGTAGATTTGGGAGAAGATTCTTCCTCGGATCAGTCTAAGTCAACAAGTGCTCAAAAGTAGCATTTGAACTGAACTAGCACCGAGAAATTATTACTAAACAGGCTATTCTGACTTGGACTTTAGATCTATATAGGACAACGTTATTTCTTGCGTCTGATGTATTCTTCTCTTGCTTCAATTCTATAAACAATTGCACTTTAACTGCACTTTAATAAAGATAAGATAAAGAATTTTACTTTACATACCCCAAGGGGCCTTAAAGGGCGTTTTGAAGGGACGTACCCCACCTTAACCTCCAATTCATCCACACTACCTTACTGTTTCCTCCTTTGGACCAACGGTTTAACGTCTCTTCCGAAAAACGGAGCCCAGTTTTCTTCGCACCTTGCACGGAAGGGCGCGGTTTTTTCGGAAAAAAACTTTTCCATGATTCATGGCTCTAGTGGACTCGAACCTGGTTCCTCAGATTACGAGTCTGGCGCTTTACCACTAGACCACACCGCTGCTCTAACTGTACTTTAATAAAATATGATATTTCCTGTGCACTTATAAATAAATTATGTTTAGAAATATAACTTTACCCAAGGTGATGGGCTAATTGTAAAAATAAAATAAAAAACTGATCAACATAATATTGTCTTAAATTTCATTTTATTTTACACACATAATAAAACGATTATTGTAATTACATAAATGAGATGTATGTTATTGAAGAATATGTAAGAATGCATTCACATATGCGATACAAACTATATAGATAAACAATAGACCGTAAGATGTATAAATAACGTACCAGATTATTATACTAAAAGTAAAAATTAAAATATAAGTCTAGATCTCCGCTATTTATAAAAGTTTCTGAAAAATATTATTATATCTACATTTTGCCTTTTACATCTAAATTACAAGAATCTGTTATTACCTACTTGTATCATTATTTGATCGACTCATTCCCCTATTCAATCTCAATCATTACAAATAAAATTATTTTTCATAATGTTGCATTGATAATATTGGATATCATTAGCGATGTTTTTTGTGTTAATTTCGGGTCAAGATTCTAGGTCTTTTCTTTAAATACCGTATTACAGATAAGAGTTGCAACGTATATCCCGGAAACTGTTGCAAAATATCGGCGGTTTCGTAATGGAGACTACGCCTACAATATTGTTTTGCCTTTACATATTTTATTTTCATGCTTATTAACAAATTCTTTTACATTAAATATTTTATTATTCTATTACACTGATGAGAAAAAAAAGTTAATTCCAAAAAATATTTAGTCCAATACGAGCAACTTAACATTTTAGTTAGTTTAACTAAACATTAGTTGAATTAATTAATTCTTAATTAAAAAAATTTTAAAGTTAACATAAATACACTATACCTTCTTTAGTGCAATTTAATAAATATTAATAATTGTTGAAACAACTAATGTTTAGTTAACTAACTAACATGTTTAGTTGCTCGTATTGGACTAAATATTTTTTAAGGTTGACAATTGTTTTTTCTTAGTGTAAGTACAACAGAAGAATTTAATTTTTTATGTGAGAAAGGATTAAATTTTATAATATATTATATAAATTCATGCTCACTTGGCACGATGTCTGACATCACTACTTTTATGGCAAAAATGGATTAAAACAACATTGTTTCGCGCAATAGCTACGCACAATAGAACGCGATACTTGTCGCCCTTTTTTACTTTTTTTTTTTAAAAATGTCTTTATGGTATTAGATACGACGCGCGGGACATCGCGACGATTAATTCCAAAATACCGCCTGATACTCGGCCGGGCGTGTCTCAACGTAAGAAGCTGAATACTTACAACCCGAATCGAACTCCTTGACGTCGCGACCTCTCAACGTCACCGGCAGTCTACCCTCTCTTCGAGAGCGTCGGCACTCTCGAAAACCAGGGAGAATTCACGGCGCGAGTTGATAATGTCGCCGACGCGACGGCCGCTTCGCGAGCTATGAACTCGTAGTACAGACCGTGATACATTACAAGGGTGGCGCAATTTTTCACGTTTATCGCATTCCTGTTGCGGATCCCTGGAGCCGATCCGCGCCGCGCTTCGCAAAACGAAGGATATTATGAAAGAACGCTCGGAATTAATTACCGGCGCGGCGGCGGTCCGACCACGCGAGTTCATAATCCGCCGGCCGCATTTGTCTCTTTGAGGGCAATGCATTTAATATTTTGGTAATTGTTTAGATGGGGGGGACCACCTTCGATGACCTTGATATTTTAGTATGTTGTCAAGGTCACCCTCCTGAGTGACCTTCAGAAGGTTTCAGCCCGCGCTCGTTATTCGTTAAAAAGTTATTAAAAAAAAAAAAGTTTGGAAAATATAGCAGCTATTTTGAGTATTGGAAGGCATAAATAACTAATATATACGTGTGTGTGCCCTGCTTTAAAGAACATCACAATTTCTATAAAGCAGGGCAACACACGTGTGTGTGACGTGTGTGTGTGTGCCCTGCTTTAACGAAAATCACAACTTCTATAAAGCAGAACATACACACATGTGTGTGAGCTCTGCTTTAACAAAAATCACAACTTCTATAAAATCACAACGTCTAGATGTAAATAAGCAGTGACCTTGTTTTGAATAGCACGCGTTCCAAGCATGTATATACAATATATATGTGTATATATATATGTATGTAAACCAGCTTGTAAAGCGCGCCACGAACCCATATGGCACACCTCGTTTCGCGTGGAATAGCTGCTATATTTCCAAAAAAATTTTTGTTAATAACTTTTTAACGAATAACGAGCGCGGGCTAAAACCTTCTGAAGGTCACTCAGGAGGGTGACCTTGACAACATACTAAAATATCAAGGTCATCCAAGGTGGTCCCCCCCATCTAAACAATTACCAATATTTTTGCAAGATAGAGAGAAAGAAAGAGAGAGAGAGAGAGAGAGAGAGAGAGAGAGAGAGAGAGAAAGCCGTTTAGGGCGCTAGATGGCCGATTCGCGCGCACCGTCAGTCCCCGCAAAAAAGAAACCGGTGTAAGTGCATTGTCTTGTAAAAAAAAGGGTAGCCGGCCGCGGGTTCAATTAACTTAATGTAAATTACCTGTCGCGTCCATGTCTCTATATACGCGCTTCGGTTGGAACAGGAAGAGGAAAAATTCATGAATCATTTTGTGGCGTGTTTAATAGCAGCGACCTTATAGCGAGCGAAATTATGACGGATTGGTCGTTGTGTTAAAAATTATCGTCAGAGAAAATCTTCAGCGCTTCACTGATAAGACCAATCTCCCGACACTCTCTTCGGGGTTTATAATTTTGAAATCTCTTTCCTAAATATTACAGCGTATAATCTTCCTAATCGCGTTGAAAGCATCTCGTCGAGCAGTATATTTCGTATTTCCTCGCACGATACATTTTTCGTTTGATCGTAAAGAATCCACAAAGGCAAAGGCAGCGAGTATTACTTTGCCGTCTAGCGCCGAGTAGGAGCTCTCCTCCGAACGAAAGTCCCGCAGGACTTCTGTTCCCCAAGTTCCGTCTCGCTCACGACCGTCTATCCTTCGTCCTCATTGAGGAAGTAGCGGAGTGACGATATATGCGTGTCCTATTGTCGGAGATAAATATTGTAAGGGCCAAGATTGTGTATCCACCACGGAAGTGGGCATTGAACGCATTTGCGAAATTGGTGCAATCCGCTTCGTGAATTCTGGCACGCTCGACAACGACGACGGCGAACTGCGAACGTTCGTTAAAGCCGGATCCAAGCAAACGAGCGCGAACAAACACGAACGAACAATATACTTCAATGAGAGCACCGCGAATGTATCTGGACCCCAGCCTGGCCGCGGATTCGCTTCTGGCTCAATTAATGGTAATTACTAAATCCCGCACCGACGCGACTACCGAGAGAATATTCCTTCTCTCCCTACCGACGCACTTAATTACGCAAAAGTATGTTGACGCGATTTTTCTTGCCGATTTATTGTCCTTGAGCGATACCGGGCAATCTTATAATTACCACAAAAGATCGTTAATTAAGATAAATATTTAATTATAATATAATTACCGATTAGACTTGAGATTAGGGTATATGCCTAATGAGTATCTAAACCCTTTTTTTAATTATAGATTTTTCGACGAGTTTGAAATCGATCTTTTTTAGTGAAAATTATTATCCTGTGGAAATTAATTATATCTAAAATTAAACAAAGAAAGCGAATTAATTGTATATTAATCTTGAACATCTAATGTGATGGAAATAAAAACTTTTTAATATTCACATTGTTTGTAGGTAACTATAAATCTAGATATATAGCGTAACATCTGTGATTTTAAAAGGATGCGATTACTTTTGGGACATCCCTTTTCTAAATAAACGTTTCTCGATGTCGAGGGCTATGAGATGGTGATTCTGTGCATGAAAAGACGGAAAATGAAGCCAGTAGGTTTATGAAGCATTATGTTAGATGAAAATTCCATTCTCCGCACGACCCTCGGAATATCATCCGCCAGCGAATAACCGCGGGACGAGATGCTTGAATTTTCAACGCGCTCCCTGCAAAAGGGGACGTTTGGAGGAGGGGGAAAGGGGAGAGGGTACAGAACACATCAACGTTTCGACAACTCTGGCGATTCTCCCCGTCCCGCGCTTCTTTTCCCATCCACAACCGTGTAATTCGAAATGGTGCGTGTTGCATTCCCGTGTCCGATGCAATATAGCCACGTGCATACGTCGCGTACTCCATATAGGGAATTACAAATGGACAAAGCCCAGCTGCCGGCCGACACTGGCTGCGGTGCCAAATCGAATGGTGACACGCGAGACACGCGACTCTTTTCACCCCCGCCTCGTTTTCCGCCCCCCCCTCCTCAAACCATGTACACTTGATCGTCATCACCATTTCTCTCTCGTTCTGTATCTTTTATTCGAGATTCCCGACGCACATTTGTAATTGTAAAATAATGGTACACGCGCGCACGATGTAGTCACTCGAGCAGAAAACGTTATATACAATTTGTGCAATTGTATGTACAAAAAATATCTATCGTCGTTGAGACGATAATTGATAAGTTAATCGTATAGCTGATGATTTCGTCTGATTTTTTGCAGATTTGCATAACAGCTATAATATCCTCACTTTTCTCCGAACATTTGTGACGTAAACAAGAGCGCTTGATTATACTTCGATATTTATATCGCGTAACTTTTCCTTGTTAATTTTCGGATCTACAATGTTGTCAAAAATAACTAGTATTTTTCAGGTATTAATCGAACCATGGGCTCTCTCTTTCCGCTCGATGCAATTGCAATTGCGCGTGGTTGCCGAGAGCCATTTCGAAATTGTCCCTTCGTTCGCACCCATTAATTACGGCCATGCTATAGCGGCTTAAGCGATATTGCCCGATCATCGCATTAAAGAGTCACGCGTTACCACTTACAAGCATCCGCTTGATTAACGCCGCACTTTGTTCAGGAAGAGAATATATTTCCGTCTGCGCAAAGAGAAAACCGTGTCAAACTAATTTACTTTCATCACGATAATTTTAACGATAATTTAATTGCTTTCTTCGTCAAAATGTTGCTCCTAAAATATCAAACACAATTATTTAGTCAAACACAATTAATAATAATATAATATGTCTAATGACGGAATATAATTAACGAAATGCTGTACGCTACCGAAAAGACCTTGAATTCTCGCTGGCCGCATTCACGTTTCACGGCAAATCTCTTGCGTGACGCCTACCCTCCTTCATGGGTAACGTAATCACGGCTTTAGTCTCGCGGTGGTATAACAAACAAATATTTTCAGGGTCGTTGGTTAATATGCTAAACATTTCATACCGAGAGGCCCAGAATAGCGACCGGGAAAACCCTTGTCCCTTTTAGTCCCAAAGTAATGTCAGGTATTATACGATTCCCGGGAGAATTCCTACGCCCCCTTCTGTCTCACTTAAATTATCGCCGTAATTACGGCGTATGCGTCGTAAAACGCGGTCGCCCGGCACAATGCCGTCATGCTCGCGTAAGAGCCGTATACCGGGAGAAAAGTGTGCTTGTGATCACAACGCATTTCCTCGCCGTAGACGCGCGACTGGCGCGCGGCACAACAAATCCCCCCCTTTTATCGCTCGCACTATCTCGCGCGGCGAATTACGTGAATCTTAATACAACCATTTCGCCCCCAATCTCTGACGATAACGTAAAAATGGTGGCCCACCTCTTTTGGAAACGCGTCGCGCGGAACTGCATTGAACGAAGCGCGAAAGAGAATTTCGCGCGTGAGACGATGAAACGCCCGCGTGAGCCGCGATTGTCGGCGTCACCACTTCCCAATGCGAAACATTTTCGTGTTTCGTGAGTTATAGGAAGTTCGTGTGGCGCTCTTTCTCCCCGTGCTGGCGCGCGGATAAATTATCCGTCGTGTCACGGATCTACATCACGTGTCTACTTTGTCCGCGTGTTGGTGGCTATCTCGTGTGATTCTTTCTCAACACGGGGTCCCCGGATCGCGTTTCGTAATCTCACGCGTGTACACGACCTTTCACCGTGTCTTCCTTCGGCAAGTGATTAATGGTACCGCCGCCGCCGCCGCCGCCGCCGCCTTATGGCCGGACGAGAAAGTGTTGCAACATTTTTGGATTCCATCCGCACAATTCCCTTCATAGAAAGAATTTAATTCTGCTTCGTGTCACCCGAAGACAGTCGGACGTGTTGAATCGCCTTATTCACGCCCATCTTTCAGCTATTTTAGTCGTTCGTTAGGGATGGAATCAAGTTTAATATGTACTTGAAAATCCGAGTAAAATCGAATAATCAAGTTTCATTTTTTTAGGTTCGACTAATAGTCATATTGAATCCCGATTAGTTAGTTTAGAATTTTAAAATACCTGCAAGATTTGAATTTTTATCGTAAAGAATCGAAATCTTTTACAAGTAGTATTCGAATATGTTTTCATAATATATAAGTTATAATGTATAAAACTGTAATAAAAAGATATTTGTGCGTGTATATTATATATATTATGCTTCACACATTAAATTTCTAATAAAGTTCAAACATATTCGATCCAAGTTCGAGTCTATTTGGAAGTAACCCTCTTGTTTTTCGAGGTTCTTAGAGGGTTCGAACCCATTTCATCCAGGTTCGAGTATACTTGAAATATTGCTTTTATTTTTCTAAGTAATCATAGAGAGTTTAAAACTGCGTCAACAGATTCAAACCTATAAGATACTTAATCCTAATCATTATGATAGCACGCGATCCAATCATGATAATTCAATATATGTCGTAGAAAGTAAAAAGTATTATAAGGGAAGTTACTAACGAAGTAAATCTCAACAAAACATTTGTATAGCTCTCTCCGTAAAAGGTAGCGAAAAAAAAGTTTTTTTTTATGAATCGTAGATTCAGATAGCGATATAGGAAAGGATATCGTGACTCCAGAAAGCCTGTCGCTGTCGCCTAGTCACGTGTTATAATTCTCGCCGTACGTCAAATTAATTCCATTGCTTTTAATTTGTCATTTTTCACGTGACATCTGGCGACGCAGATGAAGAATGACAAACACGCGAGGCACTGATTAAGTAAGAAACCGCAACGTTCGACTAACACCCCGACGCTCGTATTTATGGAAATATCGTGCACGAACAACTTTATTCCGATGAAATCTTGTGCGCGATCAATAATATCTTAGGCGCTACGTAAAATGGAAATTTTAACGACGCATGTAGCGTATAATGTATCACGTTGTCTCATCTAATACAGCGACAGCCGAATCACACGTCGGAATCTTATATCGATCTACACATCTACAATTTTACAGGATTCTAATTTCAGGACACGTCGTTTTTCGAGCGACGACGTTGGGAATATGCGTGCACTTACACAACGACAATTAAGTATAACTGCGCGGAGAAACGCGCGCGGCAAAGAAAAACACAGGAAGAAGGGCCGCAGAAGCGGCAGAAAGCGAGGAGCGTTGGTAAAACAGTGGCTGCGATTTTTTTATTATCTCAGCGGTGATTAAAGTAATGCGATTTCCATCCTTTCATCGAGGCAGAAGCGCAAATGAGCGGCCGAGTATTGTTCGCGTTCTCCCCCTGCGCGCGCGGGCTTAACAATCGTCGTTCCTCTCTTCTCTGTCTGCTCCGCGAAACCGAATAATCAATCCACTTCGCCGTGAAACGTTTTCCCCTTTGTATCGCGAAATATCCGTCTCTCGAGATCCTCGCGACGCGCGAGTAGCATTTCGCCAGCGATGCTAGTTTGCGGATCGCCCCCCGCTCGCCGCTTCGCGCCGAAAGAGAGCGAATAAAAGTGAAAAAGAGAGAGACAGACGTCGAGAAAAAGAGAGAGAGAGAAAAAGAGAGAAAGCGAAAGAGAAGGAGAATGAGTAAAGCCAAACGGCGGGAGAAAGGACGGGAAGGGCGGACTTCAAACAGCCGCTGCATAATGCATTCGACCGGGCTAGGTAGTACGGCCGTTTCCTCACGCGTACCCCTCGAAATAAAAAGCTTTCCCGTCAGCGCGGAGGGCCAACTTTCGCCGTCGCGTCGCGCGTCAACGAACGGCGGTCCTCTCGGCGCGGCGCCGCGGCGCGCACTTGGCGATGAAGTCGTCGTCGTCCTTCGTCGAGTGGACCAGTCGTTGACGGTGAATTATTTCTACGAGCGGCAGACGCGTAAAACCGCCCGGGAAATTTCAGCGGGATACTTATACTTGCGCCGGCGGCAGAATGGGTTCGACGAGCGCACGACGATCCGGATCCGCCAATGCGCTCGATACACCGACGCTCGTTTGTAACGTTGTGTGCCTCAAGCGTCGTGTAATCGCCGATAATTACGTCGGAATGACGCGGCCGTTCTTACGCGGATACGCCCGGCGTGTTCGGCCGCAACGTATTATTCTATCGTTTGCATCGGCTGTGCGATACGTCGATACAGGCCGTGGCCGGCCGCCTCGATCGATGCACTCTCTCGTGCGAATGTTTTTCGCACGGTCACGACAGCCCAGTGATTTCGCATTGAAACCGAATTTCCGGCGGCTGCTCGTTACTGTGAGATACTAAGGTGTAGTACGCACTTCAGAACGTGTTCGAGTTATTGAAATGCTGAGAACTTTGTGAGAAGTTAATACACATTTTATTTCGTAATTTATTGTTATGATTCAAGAAATAGGAATTTCAAAATATGATCCTTTTTTTAATTACTTTAAGATTACTGTGTGAATAGATTTCACAATTTGCTAGATCTGATAAAAAAAAAAACAGTCCACTTTTACCTCGAAAATTCTCTATTTTGCATTTATTTAATTCAGTTTGTTGATAACAACATATTGCTATTTTAAAAAATGTTTAGAAAAACTTGCGGAGAAAGATTTGACTGGTAAAAATTTTCTTAATATTTATAAAATAAACAGTCAAACGTGTCACCTCACAATTACAATCAATATTAAACGCGTAATCTCAGGAAACCACTCGGCGAAAAAATTTCTTAATCGCGGCTGTAAATCACTGCCTAGGGCGTAAAGAGAAAACTTTTAAATCTACCTCTCATTTTTCTTAACGATTAACGCTATATCAGCAAACAAGAGCGGCTTCGAGCTAGAGTCTACGCGGGACATCCTGTTTTCCTTCGCGTTCTGAGGGTTGGTGTCGACGATAGGGGGTCGTGAGCTCGCGCATAATCTAATTTGCCGGCACTCGGCTATAGTGTTACCATTTGGCACCGATGTACGATGCCTCCGACACCCTTTCGCGTCTCCTACCTTCCTGTCTACCGAGGAGAGAAAGAGGGAGGGGAGTGGAGAACCTTGCTTCGACCCTTATATCCCGGCACCCTTCCCCTCGTGCTAACGTTTTAATACGTGCGCTACGCATACAATACATACGTCCGAGTGAAGGAGGCCGCAATGTTGGCACCGTCATGTACCTATATGTATATTGTACCCATGTCTCACCCTTCGCCTCGTCGAAACAGACGTCCTTCCACCCACCTTTTCTCTCCCTTCGTCTTTCACTCTCCCTCGCTCAAGTCCCTCCCGACTACCCTTGTCGCGTTGCGTATCGAGGTACGTACACGATTCTCGCATTACGTCGGTGACCTCCAAGCTTTGGTCACTTAGCAATTACTTAACGAGCTTCCAGACCGGGCTGCGTTTGTCGACTGTGCAAGGGCACGAGGCACACTCGAGGCCCCTTTTTTGCCGGAAGTAATATGTTTGCAGCTCGGAAGCTCCCCCTTCATTGTGGAATCAATGAGGAATGTCACGGGCTGTGGACGGAAATTCTTGCGGATTTGCAAGAGACGTAGGGAAAGGGTTTGAGAACAATCGCAAGGGACGCCGAGCAAGATTGATCATTTTTGCGGTATTTATGTGGTCTATTGAAGCTTGAAAAAAATTTTCAAGCATGATGGAATTAATTAATGAAAATATTCTGCTCAAAATATGTTGTATATGCACACATCACGCGCATTCTTCTTACCCCGACACAAAGCATTTATAATTTTCAGTATAATATTGAAAATTAATAAGCTTCCTACAGGTATAAATTAAAATACATTTTTACAAAAACATTTGTTAAAAATGTCATTTTTAATATAAATATTTTCTATAAACAAGCATCAAGATATTATCAAAAGAAAAACTTAATATCATTGGTGTCAGACGTAATGCAATTGACAAAGACACGACTGAGTGCGGAATATAATATTTTTCCGATATTAAATTATCGGAAGCCATTAAAATGTCACTTTTTCAGCAAGTATAAATAAGACTATCGTGACGAATGAGCGCTTGAAAATAAAATACGAACAGCCGATGAAGCTAAGGTATAAGACGAACGCCGATGAATAAATTATCAAGAAATAGCTGATGTTCGATGACTTTGAGGTTCCGTGTGCGAAGATGCAGTAATTAAGTAATTAATAAAAACTGGATTTCCTATCGCATCGCTCACTGACTGATGATAGATAGCGGCAGTAGTTGCTTGAAACACGCTCAGTTTTTGCAATATTTGCGATATAAATAGCGTTATCCTCTTGTATCAATTAAAACCAATAAATAACTTTATCATATTAATACTATTTTTGTCTTGCAATACAAAAGTGTTGTTAATAAGATAACGCAACAAGCAATCAATTAATAAGATAACAATAGGAATCTTATAAAATAATAACACGTAAATGTTTCGTAAAAGTCATATCGAGATGACGTCTACAAGCTTATTTATTAGCTGTTTATCGTGCAATGGTTAGCCTCTTTCACACATTTTTACACATAGAATCGCATAGAAACCTCTATTAAACTTAAATCATAATTTCGTGCACGTCGGTTCGTATAAGGATTCGCGCTCGCTGCGCCGCAATAAAAAATCATTTTGATATTGCACTAAATGTCAATCGAAATGTTGCTTATCAAACCCACTCGGCTTCGTCTTCACGTATATGGCGACGGATGCGTCGATGGGGATCAATGTCGTCGTGGTTGGTTGAAAAAAATAAGAAGAAATAGGAGTAATACATTCCAACTCTCTTACTGGCGGTACTAACCCTTCGGTAGAGCTCAATGTTATGGTTCGTTCGCCTCTAAGACGGCTCTCCCGTGTGTCCTGAGGGATCAACAGACATCCCTTACAAGCACCATTCACGAGCGTACAGCACATAAAAGCATTTGTAAATACGTACCATTAATATTAGAATGATATATCGGTCTAAGACGGTAAAGCATAAACTTCTTACTTCTCCTATTACGTATACGTAATGTAATAAATTGAAATACTCATATTTCACTTACTTACTAATAAAAATCTAATGTAAACTGTCGCATATGAAGTGATATCTCATAATCATTCCTCTGAAGTTGTAAAATAAAAGAAATTATGAAAGGTTAATGGCTTTAATAATTTTATTAAGTTATCTTTTCTCCTGCAATTAATATTTTTATCAATCTGTATATTTATAATGACTAGATTCTGCATTACTTTCTTTTTACGATGTATGCCAAATTAAAAGAAAGAAAAGATTTTGTTTATTCTAAATAGTAATTTTGTAGTTTTGCTTTCGTGGCCCGCAATATATTATTTGTTACATTAACTTGAATACTATATACTACTAGGCCCGTCTGGAAAACAGACACGATACATTTTGCATTCCTCAGAGACGGCAGTAACCCCCTTCGATAGAAGCCGACATTATGTCGGGTTTCGCCTCTCCCAAGATGGGTCTCCTGTGTGTGCTATGGGATTACTAGGCGCCCCTACCAGCCGCGCCGTTCGCGGATGTATTGAATATAAAAGTATCTAAGTAGATAGTTCGCTGGAATAACATACGAAGCCCAATGTCGCACGCCTCCTCGTGTATGGCAGAGAGGAACCCCATATTTCGGATGTCTTCGACCCTACCAGTTCCGTGTAAACGAATATTAACCACGAATCGAGCCCCTCGACCCCCATTGCTATCTCTCGAAACCGAGAAAATATGTACACCATTTGGATTCTTTGCGAGACACGCATGAACTGTCGAAAGATTTTTGTGGGCTTCGTTGCAGAACCAACTACCAATTGAGAAAAATCATGCGGATGAGGATTTGTGGCCACATTTCGGTTCAGTGGACCGCTGAATTTATTTTTCGGTTTCCTAGTTTTCACATAATAACATAATTTTCTAGTTTCCTTATAATAAGTTATAATAAGTTTAGTGTTGAAACTCAAATAATTTTCTTTGACCTAATATTATCATAAACATTTTATTCAAACTCTGATATTTCCAATTCCTGCATCACAAGATTAAAAATATTAATTAGAATTAAAATGACAATGCGACAAAATCGAGCAGTCTCACGGACCGGAGTGTGGCGAATTAAGAGCTCGAAAATAAGTGTAGCTAGCTATAGGGTTAATATATATTCTGCGAATCAATTTTTAAGTGATTTATAAATGGTTTATATCTTGCAAGATCTGTTATATCTTCCATTCAATTATCTTTCTCGTCATTTAATATTCTTATATTCATAAGAAACGCGAATATGCATGAAAAATAATACTCGTTACGAAATAATAGACCGTTAAGCGGAATTATGCGAGCACACGGTAACGCGGGGTTACGATCGTTTCCGCGCGAAAACCCACTTGCACGCTACGATGAAAGTCCGTATTGTATCGCTGATATAATGCATTCGGTTATCATCGTTGATAAGTGGCATCCGTTACTGGCAGGGGTTTATGGCAATTTGAAACATTAATTGCAGATTAAACAGAGGTCGCAGGTACATAGTGCGGGGGTAATTATGCCGCGGTAATCTCCGGCCGGCCACTCGCGCGCTATGACCACCAGGTCTGAACGTCGCATGGGTTTCACCATTGCAACCCATCCGCAAGTTGATGCGATCGCACGGCCGTGTGCGCGCGCCATGATCCCTAAACCTCGGCATTACGTGTATCAACCATAGCGATAACCTGTCACTCGTGATTGGCAGTAGGCGCGTGCCGACATAATGCGCATTGACATCTGCATCGGACACCAAAAGTAAAATCGTAAACTACTTACACCGCGTATTTCGCCTTCGCCTATTACACCGTGGCACGAACACGGACTTCGTAGAAGTAGATGCGCCGGCGCCGGCGCGGAGAATCGTGCACGTTTATTGAAATTCTTTCTTCGCATGCACCGCCGAATATAATCTCAATCTAAAAGCGGCGCAAAACTGTACCTTTAATAAAAAAGAGGAGCGTGTCAACGATAGCGGCAGTGGATATTACACAGGTACTATAAACAACTCGCGCGGCATGCAAACTCACTCACGCGACTGTATCTTCTCGAAAAGTTCACTTAATTCTCTCATATCTAGGTATACGTATATTTTTACCGCATAGATTTTTATTGCGCAAATAAATATATGGAAAAATATTCTATTTCTCGGCAAAAGAAAATGTTCAAGTGCTTGTTTACAGTATTTGCTCGTGGAATCTCGTGAGAGCTTCGAGAGGAAATTGCATATCTCTTTCTCCTCGTATTCCTCTTCTTGTTTTGCTTTTAATCGTCTAGGATCGAACGCGCGGTGCGGGCTGCGCGTAAGATTACAGAAACGAGGTGTCTCAAACAACATCTTGTATTAACGAATTCCATTATGGGAACAGTTATGGCAGTGCGCTATCGTTACTGATGAGCTCAGGGAGCTACGGCACGTACCACGACCTCCTGGCGACTTTCACGTTTACCTTCATCCTGCTAAAAGCTTCGAAGGGACTAACCTACCCAAAACTTTGCTCCTCTGAATTCCTGAAAGAGGGTCCAACTCACTAAAAAGCTACGTTAATTAAATCAACGATTTCAATCGCTTGTATTCACTCTGCGAAGCGATTAATTTGACTTTTTTTCTATAAATGGCCGTAATTCTTCCTCTTTAGCAGAAATAAACTTTAAGAAATTGGTTTCTCTCTGCGATAAACGCGCCAGTTCCGTAAATGTTTGCGTATAATCCATTTTGACGCGAATATCTGACTTATACCGGCGACTTAAGAAACCTCTGTTAAGAAATTCTAACGCAACGATTTCATTATTCAAAACGTAATCAAAACTTGCAAAATCTAATGACGCTTATGATGTCTGTGCATATAAATAGTACCCTGAAACCCCAAAGTAACCACGCTAATCCAAATAATAGAATAAGCATCGCGGAAACTTGGTCAATATTACGATCTATATGCAAATTGCGCCCCAGTAACTTCTAGAGCGCGCGGATAAATTATGTCTCGCGCAGGAATCTGTATTCCTTGTCGAGTTTACGGTTCGTATAAATGTAATAAAATCAGATCGTACCCGATAAAGGCTGTAAGAGCGAGCGCCAGATTAACCTTACCGGTATAGTGGGGGGGTGTTCTCCTTCGTGATTCCAGAACACATTGCCCAGTCGTAGGGAGGGAGGGCAAAGGCAGCCCTCCGCGCCGTGGAAGATAACATTTAGCCGAGGCCCCAGAAATATTCAAATCCGCCCTTTCTCGACGTTACGCGCCTCGTCCGGCGCCGTGGCAGCTGACGTCCTCACAAAAGTTCCGTCTCTCCGCCATACCCTCCCTCCCGCGCTCTCATCCCTTATTTTCTTCTTTCTCTATCCTGTCAGTTGAAACGCTATGCATCGAGCTACAGTCTGGGCCGAGCCAGCTCTCTCTCTTTCTCTCTTTCTCCCTGTCTTTTCCTCTCTTTATCCGTCTTTCTCTCTCGAGCATGCTTTGCTGCGCAACAATGAGGGGATTTATTTTATAAACACGGGATATCCCCCGCGAGGCATTGTGCTGTCCAACGGGGAAGGAAAATGAGAGAAAACGTCGGATGCGGGCGGGGGAGAGAGTCAGAAGGGTGACGCGGAAGAGCTATGGCCGCCCGTGACTAACGTGCCACTTCACGGACTGCTTGCTTGTCTTTCATGAGCGGCTCTGATGGACCGCTCGAGAGCGTCCGCGTTCTAACCACCGGCCCAAAGGTAATCCCATTTTGGCGAGAGAGTCCCGCGACACGGAAAAGGCCGAGTTTTTTTGCGGCATGGCATGACAGAGTCTAAGGAATCACCTCTCGGGTCGAATTTTCACTAGACACGTGATGAAAAATCAAGAGTTGACATTACGCCTCTATTTGCAAACTAAACGATAATTTATGGGGGGAAAAATCGGCTTAAATCTTTCTTTCGTTAAAATTCTTGATAAATAATTTCGTACAGTGTTTGCTATCATTATTGAAGAAGTTTGTGCGAACAAATACTAAATTAATTATCTAATTATACTTTTCATAAAAGACCGAAAATCATTTATTTTATTGTGAGATCTATCTCGTATTCTTGCAAGAAACTTGAATTTATTCTTTTTTTTTATAAAATTAGAAAAATTGAAGAAAGAAATAAAAAATAACAATAAAATTTGCTGTTATAATTTGGAGCATCAAATAATATTCCGCACAAATATTGCATCACGTAATAAAAATTATAAACAAACAATTACATTCAAAAAAGATACAATAGCATAGCTGATACTTTCAAGTGCTTCTTATTTCAAAAAGAAGACTTTTATTCTTTGGAAATTATTATCCTCCTATCGGCATTCAATAGGTTCACGTATTGACAGCGCTTATTATCTCTTCATTTTTCTCAGCTTTTTTTTCATTATGCCTCCGGTGTGACGTTCGTAATAAGACGAAGTTGACTGACACGGCCATGACCTAAATGCTCGACCTCGGCTGAGCTATCGCGATCACAGGTGCATGCACAAGGCTGGTTTAACGAGGCGGATTATCGCAGAACAATTTTCTTTTGGCAAGTATCTCATTCATTTAAAGATTAGATCAAGTTTCGTCGGTCCTGTTACGGTCGTATACGTGATCGATGGCTCGCGACGCGACGTTAAAACGTAAAATTTAATTCCGGTAATCGAAATTAAACCAACCGCTCGTGTTTTCTTCAAGCTTCGAATTAGAAAGAGGCAAGAAGCAAGTTAAAACCGTCGTTAAAGTTAACTGACGTTAGAGAAGCAGGTGACGTCGTCGGATGAAACGCCGCCGCCGCCGCCGCCGTCGTTTTTTATACCAGGCTCTGACTCCGGGAAACGAGCGGTACGTTACGTTCTACATGACATGTTTACGATCTCACGCGGACGACACTCCGCGAGATTGAGCATTCAGCTTTAGCGGTTTAATCGTTGAACCACGGGAGTAATCCCGTTTCGTCTCCGTCCACGATCGCCGCTTCAAAATATCGCGCGCTGCGTGTAGGATGCAACCCTATTTCGCCCTGTGCCCGAGATGTTATCCCTTTTCCTTTCCAGCCGGCAGCTTTCCCGGGCGGGAACATTAAGCGGAGTTGATCGGCGCACTTCCGGCACGTGCCGAGCTGCAAACTGCTATGGTTCTCGGCACGTGCACAAGCTCGACGCGCATAAGCATTAGCCGTTAGTTTCCATTTCAACGTCTAATAATTTTCTCGCGAATTCCCAGTTTCGCAGACTTAATTAGGAAATGCAGGATTATGAAGATAGGAAAACAATTTAACAAAAGAATCTTATATAAATAGTAATTCTAACAATTTTCGTCGATGGAGTGATTGGAATATTTAGTCGATAAAATAAGAACGGATAAATGGAGAATATAAAGCATAAATGTCGCGCGAATTGTAAATTTCATTTCACGTAGGATTTTGATGGAATCATAATTTTAATGAGATAACGTTAGAACTTTCCGCTAACAACACACGACGAACTTCTGCGAGTGACGTGGAAAGAAAAAGATTATTAACTTGTCCGGAGGAACTATGTTGGATCTCTCCATTTTCCATGTGCCAGCGGACACGCAAATGAAATCACACAGACGCGGGGCAATCAAAGTATCAAGGAATGCCCCAAAGGCACTGAGATATGACGCTCTATATATGTATCAGTATTGAAAACGCGCGAGCACTTGAGCTTATCTCACTAGCTTCACTGAACGTTACGTTTAAACTTAACGCGGTCGTATCTCTATAATAAGAATTTTGTTTTGTTGAATACTTCGTTATAATATTAAAAGAACAATTATTCTTATTTGTCACTAATTTTGTAAGAATTAACCTGAGACTTTATAAACTATTATAATCTATCGTCTTAATTTGTTTGCCATCGCATTAATTTAGCTATTTGCTTTCGGATGTCGAATGCTCTGCCAACCGCCGTCGTCGCTGATAATACTCAGCGTTCAAAATCTTAAGTTACGCGGAAGAACATAAATTCCTAAGCGAAGTTAACATAAAAATTAAATAGCGAATGCGCCGTAAAGTCGGAAGAACGGCCTGCTTGGTTATTAACTCTGTTCGAGGTAACTATTTGTCTTTCCGAAAGTCCCCGTGGAGTTCCAACTAGCGCCCGGAGTGCCCTTTCCCCCCATTTCCCATTTAGCTAATAAATATTGCAATTGCATTGAGCCGAAGGTACAGCGAGATAATGGCGTTCTTAGCCCCTCTTTCATTTTCCGCGTCTCGTTCTCCTCGACGCGCCGTAATATCTCATCTTTCGATGACGCGGCAGAACGCGTGGCACGGAAACGCGTACCTAGCGCACGCGTTAAGATTAAAATCAAAAAGTGCCGGGTAGGCGGGGCGACGGGGGTCCCCTCGGATCGTTAATAATAATTACGAATGAACTTGCCCGCGCTAAAGCCGCGCCGGGGGATTGAAATCGCCGCAAATGTAAAGTTATGACGAGGATTTATAACGCCGCGAGCTTGGGTTTGGGGCGCGCCGCGCTGCGCCGCGCTGCGTTTCTACGAAGTGTAAATTGCTCGCGCGAGAAAGAAAGCCCCGCGCTTAAACAGGATGGTAGGGAATTATGTGAGCCGCGCGCGCGGTATTATGTAAAATTATGTTTCTTCACGGTGGCCTCTATGTACGTCTCGGAAAGACGCGAGAATGGCCGACGAACTTCTTTGTGGAAATCCGTATTCCGTATATACGCAAGCAACGCATGTGTGCCGCGCACCGTTAGAATGCGATCCTCCGTAACGATCTTACCGTGACCGTGGCGGTGGCTGAAAATTTTATCCGCGACGACTCGTGCAAACGCGTCTACATCTCGGGAACACATCCCTCGTCGGTCGTCCCATCCGAGAGATCAGTGAAACGAAACGGCGACGCGCGCCTGGCTCTCGTCAAACACATTTCGCCTAACGTTCACAATTTCCAGGCGCGGCAACATTTTCCACGAACGTGCGACGGATGCTGGTGGATGGAGTTTACAGTTTTATGAGAAACCGGATTGTGGTAGCAGTTACCACTCGACACGCCCGGGAAACACTCCCGCGCGCTAGCGAGGGCCGACTCCTACGTTCGCGTTCGTTGTAAGTTGTTGCCGCTAATACGATTAAAGAAGAAGTGCGGGGCAACATCCACCTGGCAATAATCCTGGATATAATCCCGCCGAGTTGAATTCAAGCGGCATTAAAACAGAGTCGCTTGCATTCTCGGACGGCCTATATCTGCGATTACCCGCCGACTCTCTCTCTCTCTCTCTCTCTCTCTCTCTCTCTCTCTCTTTTTCTCTCTCTCTCTCTCTCTCTCTCTCTCTTTCTCGGTGGAGATAGAACCGATTATTCTATACCGGCGCGGCGCGGCGAGGTGCGGCGCACCGGTTGCAGTCGAAAGTTCCGCCGTAACGTGACGACCGAACCCGACAGGACCGAAAGTTTTCGGCCCGAAACTCCTGCGGGCGACTCGCCCGCGCAAGTTTCGCGGAATTTCTCCACTTGTCCGTCGCGAGCACCTCGCCGTGTGATTCCATCTTCCGCGGATTTCTCTGGCCCGACCGCGTATACGCCGTCAATGACGAACGATCGCGCGTCGCGATCGTTATTTGTGCGCGCACGGGGTGTCGCCCGTGTATTTTCCCGCGTTTCGCGGGAAAATTTCAGCCAGCGGGAAACAAATTGATACTAGTCGCAATTTATGTTGACCGTAAACTACGGCTTTGATTCTCGCTGGAAGATTTGGCAAACATCGATATTCCTTCACAATAAAAACAGCGCGGGTGCTGATTTAATACGAATGTCGGATCGTATACGAGCATCCCTGATTTATTTTATTTTCAATGGAATGAAAATAATTAATGCAACGACTTAGTACTAATAAATTATTAGTAATAATAGTCACTTCTAATATTTGAAATATTCATCCACATCGTAATGACCTGCCGATAATTGTTCCAAATTGGTTAACTTTGTTATCATAAAATGTAATTAAATCGAATTAAATTTCAATAAGATTTTAGATCAGATCAATCAAGTTCAATTTTCTTGGCCGTCTTCTCATTACGTTTTCATAATCTCGAATAACTCAAACATTAGAATTCTCTTACGACAGGTGGAATAGTCGTTCTCTGCGAAATACGTTCGATCTGTCGTGTGTGTGACATAATATCTACCATTATTATATAAAAGAGAAAAAAATGTTATAACAGGAACATGTACTGCATGCTAATGTGAGAGCTTCAAGTACTAGCATTTCGCTTAACGACATCATTTAACTCAACCGGACACGTCAAACAAAACATCGCTCGTTGCAAAACAGAAATGAAATTCTGAGTGATTTATATTCCAGCTATATTCGCTATCGGTTATATGCACCCTTCACTGAAATGTAAAATACGAATACGATCGACACCGGACGCATTTTTCACCATTTGTTCACATCCTGTCTGTGAATTTTTTAAACGCCCCCCAACGAGGATGCGCAATCTAAGGGCCGCCATCGGGCGTGAGCCAATATTATTTGACCTGACAGAGTCATCCAGCCGATAAAAAGCTCAGTCCGACATCGCGCTAGACGGACAGCTCCATCGATTTTTAAACCTGAATGTTTCATACGACCGCGCTTGGCTCTCTCTCTCTCTCTCTCTCTCTCTCTCTCTCTCTCTCTCTCTCTCTCTCTCTCTCTCTCTCTTTCTCTCTCTATCCGGCTAATCGATTTTTCCATGAAATTTCAAGTAGCCTGTAACAAATTAAGCTTTTTATACCGGGCGAGCTCGATGACACGCCGCCGCGTCGTACCCTTTTCCGGACGCGTCGCGGCCCACTCACCTGTACGTCACTTAATTGAATTATTAAGCCTACTCGGGTGCGAAGGATAGATGCTCGCGACCTGGCTAATTGCGGCCTCGTAAATAATGAGAACGATCTCTACTGGCACCGCAATTCACCATCGGCCATCGAGGGGAGAGGTGCCACGTGGAGAGGCAGGGGGAGAGGCCAGAGAGAGGTCCGGCGCGTTGAGTGCCCCCTGAATAAACAAATACCGAAGCTTGCTCATTATTTACGACAATACCGCGTTGCGGACTCCGCTGCGGACGCTTGACGGACAGAGGGTCGGGTCGGGGTTATATATCCAGCTGCGGTATGAACATGGGAACGTCGTTGCGGTGCCGAGTCGAGGAGGGATGAGTTCCGGTCCAACCCTCGGGCTCTGGCGCGGCAAGGCGCGATGAATAACGAAAATATTCCGCGTCCGCCGCGGAGTTCCTCCCAGTCGCCGGCGTCCGTCTAACGCGCGGTTTTCAGCGCCGAGAAACGTGGCGCGCAAGTTTGTTTCCGCTGTCGACACGGAGAAGGATGCTGTTAAATCCTCGAAGGTTACCCGCAAAAAAGATCCCGGCATCCTCTCGCGTCCGCGTAAACTGGTTCGTAAATCATTCCCGCGGGCGTGTAGACGCGGACGGATTAATTATTCTAAACTACAACGAGCGGACGATCCTTAAATCTTACTGCAGCTTAATTTTCAATACTGCCGCACGACTATAGCAAAATGAATACCGGCAAGAAATGCTAATTAATTGTATAATGTATAATATTAGCTACATTTTCCTGCTTCTCGCTTTTATAATGGATGAAAAACAAGCTTATATTTTACATTTCCTGCATGAAATTAACGGTAAAAGAGGATTACACAAACGTATATACGTAATATAATATTTTAATACAACGTTTGATAATTATTTTCCACAACGAGAATTAAATATCAGTAAGACATACATACAAATTCGTTATGTACTTTTTCCAAAAATAAAAATTTGGCGAGCGTAAACGTAATGCAATTTTACGCTATTAAACATTCACAAACAAATTTTTCTCGCACGCTGAAAACGCCGAAAATAGTTAATGGCGTCGGTCATATCAATTAAAAGAGATGTTGAATATCACAAAATAATTATTACGCATAATGAAAGTCCGGAAACGTATCCGCCGCTGTTCGCGAACGAATGTCTGCGCCCGTTTACAACATTAGTACAATATTTATAATTATTTCTTCCGATTAAACTAGCATAAAGCCAAACTTTCAAACTCCCCCTCCATATTTTTCGCGAAAGTATCGGAATTTTTTAGCCCCCGGGTGGATATCGGGTATTCCTGGAGTTCGCCGATATCTGATACCGAGGTACGGAAGGCAGACGAAAGCTGACTGTGTGCTTTTTTTTGTTTTCACGAATAACGTGATATTATTTTACGTTCATTTACGCCGTCGCGGCTGTTTCCAACAAAACATAAATATGCGTTAAAGCAAACGAGACGCGCCGGTGCCGGGCAAAATATTAATTGAAAATTATTGATACTCCGGAGCAAATAACGCTCCGTTCCGGTGAACGCGAGGCACGTTAACATTATTTTTGTGTGCGCCACGTACTTAATTACTGTTATTTATACTCGATTATATATGCGTCCCTTTACTTCCTTTTACAGCGCTCGCGCATTATTGTTGTATCGGCCGAACGCAAGATACGCGAGAGGCGAGCTCGGTTATTATTATTTTTTTGTTCTTGTTTTAATTCAATCGGATATAGCAGGACTAGCCGCAGGTTTCACGGGGCGCTCAACGGGGCGAGAGAGCGAGAGACCGCTGGCCGTTATATGAATTACGAGAGTCATTAAAGGAACACGGGGTATCGATTAAAATATCGCGTGTCATATATTTTCCGCCCGACGGCGAAACAAGCAAGGATTCTCGTATTGGCTACCATGCCGCTAACACGCCGCGCCGGCCCGCGGCCGTAAAGACGATCGCGATCGACCTCGAAGGAAACGTAAGTATATTTCTATCACGCGTCCGCGACGGGCGCGACGCGGAAAAGCCCAGGCGCGTTGCAACCTCTCGGACGTAACCGAAACAGGCGTCCGCCGGCGACTGTAAACACGGAAAATCCATTAACAATTTTAGGATCGTATTTTTGCAGGACGCCGCCGGAATACAGATGCGCGCGTCCGCCATCGCGCGCGAAATACGTCGATATAATGGATATAATATATTTATATATGACACACTAGGGCGCCAATGCGCGCGCGCCCCGATAAATCACGCGGCTGTTATATTAATTACGTATCGAATTGAAAGCGTGTTTTCCAATGTTACCTCGGAAAAAGTTCAGATTTTTATGCAACGATCGCCGTAATATTTACGTTCGCGTAAAAGAATCACGGTGCGGTCTCGCGCTCCGCGCGTAGTTGGCGCGAGACACTGACGTGTGTGAAGTTAACCCCGCACTTTTTGAATTTTCAGTTTTTCTTATTGTGCCGTATTGTGCTACGTTTGTGCTGTATTGTGCCGCAAACCGCAACTCCGTAACTCAAACTGACTCAAAGCGTATTCGAAAAAATTAAAAAAAAAAAAAAAAAATTTTTTTGATAGCCCCGCACTTTTCGAATTTTTAGTTTTTTTTATTGTGTTGTATTGTGCTGGATTTGTGCTGACTTGTGCCGCAAACGCGAGATTGATAACTTCGATAACAATTAAGAAAAAAAATAAAAACAAAATTATACTAGCCCCGCACTTTTATCGAAATAAACCCATTTTTTTGGTTGATAGATAATAATTTGTGCCAAGTTGTGCCAAGTTGTGCCGTTGGAATAAACTCGATATCTCTTTTCGTTGGGCAAATAAAAAATATTAAAATTTTATACAAAATAACAAATAATTACTTTTAAAACGCATTTATCAAACTTCTGTAAACTGTGCTGAGTTTCGCTAGATGAGTACAACAAAGAAATGGCCAAAAATGCATAGAAAGTTGCAGGGGTTGAAAATAATGGGCTAAGAGAGGAGGAGAAATGGAGATAAGAAAAAAAATTTTACACTTTAAAATTTTTTAAAATTGTGCCGGATTGTGCTAGGCGAGTACAATAACTTTCTCTAATGACAAAATGTCCGCAAATCGTTAGTTTTTGTAGCACAACCATCTAGAGAAAGCAGTTTTTATTATAGGAATTCCAATTTTCAAATCGCTATAACTTTTGAACCGTGACAGAGAATGAAAATTTGCGACTTGTGCTGAGTTGTGCTGGACGGGCACAACAATAAAACGGCTAAAAAAGAATCGAAAATCGCAGGGGTTGTACACGCACGCGCGCGCGCGCGCGCGTGTGTGTGTGTGTGTGTGTGCTTACATAGGTGCTACATATCGCGCATTCTCATAAAAACCGGCTCCGGGACGCTTAACGTGCGACGGGCCGAAGACATTTGTTAGTCGACGTTGAGATTTACGAGTTACAACTTACTTTCGAGAACCCCCGGTCAGGACGCGCACCGCAGGTAGCGAGAGAAGGTGGCGCAGGATGGAGAAGGACGGACCCCCTTCACGTCTCTGAAGAGTCCGAAGCTATCCTCGTTGGTCATACGTATCTCTAACGACTCAATAATGAAACGTTGCCCCTCTCCCCACCCATTTGTTTGCCGAAAGTACGCGACGAAATAATAATCGCGAAATTATATTGGAAATTTTTTACGTTCGACAATATTGTTACCGTTATTATTACCTGCAATAATTAATCGTAAAAACGGAACACACGGAATACGTGTTATAAAATTATTTCTCTTGAATAATTCGCGAGATGACGCGTAATCAAGAGATACGGTAGTGTCTCGCGCCAAGTACGCGCGAAGCGAGACGCACCGTGACTCTTTTACGCGAACGCATGAGTTGCGAGTATCCGAGATTTTGAGATCTCAATAACGAGTGAACGGATCAACTTCTAAGTAGGTTCGATCGATAGCTTGGGGTTTGATTTATAAATAAGAGTCTTTTTTTTTTGTTACGTGCCCTACGAGCGAAGATATTGCAATGCAAAAACCAAATGTGGAAAATTTTTTTTTAAGAAACGTCCACGTCGGACAAAAATGGCGGCTGGTGTGTCACTTTCCCATTTTTGACACAAGAGTGCACTCGTGCACTGTCGCAGTGCGTGACAGTTTTTTACAACCTAGAAAAGGATAAGTGTAAGTGTGTGATAGTCGTGACCGTTGCCCCGTCGTGACAGATAGTGAAATATATATAAGTATTGACCGTAAAGAGCTGATGCCGAGAGATCTTTAAGAAGGAAGGTGTATCTACAAAATCGTACAAACACGTACGTATATGCTGCCTTGTAAAAGTTGTCAAACTGTATGTTTACGCGAGCGTTACTTCTGTAGTAACTTACGATAATTTATGCCGGGATTACGATGAATTTAACGTAACGGGACGCGACGGACGCGAAGTAACGTAACGTGAACTTAAGAAATTACGATCGCCGTAATTTAAAGATAACCTTAATCTTAACCTTCTATTCATACCAAGCTGTCAAATCATTTCTGAAATGCACGCTGCTTCACGTTACGGCGATCGTAATTTCTTAAGTTCACGTTACGTTACTTCGCGTCCGTCGCGTCCCGTTACGTTAAATTCATCGTAATCCCGGCATTACTCGTTTACGCGGGATTGAATTGTCATAAGTTGCTACATAATCTCCATTTACGTGGAGGAATTATCGTATAAGTTACTACGGAAGTAAAACGCTCGCGTAAACATAGTATACGTGACAGATAGTGTGTGTGTGTGTGTGTGTGTGTGTGTGTGTGTGTGTGTACTACGTTTACGCGAGTGTTACTTCTGTAGTAACTTACGATAATTTACTCGTTTACGCGGAGTAAATTATCGTAAGTTACTACAAAATCCCGTTTACGCGAAGGAATTATCGTAAGTTACTACAGAAGTAACGTTCGCGTAAACGTAGTGTGTGTGTGTGTGTGTGTGTGTGTGTGTGTGTGTGTGTGTGTGTGTGTGTGTGTAATTAAAATTATTTATATTTATATTATACATGTATATAATTTATTTAGTATTTATAGGATGATCTCTCGGCAGCAGGACGAGAAAAGCGGAAAAGCGACAACAATATTTCGATAGATTCGATAGATCGTATGGATGACATGCCCTTTTTAGAAGAGGATGTAGGCCAGTCATATTAGACATCGAACCTTCCAATTACTCTTTTCAGGTTCCAACTACCATGAATCGCTTTAATTTAAGGTGCTGTAAGTGGGATTAATTTTGCTTCGCATAATTAATGCGCATTAAAATGTTATTAACAATATTATCAACAAAAAACGCAATTTTTTTTTATTTTTTCTCAAATATCTCGAAAACTAAGCAAGATAGGGTAATTAATTATACGTACCTTTTTTGTAGAGCGTAAAATTATCTACAATAATGATCTGAACAACATTTATCGTCAAGTCAGTCGTTTAGCTTGCACGCGCCGTCAAAGTCCGAGACTCGGATCTCGAAAACCCTCGATTTCATCGTTTTTTTGATGTTGCGTCGGTGATTTTTTTCAGTCATTTAAAATGGAATTAAAAATTTCCAAAAAATCACACATCATCTGAGAACTACAAGAATACTTTTCAGGGTGTAACCGATTTTTTAGACCCTTTTTCTTTAGTTTGTTCTATGTAAGCAAAAAATTTTGATTTTTGGATTACTCTTAATTTTTTTGCTGTTTTCAGACCTTAGAATTTATTTGAGACAAATTTTATCGTATGCATCTTGTTGTGGACGAAATTTGCAAGAAAAAAGGCCCTTGTAATTTCTTCGTACGACGAACGCTGATTTTTTTATTCACGCGCAAAGTTATCTAATATTGCGCATAGGTCGGATAACGCTTGTTTTACACTAAAATAATATTTTTATTAAAATTTACGTAATTTTTCGCATTATTATTGAACCATATTGCAAAGCCGTTTTCAACACATTTTCTCATGTTTACTTATTTATTAACAAATTGTTTATTTAAAAATTATTATAAACAATTAGAAAAACATGTTATAATCGTTGTACTCGTCGTCTCATATCAACTCGAAAAATGTTTTTTGAAAAATTTATTCATATTATTTATAACATTTTTATTCAAACATACAGGCAGTGCACCTTTGACTATTTCCACACCACCTCTGAGGTAAAGTCAATGGTGCGTTTTTTTCCTTAAAAAAAACCCCCCGAATTTACTGAAAAACGTACGACTTTTTGACGATCTTGAGGCAAATGTTAATATTCATCAACATCTGCGTGTTGGATAATTTTAGTATCCAAGAAATGTCAAAATAATTATCACATAGAAAGGACATATATTCAATGCTTGTGGATTAGGCCTACAGGGAAAACCACAAAAAACGCACCATTGCATTGGCTCAGAGATGGTGCGAAAAATAATCAAAGATGCACTGCATGTTTGAATAAAAATGTTATAATAACATGAATAAATTTTTTAAAAACATTTTTTGAGTTGAAATAAGACGACGAGTACAACAAATATAACATGTTTTTTCTAATTGTTTATAATAATTTTTAAATAAACAATTTGTTAATAATTAAGTAAACATGAG
Source organism: Temnothorax americanus (assembly GCF_048541705.1). NCBI lineage: Eukaryota > Metazoa > Arthropoda > Insecta > Hymenoptera > Formicidae > Temnothorax > Temnothorax americanus. The sequence goes on from NW_027509329.1 coordinate 3,386,396, forward strand.
AGACGGTGTTAAAAACGGCTTTGCACGATGGTTCAATAATAATGCGAAAAATTACGTAAATTTTAATAAAAAATAATTATTTTAGTGTAAAACAAGCGTTATCCGACCTATGCGCAATATTAGATAACTTTGCGCGTGAATAAAAAATCAGCGTTCGTCGTACGAAGAAAATACAAGGGTCCTTTTTTGTTGCAAATTTCGTCCACAACAAGATGCATACGATAAAATTCGTCTCAAATAAATTTTAAGGCCTGAAAACAGCGAAAACTAAGAGTAGTCCAAAAAATCAAAATTTTTGCTTACATAGCTACAAACTAAAGAAAAAAGGTCTAAAAAATCGGATACACCCTGAAAAGTATTCTTTGTAGTTCTCAGATGATGTGTGTTTTTTGGGGAATTTTTAATTTTATTTTAAATGACTGAAAAAAATCACCGACCGCAACATCAAAAACTGATGAAATCGAGGGGTTTTCGAGATCCGAGTCTCGGACTTTGACGGCGCGTGCAAGCTATACGACTGACTTGACAATAAATGTTGTTCAGATCATTATTGTAGATAATTTTACGCTCTACAAAAAGGTACGTATAGTTAGTTACCCTATCTTGCTTAGTTTTCGAGATATTTGAATAAAAAAATAAAAAATAAAAAAAATAAAAAAAATCGCGTTTTTTGTTGATAATATTGTTAATAACTTTTTAATGCGCATTAATTATGCGAAGCAAAATTTACTTACAACACTTACAACACCTTAAATCAAAGCGATTCATGGTGGTTGCAACCTGAAAAGAGTGATTGGAAGGTTACCCCTCTAAATTAGTCTAATATGACTGGCCTAATGCGTAACACTACAAAACGCATGATATCAGTACAAAATTACCTTTTTCAAAAAAGGTAAAAAAGGGCGCCAAGTACACGCGTGGTTGTTACCTCGAAAAAAAAACCCAAGTGGTAGTATTATTAATTTTATTCAAAAATAAATAAAATCTATTCTAACCTAGGTGGTAGTAGCTTTAATTTTTTTAAAAAAAATTATTAAATTAAAAAATTTTTTCTTTATTTAAACCAAATGATATCTACTTCAAAAAAACCTAAAAAAAAAATAGTATCTATTAAAAAAAAAAAAAAAAAAAAAATGTGAAATCTTTTAATACTGCGCCAATTACAATTACAAAGAGAATATATACCTAAAATAAAAACCAAGTGGTATGTATCTTTGTATTCCTGAGAGTCTTTCTATCAACCCAAGTGGTAATATAATAGTTTTAATTCTCCTTGATAAAATTATAATATTACAAAGAATTATTTTAATCACAAAAAATTAAAGAGGTAACATTATAAAATAAAAATATTTAATTAAAATAAAATAAATAAATTTTTCTTGTAAAAAACTTGGCGCTGCTTTGTCCAAGGTCAACCTAGACAAACTTGCATAGGTGCATATAAGCATATGCATAATGAGATGGATTGGTCTATTTCCTTTTGCACATATACATATAAACCAATTAATTTCTTATGTTTATGCGCTATGCAAATTTGTCTGGATAAGAGCCTCCGCACAAGACTCTCGTATGATATCGTAGCGTAACGTAACGTGGATTAACGCACAAGAAACGTATCGGTTAGAGCCTCCGTACAAAATTTTTGTATGGTAACGTAACGTAGATCAACGCACAAAAAAACGTATTGACGTATAAAGCGTCATGTGCGTTTCTTGTGCGTTGACCCACGTTTAGTTACACTACGTTGCCATACGAAAGTCTTGTGCAAAGGAGAACCTTAAAAAAGCAGCGCCAAGTTTTTTACAAGAAAAATTTATTTATTTTATTTTAATTAAATATTTTTTTATTTTATAATGTTACCTCTTTAATTCTTTGTGATTAAAATAATTCTTTGTAATATTATAATTTTATCAAGGAGAATTAAAACTATTATATTACCACTTGGGTTGATAGAAAGACTCTCAGGAATACAAAGATACATACCACTTGGTTTTTATTTTAGGTATATATTCTCTTTGTAATTGTAATTGGCGCAGTATTAAAAGATTTCACATTTTTTTTTTTTTTTTTTTTTTAATAGATACTACTTGTTATTTAGGCTTTTTTGAAGTAGATATCACTTGGATTAAATAAAGTAACAATTTTGTAATTTAATAATTTTGTTTAAAAAAATTAAAGCTACTACCACCTAGGTTAGAATAGATTTTATTTATTTTTGAATAAAATTAATAATACTACCACTTGGGTTTTTTTTTCGAGGTAACAACCACGCGTGTACTTGGCGCCCTTTTTTTACCTTTTTTGAAAAAGGTAATTTTGTACTGTGTTGTATTACTCGCCTACGCGTGCGTAATTACATCACTTGCGTAATATCCACTGACATTTCCGGCATAGCATCGTAATAATCTCAGCCGGGACAGTATCGACAAGCACGCGATTATATATAACGAGGGAGATATATAAGCGTTTCCCGTATCTAGCCCATCACCCTTTAAGCGCCGATTGCGATTGCCGTAACAGTACAAAGAGTAATTCGATTTGACCATTCGATTTGAGCCTCGAGAGTCACGCGAGTGTCGATGGCGATTGTCAATTGACAATGAGCCATTGTCAAGTCAATGCACGAAGCGAGATTAAATCTGATTCGAGACCATTGCAGCTGGCAGCTTCAGCGATCTCGATCCCGCGATCCCGGCGATGAGGCGAATTCCATTGACCTCTTTTGCCCCCCCCCCCCCACCCCGCCATTTACATTATATATCATTGTCTCCGTCGACAATGATCTACAGATGACACGTGCGGCTATTTGCGGCATCACAGCCGTTAAAATTTAGACAGCTTCTGTACCGGCGGCTTCGTCAAAAATTCAATTAAACATTATTCCACTACAATGCACCGCGCGTACAAGCCGCTGCTCGCGCGCGCACGCGAGATAATATATAATATTTAAAATTCTCTACAACGATTCGCGAATTGCGCGCATTGCAATTGCTAAAAGGTAAAAAATTAATTACGGATGACACGTGCGGTCACTTGCGGCGCGGGTCGTTAAAATTTTAAACAAAGCGCAGCTCTCGCAACAGCAGGGATTCAATTAAATATTATCATGCTACGGTGAACTGGTCGTTTATCATATTTGCGAGATAATACAACGTTTCGCGAATTCTACGCATCCGACGATCGCCCGAAGGCAGAAAGTTGATTACGCCTGTTGCCCGTTTGTAAATACAAAAGTACGTCGTTACCGTAAAAACCGCGATGAAAGCGCGGCCCCGCAATATTCGTGCAACAATACCGGGATAGTTACAAAGATCATCGTTTATTTGAAAATTTAAATGGCAATTACTATTTTTCTAAATTACCTTTTCGATTTTCAACGTGGAACAGAAAATTGCGAAAGTGCAATATGCGCAAAATTAGAAAAGATTTGTGCGCGAAGAATGAATTAGTACGTAATTGGCTACCGTCCACAAAAAAATCAAATACGTGACACATTATCGATAATCTCATACATGAGCGTATATTATATTTATTGTCATTACACATTCGTAACACTGTATATGGCAAAAGGATTTCTTCGTATTTTACCGAAAAAATATATTATATGAATCAACTTATTAAATTAAGTTCCATAAGTTTAGGTCTTTCAACTTTTTTTGGAAACGGCAATTGTAAAACAACGCCTGAATTTACAAAGAAAGCGTCTATGCGATGAGAACAGAGAGATACGCGATCTGTCAAAATAAATCATCTGCACAAGTTGTATCAGCCGTGACATTATATAAACAATCTCCCGATTAAGAAGTCGAAAGAAACGGATAGAGGGGAGCTCTTTTTTAAATCACGACGAGGTCCAGCTGGAGGAAGAGACTTGTTGAAGGGGAATTCGTCGGCTACGTCGTCGCGCTCGTCGTATCCAACGTCATCGAGTTTCCCCGAGGACTCCAAGAGAGAAAGAGAAACAACTCCCGTTTATGCGCGGCACACATGTACTTGACAACGAGCTGCATAAACCAAGGCTCGAAAGTAAATTAAAAGTTTCCGCGAGTCTTCCGCGAAACTTTCAACGGCTTTCATGGTATAACGCGCCGTCTGTGTCGCGTCTATGTATTTTTTAGGAGAAAGCCGTTAAATTTAATCTCGTTCCTGTGAAATACGTCGTACAGCGCGAACATCTTAAAACGGCGTCGATAACTTTTTATTTTAAACTTCGTTGTATGACTGCTGTCAGCATTGTCAGAAACGGTAAAACGTAAAACCGCATTAATCATTAATTAATTAGTAATTACGCAATGTCCGTATAATGCGTCACAGAGCTATTGTGATGAGATACGAACGAGAATCCAGCTATGAATATTATTCACGAATGATATGGAACAGCTGGATTTCTGTTACGTAACTTGCTTCGGGGACATAAAGAGAAGTGGCATGTGCATCAACAACGCGTATTCGTTGTGAATGAATAGCCGATCATTGAAAAACATCGTCTTTCATCCGAGAGGATCGCGCAACACTCAGGAAAATTCAACATAAGGTACATCGAGGAAAGCGAGAGATCCGTTCTTGCGCCGGATCTCAAGGTACACCGCGGAATCTGAGGGCTGCAGCATCCTCCTCGCGGACGAGCTGCACGGCGAATGCACGTCAGCCACGAATTATATCCACACTCGCGTGGTATACTCCCGTGGAGAATCGTCTCGCGTTTTGCGGCGCATCGAAAAATAAATCTCCCTGGCGCGCGGCAATGGCCCAGGCCGCCTGTCGATACATCGCTATTATGTATGCAATATCTTTCAGCGGTTATACACCGTGACCGAAAAACGATGAATGGGAGAGAGAGAAAAAAAATCAGTGCGATACCCGCACAGATGGACCGTAATGTTCACGGACGCTTAGATAAACGGCGAGCGTACTTGTGTACGCGTACGGTTTATTTATAACGTGCGTCGCGTCGGCGTCGCAACGACGAATCCCGCGTCGCCGTGACAGAATCTGACTAAAGACTTTATCCGCAAGCCCGAAGTTGCATCAATTCACTTTGGAGCGCGCCGCGCTGCGGAGAAAACGCGGGGATCCGACGGAGGTATCCTTAGATTTAATGCTCATGGAACTATCCGTCGATACCGCTCACGGAGCTTATAATGCGATACTTAAGTTGGTAAATATCGGGTTTCCGCGGGGAAGCTCGCTCGGAGCGAACTTGCAAATGGTTGATTAGCGGAAAATGCTTTGACTTTATTATTAATTAATTAGTTAGTGCCCATTTTATCGTATTTTCCTCCCTATCCTGCTCTACCGCGGGGCTTCCGCCTATCATCCGTTAACTTTAACTTTGTTAAATTACGAAAATAGCGAGTTGTATGGATTTTCGTGAAAAAATATCGATTGGACAGATTCGATGTTGAAGGAAAAAGATCAAAATAGCCATTTTCGAAAGAGCGTTGCATGGAATGTAAATAACATGTAAATACCAATTATTTCTTATTTTACAGATACACGTTTCACTTTTTACCTTTTTTACCCTTTTACACGATATTGCATTCAATCGTGAAATCGCGATTGATATACAGCTTATTAAAAATATTCGCTCTGTCAGGACGTTTCATAATATCGAAGTAACCGCGGCATGATCCACAAAGGTGAACCGGCATCCACGTTGCAGCAGCTGGGTCATTTGTCGGTGACGGCACCCACGGGAAATCACGTGATCGAGTCTCAACTCTCTGTGTGATTGCCACTTTGTGGACGATCGATTCCTCGAAATGCCCACAATGCTCCATTTAATATGAGCCGAATGCTGCAGAGACGCAATTCAATATTAATACCGCCAGACTCGCCTTGTACATCTCCCGCGTATACGTCCAAGTGTACCAACTTGGTACAAGCGACATCGATAAATCTCGCCGTCCCGGAAGACACGAGTCATCAAATATATCTATCTAATTTTAATATTTTACTACTTCTGCAGCGCGTTGCAGCATTCCCTCATTTTACGATACAATAAGTATATATATAGTATATCACCAATGCATTTAAAGAAAGACTCAAGCTTTCTGACATTAAAAAGAAACATGTCAATCGTTAAGAAGAACATTGTCAATTGTTCTTCACGTTATTGTATTTTAATTTATGTATCTCATACTTACTCTGTGTGTGTGTGTGTGACGCGTGCGTACAAATACTACAAATTATTCTAAAAAGCTTGGCCTTAGAATACGACCTCATATTTGTCATGACGTATAAACACATACGTTGCGATATCCATTATTTTGGTCATTCTTTCGAAATCTTATCTCTATCCCGATAACAGCCAAACAGCTTGGGGAAAGAAATCTAAAGCCCGCGGTCTACATAATTCGCAATTCGCGAAACGCCTCGCGAAACGCAAAAGACACACACGCACAGTCTACATGCCAATCTAACTTCTCTGTGTATAGATATGTCCACAACTCGTCGCAAATGCTTCTTATCGAAATGTCGGACTCGTTTCGAGCGCAGTCTTAGCGGATTTTGCGGTAAGTAGCAAAAAGCTCGGGGAAATTCGAGCCCCTTAGATGAATGAGCGATCTGACAGAAACGTATGTGAATCCCGAAACGCCGGACTTACTTCGAGAAGAGTAGTCGAGTAGTAATCGCGGAGCATACTCCGGAACATCAGACACGGGTCAGACGCGGCATATGGCGATGGGGAACAAAGTTTACCCTTCTGGATCAGGATACTCGAGGATGTGTATACGCGCTGTATATGTCGAAAGAGAGGAACGGGTGTAGATGAAAGAACGAAACTTCCGTCACCGTTCCCGCTGAAAGTGTCATTCAGCTTGTGATTGAAGTACTGAAGTCGGAAAATCCAAAAGTGGAGTTCACAAAACCCTTTAATACTTTTAAGAGAAAAAAATACCGAGAAAAATTACATATTTTATATATTTATTAACTTTTTTCTTCTATATACAATAGCATAAAGTATACATCGTCACATATTTCAATTATCTAATAATTTGTAGAAAAATATTGTTCATATAATATATTATTTAATTATTTAATTTTATAAAGTTAAATAACGCACAAAAAAAGTTAAAATTTCAAAATAATATCCTCATTTAAGTCTTTAATAATACACGTAATAATAACGGTAATTTATAGCTTTCAATTATTAAATACGGAAATTTTATTATTAATGAAATATAAATATTATACATCGCGATATCGCGCACCGTTATTACTTATACATTTCATAATTTTAAACAAGAAATTGTGCGCTATTTAACTTTATAAAATTCGATAATTAAATAATTTATATGAAAAACATTTTTCTACAAATTATTAGACAATTACTTGGAATATGGCGATGTACTTTATGCTATTGTTATAAGAGAGAAAACACGAGCAAGTTGATATTACTCCAATTTACTTTGCTGTGAATGACAGTTTCGCCAGTATTATTGCCGATTTACATGAGCAAGTTATGATAAACTTCCTCACCTGTTATTACGAAGCATCCTAATCCCCTGCATTACTTTGACCCTATTTCTCGCGCACTTGCTAAGACAATCGTAACTTTACCAGTGCTTTCCTAATAATGGCAACACAGACTTCAGCTCGGTACGCTGAAGTACATGACGTTCGCGATGAATATTTCATCTTCACACCAAGTGCACTTGAAAACGCAAAATTATTTATGTATCTGGAAGATTAGACAAGCGGCGAGTGCTTTTTGTAAGGTTTCGTCGTGAAGTAGAATGGAAAATAAATCAGCTTGCCGCGATGTTTTACGCCGACTAAAGGAATTGAATGATGAAAGTGGCAAACGCAAGTGAAATACTACGTACAAGTGTTCTTACATAACTGTGAAAAATAGCTGACTGTGATGAGCAACAAACGAGAGATTCAATGTAAGAAAAATCACAAAAAACATATACAAGTCTCGTATATATCGCCAGATAAAATCGAATAGTACTTCTAAAAGATACACTTTTTCAAAAGATACAAGTGTCAAGTTGAAAAAAGTTCAACAGTGGATTTTTTTTCTGTATCCTTGTAACGTTTTCAGTGAGCGATCAGTTCTGATCGTAATTACACTCAAAGGTTAACCGCTCTAATACGATCACCCTCCGCGTATTTCTCGTTGACACTTGGCATTGGGACGCGTTCCGGGGATCAATTCTGGATTCCTGCACACGGTACACGTCATCGAGAGTGGCAGACGCAATAATGGATTACACGGTCATCGGATAAACTCACCCCTCGTCATTATGTACCCCCGTGCCGCTTATACGGCGCTGCGCTAAGCCGCGAGAATAAGACTTTATGATTGGCCGGAATGAGAAAAACACCCACTGCGACTGCAGCGTGACTCATCACTGCACGTCACGAATGTATATGTATGTACAAACGTGCATTCCCAGCCACGATTCCCCGTCGCGTAACACGGCGGCATTCGAAGAGGTGGGAGGAAGGGAGATGTTTGCCACCGCGGGAGCGCTCATATCCGTCAATATCACCGAGTGTTCTTAAATCCATATTACGGATCCCGCAGCACCTGCGTTCCTCTCTCAGGCCCGAAACCGGGCTTTTGACGAGGCCGAGAAAGCGAGAAAGATCAGGGGGAATTGGGGGACGCGGTGAGAAAAGGGAGAGAATTCAATTTCTAGGGTGCATATTAAAGTCAGCCGACTTGTCCATCGCGACGAGAGCCAACATCGTGGACGGTATAAAGCGAACGAGGCTGCGAGTCCTTCCTCTTTGTATGTCCGCTTTGACCCTCAAACCCGACTCGTCTTATTTCCTCGCTCTTTTTACATCCGCCGCAAGTGGGACGCCTTTCATCTCGTCGCTGACTTTTTGGCCCGGATGTTACGTGGGGACGTTTAATAGATCGCGTTTCGGTCGACGGAACGCGCGCGTCGTATCGGAAAAGCGATACTTGCATATATAATATTAACACACGAGCCCCGCGTTTGCGGCACGCCGGCAAATCTCATCTAAATTGAATTAGGACGCGATACATTATTTTCGGATATACGCCCCGCCCTCCGGACTTTTTCAATTTGTTACGATCTCGATCTCGAATTTCTGCGTTTCACTCTGTAATCATCAGTCATAAGCCATCTGGTTTTACCACGGTCTATACCAACGGTTTTGCTTCCACCCCGTTTCAATCGATATCATTTTCAAGCCCGGGTCCAGTCCGTGCCTTGATTTAATTTTATTGATCGCGCGCGGCTGTCCGTCATCTATCATCGACGACACGGAGAGAGCCTCAAAGAAACTTACTGGCTTAGCCGCAGAATTTTTTTGACCGCATTAAAGGGCACCGAGGCCCATCCGTATTTCCCACGACTCAAAACTCGTCTCCTCGATATTCTCTGACTCGACTCGGAAAATTGATGGATCGTTTATGAATACATCAGCGTCAGCGGACATATATATACATATATATACATATATATATATATGTATATATATATATATATGTAAACGTGCATAAAATGACACGCTTTGCAAAAACTACATTGTGTCGCGCGTGCGTTTCATGGATTCTCCGCCAGCAACCCGCACGGAGGGCATCCATCGCATCTTTCCATCTGCCAGAGCTAATTATTGTTTGGCGTGAAAACTGCGAGACCATTATTTATACGGCGTTGTAATATCCGCTTGTGCGCGAGTCCCCTTTTTAGAAAGCCCCGATCGTTTAAAAAGGAATCGCGCACGTGCGACTATATAATAAGCATTTTTTATCGCCATCACGGCCGATTGGATTTAATGGACTGTGCAAAGAGGGTCTCGGGGCAGCCTATATTAGTTACATTTAAACGGCATAATACATTTATTTTAATTTAACATGCAGCATTGTCTACACCGGCTTCCGTTACAGTTATATATGTTGATTTAAATGAATAAATGTATCGGAAAATTTATAAATTTCATACAAGAATGATCTTTCTCCGTGAAAATACGATTGAAACTAAAAATTGTGTTTCGAGCTACATATTATAACAAATTTTACGTTTCAGCAATATTTATCTTTCAATAATAAAATATTCTCTGCCAATTCCACGTCGCTGACATAATGGTAAAATGCTATTAAAAAATAATTATTTCGGATTTTAGAGAAAAATAATGAAAATGCATTGCTCAATACGGACAATGCATTTTCATTATCGGTCTTTTGCGCCATTTGTAATAACGTCAACAATAAAAAAGTAATTGCGTATCAATTCTCAAAGAGCGATTTCTGGTTATTAATATTCCGGCAACGGCTGGTGGCGCCTTATTTTGAATTTTAGTTTTCCGCGGCGAATCTTAATTCCTGCGACTGTAATTGAATCACTTAATTAGCACCCTTGTAGTCCGTTCCGTCGCGAAAGTTAACTGGCAGACGGCCGCAGATTTATATTGAGTTATTCGAGATTATTAAATTAATACCCCGAGCCGAAAAGTTATGATTTCAGCTTACGCGCCCTAAACGGGATTGCGATGGACGTGTTCGCTCACTCACCGTCGATATAATCGCCACTATGCCAAAACTTCATGCTTTATCCATGTGTGCGTGTATTATTAATTATTCATTTATTACCATATAAAATAAGTAAAAATAAAGCGCGCCCGATCCGGGATTAAAATTAAGATCCATTATATTGTAAAATATATATGTTAAAATTTTATTAATAATACCGAGATCTGAAATTCAAAATTAACCTTATAAAGATTAATGAATAATTGCTCCTATTAAAAACATTCATACGATTTCTCCAAAAAAACTTGCTAAACAAACATATATCAATATATGTATATAAAATGAGATAAAAATTACTGATCTTTTAAATTGCTTATAATTAAAGTAATAAATCGTGCGGCTAATTATTCGAAATAGCAAAAACCGATTATAAGTTGCTGCGATTTTTAAATGAAAGCTCAGCACAGTACGATCTCATTTCATTTAAACTGTCTTCAGTTAACTTCACGAGCGCGCGCGCGTCCTCGAATAAAGATTCATTATTGAAAATTTCTATCGAAGCGTTTCTTGCGTAAAATAATCATCGGCGACAAATAAAGCTCGTGGAACGGAATAAACGAAGTGCACTGACCGTATAACAAATTTACACTCTCGTAATCCTCTTGTGTAAACCGGGTGTCAAACATCGATGCTCTTTTGTGAAAATTACGCCGATGACGAAATTAATCCGCTCCGTCGCGTTAATTCAAAATAATGAAAGCAATTGCACATCGATGAAGTTAATTGCTTTTTTTTTTATACGGAGTGTATCGCCAGTATCGCGCGCTGCCAACTATTTTAAACGTTTAGTGCTTTCATGTCCCGTACGCTTATCATATTTCATTATAGATGATGTAACACTCCGCTGTATCGGAAGTTTAATTCTCATATATTCAACATATAACTCTCACATATTTTAAAGCAAAAAAAAAAAAAGATTATATAAATATATAAAAATTATATATATTAGACAGAAAATTTCCTTCTTCTTTAGAGAAAAAAAGATCAAGATAATTACATATTGAATGAGTGTATGAGAAAACCTTAGTATTATGTCAGAGATCATAAATAATCTCGTAGCTCAGGAACCAAGTATACTATTGCGGAATTTTTTCAAAAAAAGTAATCTCGGATATTTGTATACCTCGTCTATATAAATTCACCGAGTTAAAGAACCTTCTCCGTTCCCAACTGTTCACGGCTATCAACTTCTTTTATAATGATAACGATTAACCAAGCGCAGGAAAATGGATATAACGAGCATGCATATATATAGTATACGTGATTACTTATGAAAAGAAGGATCTCTCTCTCAGAGAGCAGCGATTTTTAATCGCAAGTAAAAAAACTCGGGTAAACCTAACAAAGCCTCTTCTCGTATCTATAGGTACAGAACGTACGGATAAAGACTTTTCTGACATTCACCTGCATAACTAGTACGTAATTTATCGATGCCGTCTCTCTCGGCAACTATCATGAGTGCATGCGCATATTGAAATTTCTATATTGTTACGTGAAAAAGTACAGAATCGTAGTACAGTAGTACGGCTTCGTTTTCAAACGCTGCGTTTTTCCAATGAAAATATTCGTATTCGGAATAGGCAAATCTCACGGGAGCAAGAAAAAACTCCTTTAATTAGGACGAAATTGGTCTGCTAGTCAGCATGTTTCAATTTCCCATGACAACGCCGCCATGTATTTCGGCTTTTTTTCCGAATGGCCGGTCGTCGAAAAAACGACCGTGCTCCCAATAGAATCGGAAGAATTCGGTATGGTTCAGCAGCATAAAATTGAATCTGTGGTCTGTTACCTTCAAACTTTGCATATCAACTGGATTAAATTTTGTAATTTGGTCACTCTTATGCACATTAAATTGATCACATCGTTCGTTTAGTTGAAATCTTATTATAAATAAAATCTTATTGCTTTGCGACTGTTGTATCATTACACATCAAGGCCTTCTAAAAATGCACTGCTTTTGAAGTCCTGATTACTTTGTTTCATTATGATAAGAGTATTATAATTAATAATTAAGAACCCGGCTGCTTAAAAGGGCTAAAAAAGGGGTAAAAAGCTATAAGCATCATATTGTTAAAATTGCTTTCATATTAAAACAGAATCTATGTGACAAAGTTAATAGCATTAAAGACTGTAGTATAATATAAAGGCTATAGATTTTTACGACATTCTTTGTAATATTTAAAATAAATATATGAAGAATATTGTATCTTTTACGAGCAATAAATATTATTTTAAAAGGCAGTTTGGCCTGGAATTTTAATCTTTCTCTTGCACTTACTTACAACATTTTAATAGCGAGGTATTCAAGTCCTGAATCTCTATTTCGTATGTGTTGCGCTAAATTCGAAAAAACGGACGAGAAGCTGCGGCACTTAGGCGGCATCCCTAAATTGAGAAGCCCTGTGCGCCGAATAATTTACAGCGCACACTTCGAGGGAGCTCTCCAATATTCAACGTGATTATAATATTATAAAAGCAAAATTCCACGAATGCCACCACTATCGCGCGATCCAGAGGTGTATGAAAGAGAGCGGCTGTGAGGGGGGGGGAGTCCTGGATACGAGAACGAAAGAGAGAAAGAGAGAGAGAGAGAGAGAGAAGGAATGGCGCGGGCGGAAAGGAGATGCTGTTGGTCCGACAGAGGGAGATCAACAGGATTTTGCAGGGGAGGGGTAGTTTCAGTCATATCGACCACACCACTTTGGTCCCCGCTATACCGAGCTACGCCGGTGGAAACACCTGAGCCCACCGACACTCCCGGCCGTGCGTCCTCGCCGCGCCGCCGCGCCACAACTCTTCGCCGAAGCTACCGGTATAGTCCAGTCAAATTAGACATTTGAGCTCGAAAGTGAAGCGGTATCAATGAAACCTTTTTAGGGTTGTTGGGGGGATGTAGAAGAGCTTATTTCTGAGTTGTCGGGCTAATCGGACCGATGGGTTTTAAGGGGGGAAGGGAGAATGAAAAATTTCGTTTTTTCGCAATAACTCGGCGAATTTTGACCGTACATGATTTAATAACCCCTCATTTTGTAGCTCTTTTAAAGCCCTACAATTCATTTCCTGAAGACCCTAACTTAAAATCAATATTTGTCGAGTTCTAGCGAGTCCCGAGCGCACTCGACTCGACATGCGACGCGCCGTCGCATGGCCGATCGTCATCGCGGCGGCGCGCGCGCCGCCGGCGACGATCGGCCACGCATTAAAAGCGCGACTTCCAAAAGCTTCCCCTGGGCTCAATTTTTAACAAATCTGAACGACTGACCTTTCGTTTTGTAGGTCTCTTTAAGCCCTACAACTTTGTCAGTGGCGGCACATTTCTATCTATTAATGGAAACGAGATAAACGCAAAAAACCGCGACAAAATACATTTTTTCCCACTTTCACCGGCTAGAACTCGACAAATATTGATTTTAAGTTAGGGTCTTCAGGAAATGAATTGTAGGGCTTTAAAAAAGCTACAAAATGAAAGGTTAGTAAATCATGTACGGTCAAAATTCGCCGAGTTATTGCAAAAAAAACCGAAATTTTTTATTCCCCCTCCTTTCCTTAAAAACCCATCGGTCCGATTAACCCAACAACTCAGAAATAAGCTCTTCTACATCTCCCCAACAACCCTAAAAAGGTTTCATTGATACCGCTTCACTTCCGAGCAAAAGCCTTTTTTTTGTCTAATTTGACTGGACTAGTATTTCTATATCCTCGACGTGTGCGGCGGGCAGCATCGTACAGAAGCCGAAATGTACTAATATCCGTGCCTCTCTTTTCTATATGTATATATATATATATATATATATATATATATATATATATATATGTATACACTCACATATATATTAGCGTGGGCCCAAACGGGTTGTAAAACACAAAGGATTTTGTCTAGGTGCTGCATTAAAAAGGAAGGCTATTAACGGCGGTCGGGACCTTCAGAATTAATGATAAAGAAACGAGGCAGGCTTCGGCACGGGGAAACGACAAGGTGGCCCAGGAAATGCGGTTTGAAGATTTTTTACGACGCTGCCCGCCGTACAACGCGAGAGGATATCGCGCGAGAGGATTGAAGGGAGGAACGGAGGAGGAGTTATTTCCACTGGCTTTACCCTGCCGCACCGCGAAAATACTCGGGAACGAAGTACGTTAATGAAAGAAATACAAGTTGCAAAAGTGAGGGGACTTCAAAGGCGAAAGCCTCTTACCTACAGTTAGATATCGTGCAGGTTGGAACAAAAAAGCAGCCGGAATAGGGGGTCCCGCGGGAACGGGCGGGAGGAAGAGGGGCGAGCGAGAGAGAGAGAGAGAGAGAGAGAGAGAGAGAGAGAGCCGGGAAGCTCTCCGTGCAGCTTTTAATCCGACTCGGTGGGTCACCGCGCTTGAAAACCTCCGGGTCCAGGTTTCGAACTCCGCTCTCCGTGGTTTAAGAAGAAGGTTAAAAACCGTTCGGCGGCTTCGGCAACGCGAAAAGTATTAAGTCGGACCGGCAACACTAATTGGAGCAAAGCCGATGGCAATGATCGTGGCGGGGCGTGCAAACGTACAGACAAACTTATATAACTCTCTATACCGCGGGGACGAGCACGCGACGGAAAAGACGGGGAAATAATTCGCAAGAAATGTCTTTTCTGGGTTAAAATAAGATATCGAGCACGGGTTCCCCTTGCCAAAAGAGTCGTGATGAAATACCATTCTCTGACGAATTCCTTTTTAAAACGCGATACGCATACACGCACGGTTGTTTCGCCTGCAGCTGCTGCGTCTCTCTCTCTCTCTCTCTCTCCTTTTCTCTCTCTCTCCCTCTCTCTCTCTCTCTCTCTCTCTCTCTCTCTCTCTCTTCGTTTTTTAATCCTTTTCTATTAAGTGGCCCGCGTTTCGCGAAAGCCGACGTCTGTCCAATCTCGCTCACCTTACACATTTCACCCGTCCATCCGGAGGAAAATAATCTCTCCGGAGGCGAAACAGCCGGGTCCGCGGATGAGCAACCTAGGGAAAGAGAGCGACGGGGAAGAGCGAAAAGAACAGCCGCGGGACGGAGAATCCAGGGAAGACCGGCCGACAGCCGGGCGAAAAGGAAAGAAGGAAGGAAGGGAGAAAAAAAGAAAAAGGAAAAAATGTATAAAAATGTTTTAATTCATCGTTTCCCGCCCTCCTTCTCGTCGTACCTGTTTCGCGGTGACCTACCGCCTTAACCATTTTCTCTCCTCGCTTCCCCCATTCCCGTCCTCCCGCCTTCCAGCTTTTTGCTGTCTCGCCGGATTTTTCGAGATTGTGGTATTAAATCGGCGAATAACGGGGCAAATATGCGCGCGTACTGTAACACGCGCGCACGCATGACTGTCGCGAGCGTGCCCGTACGTAAATGTCAGGGGTTATAACGCCGCGTGCTTCGCAAAACCGTGGGGGCTGCTGGGGGGGAAAATTTTTTTTTATTTCGCGGCCGCGCACGCGATTTCCATCTACAAAAGAAAACAATATTCCGTCCCTTGCTTTGCATAAATATCCATAACGCTTCGCGTTCTTTTCAGAACGCGGTGCCCGGAATCCGCGTACGATGGAGACGTCTCTTCGGCGGAGAAACTGTTCACCTTACGTTTACGTGGCCGTAACGTATTCAAATGTACTTATGGCGGTATATGCGGGCTTGTGATACCTGTTGTCCCTTACACGCGAGACCACTCGCGCGATAGTCGAGGTGCACGCGTATTTTTCATACATTGAACTGACCACGGGAGAGAACCGCGCGGCTGCAAAAGAAGCGCGCGGTAAAAATTTGCATAACGGCTATTTCGCCGGATTCCTCATGAGGTCGGCATTAAATCGTTGAGCAAAAGCTGACAACTCGCGTCAGCTGTCACATTTAGACGCGATTATATTTACGTGTAATGTGCGCAATTAGAAGCGACTAAAAAACCTTGCAAGAATCGCCCCGTCGCCACGTCGCTTAGCCCGTGCGTTTAAAATGTCCCGTTTAAAACGCATCGGGCGTGCTCGGCCCGATTTAACTGGCCGCGAGATGAACAAGACTCGCGACAAGAAAATGCAATTTTAACATCTATCCCGTGACACGCACGAATATACTCGACTACATTGGCGCCGCACGCGACGCCCTACGTACGCGCCACGCGGAATAGAATGCGCGTCGAACGAGCTTATTTTTATACATTAAACCGAGATCCGGAGGCGCAGAAGGGGACACGAGGGAGAGGAAGTCGAGCGGCTGTCGGGGATGGCATCCTCATCCGGCAGAAAATCCCTTCGCTCGTAACCGAGGCTGGCTGAGCGCGGTGGTAACGCTAAGCTCGACGGGAGATGCCGCCTGCGGTCTCCATAAACAGCGCTTACGCCACACAGGTTTTCCGAGAAGAGGGGGCGGAGCGGGGGGAGCGCGGAAGCGGGCGGCGGAGCGGCAGTTGCGAGACGGGGATGGGAGCCGGCGGTGAGACGGGGCGGCGAACGTAATGTTCCGACCCCTCGTTGTGTTCCACAACCCCCACCCCGTTTGTACATACACCCGCAACAACGAGAAACACCTCGTCGTTCCGCGCGGCACCTTAGCCCGCGCCATCCAACCGAGCAGGCAGCCTCTCTCCTGCCCGTCTCGTCTGGCCTCGTGCCGTCGTCGTCGTGACGGGATACAACGGGCTTTAAAGGATGCGCCCGGCGCGAAACGGCAGCGCGCGTTTCCCTTTCCGACGTACACCCCGACACGGCAACCGACGGACGGATCGTTGCCAGTCCGCATTACGCCGCTCTGCCACCGTGATCCCGATAGGAAAACCCTTCGATATATATTGCCTACTAAAGTCCAGGCGAGACTTTGTCGCCTATATCTCGCGCCTATGCGCCGGCAACGGTCTTCCCTTCCCGTCTTCACGACAGACGCCGTTCACTATTTCACTCCTTTACGAGAAGCTCAAGCAGAGACCGGTAATCGATCGCCATGCGTCAGTCCTACGACGGCATCGCGATCGATGTGTCTTAATTAACGGAAAACACGAAATACATTTCGCGATACAGAAGGTATGTACGTTTGCAATTCGCGAACGAGATTAATAGCGGATGCATCGGAAATCACGGAGAAAAACGGTATGCGGAAGTAAGCGATGGGATTTAACGAGCCACATCTGTTCTATATATCGGCATCCAATTGATACTCGTTGAGTAATGAGGCGGGTTCATCTATTGCCTGCCATTACGTCGGACGCTATAGCCTGCACGTCGGATACAGTAATCATAGTTCTAAGGCAATAATGCGGGTCTAAACCCCTTCATCGAGAGGAAGAGAGGAAAGGGGGGATGGAGATAGCAGCGAAGCCACCCCTTCCGTAGAAATAACCTGTCGATACCGGTTACGCGGAATCCCGCCGCTGAGGCACGTTGACCGCGTAAAGTGAGCCATAATAGACACGCTATAGACATCGGAGCCTAGCGTCGATATCGCGCATTTGAGGACAGTCTTAGACGACGGGATAGCCTATATTTAACGGGAAGATAGAGAGAGCATGAATATAGGTCAGGTCCCTGCTTCCAGACATTAAGCAATTCAGAAGGCCGGGAGAAGTTTGGATCCCAAAGTAGTTCCGGTACTTAAGAGAATCGCTGCCGCGCCAAATGAAATATAAGGAGCGTTAGGAATACGTGAAAGAGCCAGCACCTGCAAAGGCGTATGAAATGTTTTACGATCGGCGCGATCAAATATCCGTTCTGAAAAATTGTGTGCAAAAAATTGTCATATTAAGTTTGATAAAAAAATGCATAACATGAGCCAAGTTAGTAATGACAGCATCATCGGTCGCACTAGTGAATATCGTCAAGCTCCTTCGATCCATTCGCCCACGTAACGAGTACCAAGTATACACGTTTGCGAATTAACATAAGAATGATTCACCGCGTGATTCAATCTGCGCGCCGCGCCGTCCTACGACGAGCTTTAGCGGAATCTTCGACCGCTATCCGGCAGCAGAATTCGATTCGCTGAACTCCAAATCTACGATAACGCTAACCCTCTTGATTTTCCTTCCCGTAGCTCGGGCGCAAACCAAGCGAGCGAACGCGAACAATAGACGAGCTTGTCGCTCCACGGTTTGCCTGACCCAGAACCTCCGAATCCGCACGCGGAATTTCGTGCCTTTTATGTGGTCCGAGGGCGCATGACCGGGCTAATTGGAATGTTCGGCCGGAATATCTGGAGCAGGTCGCCGCCGCGGATAGATGGAACGCTCCCAAGTGCGGATACAACGCCGGCGTATTCCGGTAGGCCGAAACCGGAGTAGGAGTAGAGCAAACAGATGTAGAGCGCGGCGAAGACGCGCGCGCTCCATGTAGACATATAGCGACGGAATGCCGGACCAATTATTTTTCGACAACGTCGACGCCAGAGGAGACGAGAGGAACATTTTCCGCGAGAGTTTTCCAAGAATCTCGCGTCTCGATATTTTTGAACGTTTTCGCGAACATATGGAGGGAACTCGATTTGTGCCCTTTGTGCCTTTATTCGGGGCTTGACTGGGTCAATTGGAAGTATTTTGGCGACGGTGGTATCTGGAGCGAGGCCTCGGCGAGCGCTCCCGGAACGCGGATACAAAACATCGGAGAACCTTGCGGCTGGCACGAGCGCAAGCAGGCGCGACGCAGGGGCACAAACGCGAAAGAGGAAGCTAGGTTTCTACGTGGATAGTCCGGATCGATCCGACTGCCAGGTCAACCCTCACCGCGACTCACTCACCCAGCACCAGCCAACCACGAGATATTTTACGCTCATACATCGTTACGCTGTTACTTATTGTAAATTGCAAATACGTACAAAAGTATCCCGTATTATCGACGCGGGCCATACATGTCCATATGTTTGCGTGCTGTTGCGCCACGTATGTACGTCCAGTGTATTATACGAACAAGTATTTTCGTTGAAAATGTTACCTAAAAAAATATTCACTCGAAAAGCGAACGGTATAAAATCGAGTGACAGCCACAAGCGAATAGAGTCATCGAGAAAGTTTAAATAGAGTATAAACGTGAAACGAGCAAGCGATGTCAATATTGCACGGAGAGGAAAAAATAATTAGGACCTCGGAGGTTGTTTGTCCGCAGTTGGTACCAATTGCGACTCAATGGGGATTTATGAAATTCCAACAACAACCGCGGATCTCTACGCAGTCTTCTCGCTCTTTCGTCCCACGTTCTGTCGTTCCCGCACGCTCTCTCCGTCCGTGTCTCCCCGCGCCGTGCTATCCGCGCCGTTTCGCATCGGTGAACAAATTATTCGACTAATTTCAGCCGATAACTGACATTGATGCGCGTTAATATGGAAATATCGCGGCTCATCGAATGTACGAAGCCCAACGGTACACCGCTCGCGAACACAGTTCGGTTGACGAAGATATGCGTTTAATGTGGAATAACAGTCGATCAAGTTATCGGGGGGCGGGGGAGGAGGAGAGAGGCAGGATTCGCTCTGATACGAAAGCTGACCAGCGGATTAAACGTCGCATTTTATCGTGATCGGACATTAAGAATGTACAACGGTATCAAAACGGTATATTCGTATACAAAAGCATTATCGGCGCGACTGCAAACTCATCAGCGGGACGTGAATATTTTAATAACATGTGCCGCAATTAATATTATCTGAATTATTTCATAGCGGTCTTTTAATCATTGCATTAATTAATACTACTGCCATATGCAATCTATGTAAATCAAACGAAGCCTCAATAATATTCCGCCGGGCAGCAAAGCGTTAAATAACCCGAATTACGAGAGGATGGGCATATGAATATGAAATGCTTTACGAATTACAATTTTGGAAACGGTTTATTGTTTGGAAATTGAAGCAGGTGTAAGAACCATAATAAATGAATTGTGATTTGTGAGCCTATCCGACAATCGCTGGAGATTGCTTACCGCGGTAACAATTCGTATTCGTTCACGCGAACCCAGCCCCGCGTATAAGGTGCAAGTAACGTGCACATGCTCCGTTGGAGTCGTGCGAATCCAAGGTAAGCGCAGTGACACGTAAAAAAGCGATCCGTTTTACCGGTCCTTCTGAGGCCGGCAGTTTTTATACGAAGTCATTCGTTCGAGCGGACACCGCATTAAAATTTGCGATGTAACTTTTCGCTCTCGTGCAGCGAGTAAAACCGACCGTGTGACTCATACAACTCGATTCTCGGAAAGAAGGGAAAAAAATATATTTTCTCCTTTTCCTAATCGACGCCGATTTTCCGCCACCTCACGTCGCTTTTAGTTTTGTGAGTCAACAAACTAATTTTGTCAAACGGATCAGAGACACAAATCGTGCAAAAAGGAAACGTTTCAATATAATGGGTATATAGATACGATGGATTAATTGAAGAATATCGAACTACGATCGCGCGACGCGCGCGGACGAATTTAAACGAGGCGACAAACGAGTTTCACTTTTCGACGATTTTCGTCGCATAACCACTCGGAGGAGCAATTTACTGGCATAACGCAAATTGTCGGTGAAACAATTTTATTGGCGACAAAGGTGCGCCGCGGTGCGAAACAATACGAAGAATACCCTACGCCCGGCATCGGATTATTCGACGTTTTCATTAGCCATTGACATCGCTGCGTAAAATATCGGTTCGCCCCATGTTCTACGAATGGCATGGATTTCTCCGCGCTCCGCGCATTAATATTAATTTTCGAGCTTTTACATTCTCTCCCCCCTGCGCCATTCGGCACACTCGTAACGTAGATTAATTGAGAAAGCCTGTTACCGAGAAGCGAGACACAGTGGTTATTAATGGCATAACAAAATATCGAGCGGGCGCGCCGCCGCGCCAGGCCCTTCGAAACCCGACGAATATAAGACGCGAAAACTTCCGGGGCGCGCGAACGAAAGACGCGGCCGAGATTTATGGTCGCTCTCTCACTACAGAAACATTGTTTCCGATGGTGGCGCGGGGGGGGGGGAGAAGAGGGGAGGGAACGATTTTGCGTTATCCGGTTAATGGCGGGTCGAAGAAGGTGTGCGTCGCTTCCGCGATGTTTACCAAATTACAGAGGATTAATCAGCATCAGCGCGATTAATTGGCGTCGGTATTCGGCCGACGCGGCGCACGAAGATATTTCATTTCGATGAAAAGGGGCGCGAGTTCTTGTTCGATACGAGAAAAAGAGAGAGAGAGAGAAAGAGAGAGCTCCGAGTTTCCCATTTGCCCGAAGAAACCTGTCATTAACGTAACGAACGATTCTTGTTGTTCACCGCGGCGAAAGCGTTTATTTCCACGTGGCACTAAATCTAAGCTTGCTTTAGGAGAGCGGGGCGCGGTAACAACGGCAGCTCGAGCAGCAGCTCGAGGAAACAATCCCACGTTTTCTTTTGCTCGTGGCCGAGTAAGCCGATGGCCCCGAGCCACTAATCACAAAGAAATTACTCGTTGGAAAAAGCTCCCTTTGGCCGCGAAGGATTGCATCGCGATGGATATCCGATTCTTTCGATTCGCCGGTGAAATAAGTGCTCCTAACGTCATTTTAGGCGAAAAATGTACGACGCGGATCGTCGCGCGCCACACGAGCGACTAATGAGAATTCGACGTTCGTCGCGACTCCATTGATTTACGAACGTCGTAAAGCGAAGACGTATACCACTTACGTAACGAGACGACACACCAAGTCTCGAAACGGTCGCGAGTAAGCAATGCTCCGGTGGAGCTTCTCGGAACAAGTTAGGGGAATTGTCAAAGGCGATGGCTCGCCGAGACAAACGGAGTCGGGGACGCGGCGGCGCGCGGGTCAGCGCGGTCGCCGCTTAAGTGCCTCGTATTTGGCCTCGTACGAGACCATAAGCTCGTCGTTCCGGAGGGTCGCGCTCCTCTCGTAACTCCAGCCGAAAGCAATAGCTCCCAGCTCCCACCTCCCCTTTCCCCGCCAAATACATTACATGCCCAGTTTACAACGGACGCGAGTCGCGGCAGATTGCACGAAACATCCCTCCTCCCCTCCCCCCATATGCGCGCAGCATCTCGGAATGAAACGAGACTTGTCCTCCCCGCGTATCCTACATCCGTGAACCTGAACTGCGAACTATGCCCATTCTAGACGGACCCTCGCGGATCGCGAGATATATCTGCTGATTGATTCGGCCGGCCGATCCCGCGCTATCGGCTGACATTATCGGTGCACACGGGCTTACGCCGGGCAGATCGGACGCCGACGTCTCGAGTGGAGGGTATGCCTGATTCATGGACACGCGATATTGTTCTCGATCCGTGTCGCCACAATGCTCGCCGATGTTTCCGATCAGCCGTTTAGTACCTCCTCGGCACAATGGATGTCGACCCAAATCGGAGAGGCTAAATTACACCGTGTGTCCACATCTGCGGGTACGAGAGATTTGTGGTTTGAAAAAGCGTGGAGAGAGCCGAGTTGGAGACGACCCTGAAAATCTGGGTCATTTCGAGGGAGAGATAAATCGCAAACTCAATAAACAGCTGCGATACAGCTCGATATGCACAAAAAGTAATTTTTATCGACGAATCGGCGAATTACAAACTTTCATTAACGAGAATCTTCATTTTTGTCCCGCGCGATGTGTTTCAAAGTTCTCCTCTCCGGAACAAAAGTTACCTAATCACCCACTCTATCCTCCGAGGAAAGATTCATCCGTACAATCGAAATTTTGCTAGTATTTTAACTCTCAGTCTCTCCACGAGCGAGGGGAGAGAATAAGTTTCTCTCCCCTCGCTCGCTATTAATATATTTTATATATAATAATGGTACGCGTTTCTGTTAAAGAGAGAGAGAATATATAATCCTTGCTTAATTCTCTCTTTTATCCTGAAAACTTCCCTCCTTTCATTAATACAGAATCGCAGGGGGAGTCTGCGCGCAAGTTTAACGTCAGGTAAATAAAGCCCGAGTCCCGAAGAAAAGCGGTAATGTACAAGCAATACGGTAAAATGGCGTAAGCAACCGAACCGAGGCAGCGTCGTCGGGGCGCGCCACGCTAACCGATAATTGCGTCTTTCGTTCTCCGGGCACCACGGACGATCTTCCCGCGCGACCTACCGCAACGATATATATTTCGGAACGACGACGGTGCCATGGCACTTACACGAGAGAGAGTCCTCCATCCCGCTCCGGATTCCCGCGCGTCGACGTTCGCCGCTCGTCGAACGAGACGAACCACGTCGGACCTCCTCTCGCTCTCGAACCGTGAACCGTAAAACCCGGTGGGAAAGAGAGCAACGCGAAACCGCACCACGCCAACGTCTTGGGGCGAGACGCAAGCTGGAAACATTAGAAAGCACGATGGAATATAGCCAAGTTTAACCCCATCAACGTCTATATGACATATGCATTATGCAAAATGTCCCCGCGCTTTCTTCCGTCCGCAGGACGGAAGTCGGTGTCTTGAGTAATTTAAAAAGACGATTGTTTCTTAGGAAAAAATTAATTCGCGACGCCGGCTTCTCCCTTCCTGCTGCTTTTTAATATCCACCACGAAATAACTTCTTCACCAGAGCGCTTAGATTTAAAGTTCTGTTCAATTAAAATTAGTCGAACGAAAGCAGAAATACGATTCTGCTGTCGTATCTTTCTCGAACCTTTCGCAGCACAAAATGCTATAGTTCGTTATAGAAGATAGGAAAATGTTCCTTATACGAATCAAAATTGTAAAATTAATAAATCGATTGTTTCTTAGAAAAAAATTAATTCGCGACGCCGGCTTCTCTTTTCTGCTGCTTTCTGATAAAACTCGAAATATATATAACTTCTTCACTAGAGCGCTCTTAGATTAAAGTTCTGCTCAATTAAAATTAGTTGAGGAATACGATTCTGCTATCATATTTTTTTCGAACCTTTCGCAGCACCAAAATGTTTGCTATAGTTTGTATGGAAGATAGAAAATTTATGTTACTCATACGAATTAAAAATGTAAAATTAATGAATCGTATTTTTTTCCTCCTCGATAACTTTGGCCCGCTACTTCGTACCGGGCACATACTGCTACATCACTTATTTATAGTGCATGTAAATTTTACATATTAATTACCAGCAGAGTCTGTCTGGTAATATCGCTCCGCTGCTGAAACATTTTATTCATTTCGCAAAGTGTACACATAACTACGGTAATGAAGTCGTATTCATATTCACTCTGTGCTGGATAGTATATTTACGGTCTCGGTAACAGGGAGCAGAAACAATGCAAAAACTACGCCGGTTCGACGGTTGCAAAAACTCGATTACTTCGCGTTCCACGCTCTGTGCAGCTGAAAAAAAAAATGCCGCATTACATCCGTTTCATCTTTCTCGTTTTGTCCGAATACCGAATCCCTCCCCCTTCTAAATTGAAAAACATATATACCTATACTCAAAGCGTCATTCCTACTCTAAAGGCGCCTCTATCTCTATAATTCGCAAGTCGCGAAACGCAAGATATATACGCACAGCTTACATGTCAATTTTAACCTTTCTGTGTGTATATCGTGCGGTGATACGCGAACTACGTTTCGCAAATCGCGACTTATGTAGAAGCGCTTTAAAGTCAAGACGACAAAAGTAAATAAAACGCAGATAATTCGCATACTTACCTCTCTCATTCACAGCTCCGAAATTCGAGGGGATGAAAAGGGGGCACCCGGGCACCAGCGAGCACCGTCGCGCCGTACTGCGCCGTACCCCGTACCCGAAGGGTTAAAAATTGGCGGAAGGAAGAGACGAGGAGAAGCGGACTGTGGACCGCGCCGCGCCGGTGATACTCGCGGCGCGTATATGTGCGGGCGCGGATTTAGTTCGCGGTGTCGCCACGGGTCACGGCGGCGCTGCACCGTCGACAACGGACAAGATCCTCAGTCCGTCACGGGGTCGCGAGGGGTACGCACTGCTCACGTCGGTTCGCCCGGTACCCGGGGCTCGTACGGTCGCGCGAAAAAGCACACGGCCGCGTGAGAGTATTCTATTCGCCGCGCTGACAGCCCGCGTCCCGATTGTTTTCCACGGTGACGCGCGTCGCGAAAGAGTGTGGTGTGCTCGGTGGCGATGACGGCACTTTGTGAAACGCGATAATCGGACGGCGAATCGCGGGGTGGCAGTGCGAGAGAGTGGCAGGAGAAGGAGGGAAGATCTCACCGGTGAGCACACTGCGGCACGATAACGGGAGCTTGCGGCGTACGCGACTGTCACTAAACGTGAGTGCTCGCTTTCCGCATCCGCTTATATTGAATGAAACTAACCCTTTTTGCACTTCGAGAATGCGATACTCTTGGAACCATGAGCGTTTCTCATATTCTCGTTTTAATCTCAACATACATTTAGGTCTGTTTCCTGTTGCTGAACTGCTGAACTATAGTACACTAGTGAACTGGTGCAACAAGTTAGATTGAGACAAGTATATTTTGTTTTACTCCAACTTGCTGCACCAGTGTGCACTAATTCAGCAGCGCAGCAACAGAAAATAGACCTGGGGCCCTATTCTCGAATCGTTTTCATGAAACTCGCATGCGAAATTCAATGCTTTTCAAATAGAAAGTTGCATACGAAAATCATTAGGGTAGGCTCGAGGCTCGAGAATGCGGTCTCTGTTGTTGTGTCGAGCGGAAGCTTGATTTTTTTTAAAATTAATTACAGTTGCTTGAGCATTTAATTAAATGACGGAGAGTTAGTAGCTTGCCGCAAAGAGGCACACCTCGTGGAGTTGCTGGATCGTTTAAAAACGCTCTCTGCACATTGTTAAATATTAAAAGATGAAATTTAAACCGATATCTTGAGTTAAATGACATTCTGTTAGTAACTACCATGCGTGTTGAAATTTGTTATTTTAACTCCATTTAGTTAAATTAACAACACATTAAGTAGGAGCAGCGACGACTTATATAGGAATGGTTAGAAATTATTCAAATTGAGTATAATTTGTAATCAGTGCGCCCTTGCATATATAAAACTTTGCAAATTGCAACATGATATGTAACATGATGAATTGTAGTATGTCGGAATTTGCTAAAGAAACTAAAAAGAGAACATCAGTCGTCCTTGAGTACGATTATATCCCCACATATTATCCTTACTCGGACTAATTATTATTAGCGACAAGATAAGAAGATTTATGATTCAATACAAATTATTTGATATGCCACGTATAAAAAGAGAGATATTCAAGTAACTCCTTTAAGGCCCAGTTTCACACAAGTGAAACCCCCTCTTTCTAAGGGGGACGTTAGAAGGAGACGAAGAGTGAGTTAATCTAAGATTAAAAATTAACCGACACTTGTGTGAAACTGGGCCTAAGAGAACGTCCCGCAACTTTTCGGAGCAACATCGCGCGATCGTCGCGTTCGGAGAGAAACACGTACGTCGTGATCGGCAAAAATAAATGATAATTTTTAAAGGGAAATGCTCGCGTGTCTCGACGATAAGAAGGATGCGGAAATCTTTCGTCGTCAAGGAGGTCAGCTGTCACCGTGACAGATCGAAGCGTGCGTTCGCGTGATCCTGAACGATCACCGGCCACGGTAAACACCGGCGCAGTTTGCGTTCCATTATTACGCGCTCGGAGCACGGTCAAGCGCGCGGAACGTGTTGCCCTTTCGACGCGAGCGAGCGGAGCGAGCAGCAGACTCTCGGCGATTGTCACTGATGCGATAATCGCGTCACGCGTCTCTTTCGTTGGCGTCGGGTTTTCTCTCTCTTTTTCTCTCTCTCTCTCTCTTTCTCTCTCTCTCCGAGGATCGCTTTGTGCCGACAATTTCTCGGCAATTGAGCGACTTCGCCGGCACGCAATTAATAACGCGGCCTCGCGAGATAGGGCCGAGATAAAGCGGAGCGGCGCGCTTACGTTATCGAGCCTCCGGCTCGGGGAGTTAAATGATCGCGATACTGACGACGCGGAAAGCGCATCCTCGGCGCGCGCGCCAGCCAGCCAGCCAGCCAGCCAGCCAGCCAGCCAGCCACTCCGACTGATTCATCGCGACACACTCCGAGATTTCGCGTTCTCGGGCGGAAACGTAAAAATAAAAAAAAAATAATAAAAAAATTTGCATGAAATTCCTCGCTACGCGAACGCGCGTTTGGTTGAAGTCACGGGCGTTAAGATCCTTTTTAGGGACGCTTTGCGAACGTTTACCGCGAGGTGTACGACGTAACCGCATGGGGGGGATCTGCGCCACTGGTTGCTTCCAACGCGATAACTAAATTCTCGTCACGTAAGCTCCTGTGTGCGACTGTGCGTGGCACACGTCACATTCTTAGGTAGAATGGGCTTCTGCTGCCAGTCGTCGTTGGACGACGACTTGTTCAGCTGATTGTACTTACTGACGGTCGATCGATTAGCGATATTTCTAGGTCCACGGTCCGATTTGTACGCATCGGAGAGCGCTCGATACAACTACCGTCCAGTCGGTGCATATATTTCTCTGAATTTTAACTCCCGTGTAATTTATCGGTCATAACATTTTCGTGATAAATTCGCTGCGTAAATAATTAACTCGGCAATCGGCGCGTTTGGCAACCCGCATACGTAGCGCGCGCTCCATCAAAATAGGTTCTCTTTGTGGACAAACGACGAATTGTACCGTCGAACGTATATTTCGAAATTGTGTAAATAGCGAGCGTAGAACACGCACGCACGCTCGCTCGCTCCCGCGCGAATACGGATTCATATCGGGGCGCGGCTACACCGCGCCGTTGAATAATTCTATCACTTTAATTACCGAAGTTTATAGCGCAAATCAGCGCGATGGGGGGAATAATAGAATCTCGCGAAAGGGCGCGGAGGAGGGAAAGGGGGGGGGAGAGCGGAAACGCGCGCGGGTTCGCGCGTGCTCGCTTCTCGCGCGCGGCGGGTGCCATGCTTTTCTTCGATGATGTACGGGGGTTAGGCGGATTGTTGTAAATATAGCACACGTCCGACAGTGACTAAAGGCGAGAACATCAATCAGCAGTTGCGAGAGCCATTGTGCCCCACGAGGCTGATAATAAATAGCACCTTCCGTTCTCGCCGGTTATAATTCCTCTTCCCGATCACTCCTCGTGTCTTGTCCCTCTCGTCGGCTTTGCCTTTTTCTCATTTTCCTCGCGCAACGATCGCGCGCGCGCGCGCACTTGCACACACACGCGCGCCCGCTCTCGTATACAGTCAGTATGTAGTATCTGTGCCGCGCAGAGAACAGGTGTCTAACTACCGACTGCCGTTCCTGATAGCTATAGAGCATACCCCAGCCCGAGTACCTTTATTGTAGCTTTATTGTACTTTTTGCTTCATGCGGATCGCTCGAATCCGTACAATTACACGTGAACTGCGACCGTAGGATAGGTAGCCGCAACTCGCCTGTCTATCGATTAACCATTAGCGAAATTAATGGTGCCTGTAGACAATAGAATAGCGCTATAAAGCTTAAGAAAGCGAATTAGATACGAGACACCGGTGCAGATTGCGCTAGTCGCGCGCGTGTTTATGTCGGTTTCTACGTGGTCCGCTTTCAATAGAAAAGTAATAGCAAAAAGATAATACCATTTGTTTTAATTTATTTTATATTCGGCGACGCGTATGCAGAAGTTCATTTCAAACTGTTTCGTCGACAAGAAATTCTCTCGATAATTTTTCATCGCCGCTTCCATCATTGGAGAATATATATCAGCTAAACATGACAACCTACCGGTAAATTACATGTTTCCAGAAATTACATCTCGACAACGAGATATTCGGTCGACTCAGCCCAGCCACTCATTTTATGATGGGCAGAATGTTAAACAAGCGAGATGACAGTGCTCACTATGCTACTGCCGGGAAGGCTACACTTGACTATTTTATGCGCCCGCGTTTCGCCCGCCTCGAGAGCGCCTCTCGCATGCGCTTTCCACTTCAGTTTCAAACTTTAATTAAAAAGGTGGAGTCACAATAAGGTCCTTCTACCTCCTGGGCCGGCCCTTACCCGTTCCCATTTCGCGCGTACCGCCGCGCCGCACATCCCGCCCGTGTCAAGGCCCTCTCGTGTCCGAGAGAAGCTATTTTAATTTTATTCACGGGAAATAAACAGAACAATGAAATTAACGCTCCGACGGGGCGAGCGTGCATGCACGTTCGCGCGTGCCTCTAATGTATAGTCGAACTATATACATTTCCGGTACAAATGGCACTCCCTTGACAACGGTTCATTTTCGGCTGGATACGGTAAATACGGGTGTAACCACAATGAAAGTACAAAAAAGAGTAGCGGGGGCGATTAAAAATCAACGCGCCTCGGCGCCGCGTTTTTCATCTTGCGCGTCGCTTGATTAAAATTAATTGCTGCGTTTTTAATTACGAAATGAAATGTAAACATTAGGGTGGACGTTTTTCAACGGGGAAACTTTATTTCGCTTCGCGAATATCTACTTCGTTCTATGCCATTGTATATTGAAAAGAGATGGGATTCTTTTTTTGTACGTAATTTTGTAAAATATTGGGGATGGTAATACAATATGTATATATACGAAATTACTTTATCGTCATCGGCTTTACAAAAGCTGAGTGAACGAAAATTTGGAAAATTCTGCGGTAAGTCTTTCCGGGTGAAGAGAAGCAGACCCACTCGAGTGGATGTTCAGCAAACCGCGGGATTGAGGTGGCTGTTACCAAGGCGCAGACCGATCTTTGAATAAGAATTTAAGCGGAATAAGTTGAGTCTCTGATAAAAGGTGACCGAATTTTCGGTAGGTCGATACTTTGCCTCTCGAGTTGTCCCGGATTAATGTAGTATTTTTAATAATACACATTATTATAATTATATTTCACAAAAGCCATACAAAATGTGAAATTGAATTAAAAAATTTAGAGTTGGAAAATCAATATTTTGACGTTGAAATTATTTCGCGTTCATTGCTTCATATGTACAATTCAATATAATGTTTCTGCATTTATTAAATATTTATTGAAGAAATATATATTATCACATTATATCTACATCTATTTATGTATTATCTGGTATCTTAATTATTCCTTTTATTTTTTATTGTATTTTTGTTATTAAATCGCTCAACTATACACCGGAAAAAAAAATTTGCAAGACTTATTTGCAAGAAAATATATTTCTTTAAATTTTAGTTTCCCTTTTTTAATTCAAAGATGGTATTAGGTAGATTCGAGAAAATATTTTAAACTCAGAAAAATTTTTTCTTAAATCTACCCAATACTTCTTTGAATTAAGGAAACTAAATTCAAAAAATCTCTTTTTTTACAAATAATTAATTTTTTTCAGTGTATAGTAAGAACAGATATATTAAGATTTCTATAAGAATAACACAATATAATTGTTAATATCACTTCACTCTGCTAGCAGTCATTTTGTAAGTCAGAGAAGAGTCGAGCAATGATTCACGGGGTAAAAACTATTGAAGCTAGCATAGTTATTAGCGATTGTATCTGCGCCGCGGTAATTATAAGATCAGCCGGCAAGCGTGACGACATTGGGTCATCGTCGGCACGTAATCGCAATCACTCCGCGATTCACTGCAGCATTTCACGCCGGTATAGCATCATGAACCGCCGCATCACAGGCGCCGTGCCAAAACTTAATCTAATCTCGCCGCCTAGGAAATATTTATCGTATAATCAACCGATGGCCGGTCGTGAAGTGCCATTGCGTGCGTCGCGCCGCATCGTCACGTCGAAACGATTTATAGCGCTCGTTTAATGAATAATCGACTCGTTTCGCATGCGATTATGCCCGTGTGATTACGTTCTCATTTTCTGCTCGATATCATTTGGTACGGCGTGCGATTAAAGTATCGATTTCTAGCGGCTAGACGTTCTCGCAACTATCTTTATTTCGCTCATAAGTAAACTTTTGTAATTTATTTCCGGAGACTCTTGACTCCATTTTGTATGCTTATGCTTTCTATCGGTAAGACACGATCGCATTAATAATATACAAGTATCGCAATCGCGTCTCTTTCGCGTACATTGAAAAATATTCTGATATCTAATTTCCTGTGGAAAGTTACGTTACGAGCATAACACTCGGAGATAATTCCACTCACGTTTAGAAACTATTTCAATTACGCGAGGTGTTTATATATCTCGTTTACGATAATATTACATTTCCTACAGTTTTATCTTTCGCTCTATAAAATCTGCATACCATTCACGTTTCGCTGAATTTATGCGTCGCGTACCAATTTTACTAGGCAGTTAACGAAAGTGGAGCGACAGTCGCGCGAGTCCGCACAACGAAAGGACTGGTTAATCCAAATCCGCGAGGGCCTATTCGTCGCGCAAGATTAGCAGCCCACGTTAGTGATTAGGCGAAAGCCGTTGCGCCAGTTTATCTCCCGCGAGGCTGCATGCCCGTATCTGCGAGCTATACCTTCCGGATAATCTGACAAGCGCTCGCGCATTCGTTCGTCACGGTTTACCGCCGCTGATCTCGTCTCCCGGGGCTGTCTCGAGTTGTCGTTCAACTTTGAAGGAACGCAGTGCAGCGTGCAGCCTCGCACAGCTTGCGGGACGGCCAGTAAAGCGAATATAAAAGCAACTGAGGCAGGTAATGGCGTGGCGTGACGTGGCGTTACGTTACCTTTAAATCGGTGCCTCGCCATCGTCACTCCTCGAGATTACGTATCGCCGAGTTTTGGTAGAAAAGAGTCGCCGTGGAATAAAATCTGAGAGAGAGAGAGAGATTGATTGATTGATTGATCAGTATATTTATGCCCAAGCAAAGCTAAAGCGCAAGGATAGCAAAGTACTA
Source organism: Temnothorax americanus (assembly GCF_048541705.1). Lineage (NCBI taxonomy): Eukaryota > Metazoa > Arthropoda > Insecta > Hymenoptera > Formicidae > Temnothorax > Temnothorax americanus. Next base: position 3,418,595 of record NW_027509329.1, read on the forward strand.
TAAAAATACAAAATATACACTAAAATACAAAAAACACGCTACTTAAGTATAAACACAGCTTAATATAAACTGTACGCAGCTAAAACCAGAGAAACACTAACGCAACAAAAGTATGACGCAACTTAAAACTAGGAAAAGATAACAAAGAATGATCTAAACAGAACTTGACTTAAGAAAACACTAATATCGCAAGATAATTTCACGTTAAGGAAGAAGCTAAGACTAAATGTACTAAGAGTAGCAGGAACTCAGTCTGTGAATTCAGATGAAAACAGGTACGATCGAAGGAGAAAGAGAGAGAGAGAGAGAGAGAGGGGGGGAGGGAGAGAGAGAGAGAGAGAGAGAGAGAGGGGGGGAGAGAGAGAGAGAGAGAGAGAGAGAGAGAGAGAGAGAGAGAGAGACCGTGTTAGACGCTGCTCCATTAAATTTCCCTCGCTGCACGCACGTAATCGTGCAATTCGCGGATCGCATATCGATCCATTTGGTGGCAAATACATCAGTTTTCCCGACGATGAACCGTCGCAACGCTCTACTAAAATGATCGCTTATCAGATCTAATCCTTCTCCATAAATCGCGAACCGGTACCGCACGTGTCCGCCTTCCTCGGTGTCGTTAGCCCGTGCATAACGAGAACTTTTACACGCGGTACGCATTTGCCGCGAAATAAATATATACGAGCGCGTGGTTAGCGTATTACGAAAGTGCGTGTGTTCACTTGAGGATTGCGTCATCGTAGAAAGTGCTCGACGACCCCCCTCCCCCCGAGTATATAGGTGCAAACTCCTGCTTACAAGTATAGTCCTGTTCAGGACGACACGCAGGACTTAGCTAGCCATGTTTATGGCGTAAGGAGTAGTCGCTTGGCGCTCCGCTGATATTTGTCTCAATTAATCTCACCGTGAAAGTACGAGTTACGTATCATTAAGAAATACTTACGCGACTAGGCTGTTATAATAAGATAACGTCGCCGACAAAGTAACACGTAGCGGATAATTAATTTCTGTAGACAGTTACTCTGTCTCGCAGAAACAATGAAGCTCTCTTTCTTTCTGTCTCTTTTTATATTTTTCTTAAAGTTCGTAAACTTTTTCTCCGAGAAAATACGGTTTGTAATTTGTATCTCTGATTACATCTTTATTTTTTGATATTGAAAGAAGCAATTTTCTCAAATGTACAATAACTTCACATAACTTGGGGGTTTTTTTTTTTATAAAAATAGTGTGACGCCCACGTTCGCTTATACGGGCTCCCTTTGTCGACGTAATTATTTACAATAATTTCCCGCAGAACGCATTTTCCCGTATAGCCGTCGACAAATCATGCGACGATAAAGCGTGCGTGTATTTATCTTCATTACCGAGCGACAGCTTGGTCATAAACATAATCAGAAAGTTCGTTTAAAGCGCGCATAATATATTTATAGCTAAAACGATAGCGTATTATGAATGCGTATTATGAATGTACAAAATGCTTCTACAACGTCATCGTGAAAATAGCTACAAATTTCCGTAACGTAATAACTCGGTTTAATTCACAATTTCCCCTAGAAAATGGTGTCAAAATCGATATCTTTCTCTATTTTACTCTTTTTAATTTGTACTGCGTCAAAATATTTTTATTACTGTAAACTTTTGAAACTAAAATTTTTACTTTTATATTTTGGATTCAAAAGTTTCTAAAGAAAATTGAAAAATAAATTACAAATTGTATATTTTCGTGTTGCAATAATACTGAATTTTAACGGATATCTTCTGCAAAATTGATATAACGTATTGCAGAAAGATTCCTTCACAAATCTTGCCACAGAACTCGCGTCGATGAAAAATATGAATATTTATCTTCATTATTATGAAACAGTTCACACGTAAAGTTAATCAGGAAGTTTACTCTAAACGCGCCTTACATATATCAGCGATAGATTATGAAAGTGCATATCCATCCTATACCGAGGCTGCATCGGAAGTCAGCAAGCACAAACTTCCGAACCGTGATAACTCAGCGTAATTTAATAGCGTATTGTAGTGCGGAAAAGTCTTTGACGTACTTTCTCTTGCATATTACAATAATATAACTTATTATACGATATTTTTCGATTCTATAGCTCGCGCAAATACAATAGAGATTAAGAAATTTCTCAAAAGAGTTAATAATTATTAAAGTATAATAATTTTATTTTAAATTAATAATATGTATAATTACGAAAAATAAATTATTAAATTGTGTTATAGAAATAATGTAGTTTTCTTATGGGTATCAATCTAACAAATATACTCGAAGAAAATTATTTTCAAGCATATACTACAGATGTACAACAGTATATATATGAACTTTTCTATATTTTAACATAAAATATATTAAAAATCTCTCCTCTTTGAAAAATAGTTGTATTGCTGTACTATAAGTGGAAAATGAGAAACTATATACAATTAAAATGAAATAATGTAAGAGCGTACTTGGGCGTAATACATACGGCGAAAAGTACATGTTTATCCGACCTATTAGCTCGCTCAGACAAGATGAGGAAGTTAGGGCGCCGGATGTACGATACGTTTCACCTGGCGTATTACGAAAGCGCGCATCCCCCATGTAACCTGCATCGCCGTAGGAAGTGTTCGGTACACGCGAACGGATGCAAACTTCCGAACAGAGGGGGTAACCGACTGCCGGATAGCTTCTTTCGGCAGATCCGCGTGAAATCGCGCGCGATCAGCGCGATGCTTGTATTATGTATGCATGTGTGTGTGTGTGTGTGTGTGTGTGTGTGTGTGTGTGTGTGGGTGCGCACCGTGGCGTACCCGAAGGCAAACAGGAAGCGGTTCCCTGCAGGACCAGTCTACCGTTGCTTCGCGCCGCTATCTGTCCACGGCAGCGCGGCGCAAACATTTGTTCAGGACGGGGGAGGAAAAGCGGTAGCGGCGGCGGCGGAGGTGCGAGTGGCGATGCGATATCGGTAATAAGATAACGACTGTCCGGTGAACTGCACCCGGTCTCTTCTCTCAACCTCCCCCGGTTGTTTCAATTCCTGTTTCTTCCTCCGGCCCCGCCCGTGACCCCTCTCTTTGTTCTCCCCAGCCCCCGGTCTTGCTGTACTCTTTGTGTACTCGCGGTTCTTCCTCTTTGAAATAACCTGGGCTTCTGCAAGAACCGCGTTCCCGTTCATTCTCGTTCGAACTTCCTCTATTGAGAATCCTCGGGGGCTTCGCAACTTGACCTTTTACAACGCCGATGTTTCTATATCGGTTAGTTAGCGGTTGAATTTTTGCCGAACAACAATCACGGGCCATTAAAGTCATCGGAGCTGAGTGCTCTCTTCCGAGCGCTCCAGCCGTCAGAGTAATTAGTGATTAGAGATCGAGCGCGGAACCATTTCCTTAAGCGCCTTAAGCGCCTTCACCGATTATTTCTGCCGACACTTAGGCGCCTCGATGCATTCGGATCTGACTTCGGAGATAGGTATCCGGAATGATATTACGCGCGATACCAGTTTTGCGGACCGAAAGAGCGCGCGCGTGTTATCAGGATGAATCGCGAGCACGTCGAAAGCGAAAATCGCCCTCTTCCAGTTCAAGTCCGTAATGCCGAACGACGATCGGTCGATGACGATTATGGCACTCTCGGTCGGGATCCTCTCGAAATCGTGATCCTTAAAAATGTCTATATCGCGTTCTTATGATTCTCATAATGGAGTCGTGTCTCTCGAAAGAAGATCCCTCGCTCCATATCCTCCATCCAATGTCCACAAAGCGCAGAGATAGAGAGAAAGAGAGGGGGAAAAGAGAATATTCCAGATATTTCCCGGTCGTTCCATCCGGCCTACGTAATGCCAGCGGACAAAAGGAGAAAAGGAGCCTCCGTGCTTACGCATCGCGCATTGTGCGTCCGCATTATTGGACCGCACGCGCGCGGTGCCGAATCCACGCGTGATCCAGCGAGTAATAAAAAAACAACGGTCCGTTCCCATTCTCCTCGAGGAGGGTGGTGGCGAAACTAGCCCACGGTGCGTGCGTGTATGCGCCGTGACATGAGACATGGTCGGAAGGAAGGGAAATGGGCTTAAGCGATACCGATGGGCGAAAGGTCGGCGCAGGGTGTCGGCAGGACCGGCAGAATCGCGAGGCCGAGCAGCAACCCCCCTATATTCCGTACGGTGTGAGAGTCGAGCATGTGGCAATAAACAATTTGTTACGTCGAGAGGGTCGAAGCCTGCAACGGCATACGCTCTCGCGCATTCTCTCGCTGTTTCTCTCCCATGCACCGTCTTCGTGTCTTGTTCTCCTTTTTCCTCTCTTCCTCTCTCTCTCTCTCTCTCTCTCTCTCTCTCTCTCTCTCTCTCTCTCTCTCTCTCTCTCTCTCTCTCTCTCTTTCTCCATCTCTTAACTCGCTCGTCGACTATCCGTTTCCTCCCTTTCTCACCCCCTTCGGGGCCACCCCCTCGGCGTCTCGCTCGTTTACGCACGACGTTACTCCGCCACCGCCGCCGCCGTAGCTGCGGAGCGACGTAACAATCAATAGCGGCGCGTCACGTTGTTTTCTACGCTATACCTCCGTCCACGCCGCACACGCGATCGTTAACCTCTCGATTATCATTGCGACGACCGTCGACGATCGCCATTCCTCTACCCTCGTGGCCAGACCACGTCAATGACAATGTAGTTATACCGCGAGCATATCGTCGTTCCACCGATGATGTAATAGTTTCAAAAACAACGAATACCGTTATATGCCCGAGTTATGTTCGAATCTAGGCTCTCTCAGCCATTGTCGTGTTCTTCGGTTAGTCGAAAAGCGATTTTATACGCGTATTCTAGATTATATGATGCATAATAAGAGACAGAAGCTAGATAGAAACATAAATATTTTAGAAGAAGATGTCTTGTTGACTTTTTTTTATTTAGTCATTTTTTATGTCATAAAATCGAAAATCAAAAAAATGCAATCTCCAAATCGAGGAGAATGGATATATATCTTTTGCTTCAAATATCTTTCATGATTAGAATAGTTTTATTGTAAAACAAGGATAAAAAATCGCCTAATAAAAGAAAATATATTAATTCTGGGATTTTCTCAGAAATTTATTTAATGTTTACTTCAAGTACACACACACACCAGTGGACGGTTCAAAATGTCATGATACACTGTCTACTGCAGCGTTTAAATAATTCTTGTTTCAAAAAAATATTCTCTTGTTTAATTACGCGTATAAACGAAAATGCTCACTCGTGACTGGCTCGGTGATAGAAAACTCCTAGGATCGCGGGGGTTAACGAGAATCGAAGCCGGGGCAGAGGTACGCCAGGGGTATACGGGCGAATACCTGCGAAACGAGAAAACGTCGGAAAAGGCCAGGAGCTTTTTTCCTCTCGCTGCGTAGCGCCCGCCGTCCGCCGACATTATACGCACGCAAACGATAACGGAGGGGTCCGGGAAGAGAGGAAGAGATGCAGAATAAAATGAGATCGTATTATATGCACTCGTGAAAAGGAGCCGGAGGGGTCTGCTCGCATGTGGATCGTACAACCACCGATGCACGCACATTGCGCAAAAGTGTTTTATAACACGCGTGTCCGCGTGTCTGTGCGCGTATACGCATACCTGTCTGGGCGCACCGCCACACAGAGAGACATTCTTTGCCCCTTTGAAGGAAATATACGCGCGCGACGTGTGTGCGTACCGATGGTGCTTTTTTTACAAGGGAGAAACAAACGCGAATTCCGTTTTTGATGCGCACCGGCGCAAAAGTATTTTATAATGTCGGCGAAGATACACACGTACATATTCGCTTTGCTATAAAACGGATTTTTAACGTATCGCGCGTCGTACTCCTTGCGCGAATCCAGCGCGGTCGCGCACGTTACGCGACGTTGATCGCCGACGTTGGCGGTCTCGTTTTGGCGAAATCGTTCGTCGATCCGCGTATTTATCTACCGCGTTGAATTCGCGTCAACTTTTTTATATACGAAAACTATGCGGAAACGAGAGTCGCGATGACGGTTATTCAGCGCGCCGCTTCATTCCCATATGCGGTAGAGATATAGATATCGTCGTCTACGCGCATGCGCCGCGTGCGCGAAGGGGTATTTTATATACACTGGTCGAGGATCGCATTTCGTTTTTGATATAATGCACTTACATCCCTTTCACACAAACATTTTTCATTAGCCGGAGTTGTCCACGTACCGGTAATCGCATATACAATACTATATACTGTATATGCACCTCTGTGAAAATAAAACAAGCGCAGTATACATATAGTCTAGTATAAGATTTGTGCATATTTTGAGTCTTTTTCAAGCGTCCGATTTTTTTTTGATCATTATTTCTCCTTTGACGTGCAGTGATCTAAGTGAAAGCAATTTTATACAACGAAGCACGCGCGCTATCGTATACGTCGCTTTTTCACGGTCCAATATGCCGCATTTCATTTACGTGAAATACGGGATAGGCCAATATTTCTTTTCTTGGTACTGGCACATCTCGCCAGAAAGTAATAACTGATGGTCAAAATTGAGCCGCATAAAATTGTAGGTCATTTTTGGCAAATTCTATACTTAAAAGACGTATTTATATCTAAGATTTTATTTGAAAATTATTATTGTTGCGTATTCTATGATATAATTTAAATTATATTTTTTACATGTTATATATTTTTCATATTTTTTTTTATTAAACACGTCAAATTTTTGAAAGAAATGGGACTTATTAACCCTTCGCCCGCATAGGTTTTTTTGGCACCTTTACGCCGCATACGTGGGTCGTTTTCGTCCTGACGTTTTTTTAAAGTGTTAAAGTGTTACAAAAAAATCTGAAAAAATTCATAGAGGTAATTCAAACCTTTAATTTAAAGTATCTATTATTAAATTATAAACAATTTGATTTTTTTACATAATTTGTATTTAAAAAATGGAGCAACTACAACTACAACTGGTAAAATCATTTTTTACTCAAAAAATCATTACTTTAAGACAAATAAAGATATCGAAATGAATAAAAAAGGGAATTGAAGAGGAAAAGCGTACCTTTCATAAAAAACATATTGCATGCAATTATTTTGAAATGAAGTATTTAAGTGTTCGCCGCAAACCTCGTTCTTTCAAGAATTACGTGTCTCTTGTGACGGCCGGAGGGGGACTGGCGCCTTGAAACTCGGTAGGCGGGTTCTCGGAGCATAACTTTTTTTACGGATGCGCAGTGGCGCCCTCTCTACCCGTTTTCAAAAGTTACAACTACATTTGATTTTCGCCCGGACGAAAACGACCCACCTATGCGGGCGAAGGTTTTAAAACATCTAATAATTGACTGATGGATTCAAATGGAAGAATTATTACTTTTACACTCTCTTCTCTAATTGTAAGTTCTCTTAGTGCGCCTTGCAAAACCGCCTCTTTCCATCACGTGAAAACCCGTTTCGCCAGCTCTCCGTCACCAATCCACGTCGTGGATTTCCGCTAAAACCTTCGCTCCTACCCTCGTTTCCACAAACTCCGAGCGCGTAGTGACTGACGCGTTTGTCGGCTTGCGGCGATGGAAACCAACGACAAGCGCGGTAACCAAACTCCATTAATCAAGCGGCATTCGTCGCTTAATGAAAAGGCCAAATATCGCCTACCGTGAATGAAAGATAGCCGCTCGCGGAAACGATTCAAACTGTCGACGTAAGCTGCCAAAGCGGGCAACGTACAAATTTCGCCATGACTGGGCGAGGGTGGGTGGACGTATCGGATTCCGCACGCCTCGACGAAGCAAATATCCCTATCGCGTCCAATAACAATAACCGCGCGATATTATCGCAAAAATAATTTAGCTATCAGGCACTGTGCCAAGGATATGCGCCATAAGAATTCTTTTATTGTACGAAAGAACCGGTATATAGTATCTAAACAATATAGAAAAAATAGTCACTAGGTATTTCAGAAATTAAATTTAAACTGTTGAATTTTTGCAAAATGGAGTTAGTCTCTAAGTGGAGAAGGTTATAGGCCTTAGATAGATTAGCGTGAGACAGTTATTTTAAAGAATAATGGTGTATAAAAATAAGATATTAATGTATGGAGTTATTTTATAGAGTTAAAACATAATTTTATTATCGTGTAATATAAAACACTGACTGGTGTATAGAGGGACTTGAGCTAAAAAATTTTTAGTGTCGGTCGCGCTAACCACTTTTCTCATAAGTTACGCGCCACTGTAAAAACTTTAGTCTCTCGGTTCGTAATAATAGGCAAGAAAGGCCCAGCCCGTGTTCTCGGGTTCTATTAAAAAACTTAAGGCCAAACTATTCTAATAAAATGGAGGTTGCACGTCGAAGGTACACGCGTATTCGCTTCTTTTGATATACATATATATCCCTGTAAACGAGAAAAAAGCTGTAAGAAAAAAATTATATAAAGTCGAATATCGCAATGTGCGGAAGATATTATTAATTGCTACTTACGGCGAACGTGACATGCATATGAACACTCTAAGAAATAAGTGTTTGATTTATAAGTTGTTTTTCCTTGTACTACTTTTCATCATTTATAAGTAACTGACTATCAAACACCTTGTAAGACAGCATGTTTGAGAATAAGACGTTTTTCATATTGTAGTCCTCTTAATGCTAGAGGAATTATAATAATACTTTAAAACGAATATTTACCCAACAAAAAAAATATTTATTTCAAATTTTTATTATTTTTTTTAACTAAATTTGTTTCTTAAGATGCAGTCTATGATTATAAATATTTTTTTGTATTTGAAAAAACACCTTGGTGGGATTCGAACTCGGGACCTCTGGATCGTGAGCCAACTGCCTTACGTGGTAGACCATTTCTTAATTTAATGTTAATGTATCATAAGTGTTATACATAGTCTACATGTCATAACCAGCGCAAATATATAATTTTTTCAAAAATCATCTTGGGTGAACGTCAGAAACCAGTGCCGGCTCATTACGAAATTCTGTGTTCGTGAATATATTTATGAAAAAAGTATATTTATAAAGTATTTTTTTAATAAAACAAACAAGTATAAGTAAACGGATGTATAAGTATGAGTATTTTCAAAATTCTGTTTACCTAAAACTTTAATAAAACTACTTTCTTCAAAAGTGTTCTGAGGGAATCAACCACCAATATCGTCACTGTGAGCATTAGGCTGCTGCGTCATTTGTATTTCTTTTAAGACCAAAAGTGTTTGATTTCAAATCAGCTTCAAAAATGTTTGAAAAGAGGAAACTGTCTTATTTTTACAAAAACGTTTGACTGATCACCGAAGTAAGTTGCATATAAACTCTTACTATATTTAATGCTTTAGTATCAAACATTTGAAGAACTTTGTGCAATGAGGAAAAATAACTGAGTATAGCGCTGTTTGAATATCAAACACATTTTGATGACTGATGTCTGAAAATCAGTCACTTTCTGTAGAAAAATGTTTGAAATTCAAACATGTCTTACTTTAGATTTTTTAGAGTGAATGTGAAATGGAAGAATTAAAGGCTTTGTTCCATGAGAATATAAGGAAAAAATTAATATAATCGTGATCATTGTAACGATAATTTTAACAAGATAATAATGACAGTGATCAGTAATAATAATCATTGAAATAATTAGAGATAGGTGTGATGCGTGATATTAATCCTCGTTGAATACGACAAAAAGATAGATTCACGTGGAGAGAGAGAAAGAGAGAATGTGCAGAGGTATTTATATTAAATTGTACAATTTGCTTGCGTTTCAAATAATAAAGGGTTTATCAACAAAATCATTGAGCTCGCAGGATTCAGATTATATAGAGAAAAATAGAAGCGATTGAAACTAATAATTGCTGCGTTATAATTTGCTCTAAAAATCGTTAAATAAATGTATTATATTTCTGTCGTATATATATATATATACGACAGAAATATAATACATCTATATATATCTATAATACATCTATATATAATACATCTATATATATCTTCTATATATATATATATATATATATATATATATATATATATATATATATATATGAAACTACTCTCTCTCTCTCGTTGTTAAAAGATATTAAAAAATTAATTTTTATGGTAACAATGGAAAAAGCGTATGCTTTTAATTCTAATTCGTAACGTGTATAGAGTACTCATGTAATGTATCAACGCACTCTCTTCAATATACGATCTTCAATATACGTCGCATTGCGTGCTAATTGTGCAATTAAACCGCGATTTAAATTTAATTCCTCCGACTCTTAACTCGGTGTTTATTGCGCGGCGTTTACCGATTTATCGCGATACTTTCGAATACGCGATATCGCGCGTTAATTAAAATCCGATGTACGTCCCGAGTTTTTACACAAAAATGAAGCAAAAATTCGCGCGACATCTCCTCGCGTCGCATTTGAATTTTACCAACGGCTAGATCCGAAGAAGACACCTTATCCAACGTCGTATAGATCGCAAAATCGATCTTCATATACATAAACGAGCCTCGCCATATGCATATGCACATGAACTGCGCTGATACGTGCCCGTGACACGTGCACGCGTCCTTGTCCTCGTCCCCGTCGTCGTCGTTGTCGTCGTTGGGAATCAATTAGCCCGACATGCACCGGTACCTCTTGGGATACGTGTAACACCTACACCCTGCCATGCGCACGGAACACTTTTCGGCATTTAACACCAGACCGGCATACACAAACGTGCACGCGTATGCACCATTTATAGAAGTTATTTTACTAGCGCTACCCCGCGCGATAATATGATATGCTTTTAGAATTACACGCGGGTCGAATCTCGGCGACCGCGACCGCGCCGGTAACTTCCGGTCTTAATTACCGAAATAATGAGTCGGAAAACTCGAAGTAACCACTTTTCGATAATGTGCTAACGCGACACTGCAAATGTAATTCATTATATTCAACGTACGAATTAATGTCTCGCAGTGGCATTCGTATCGAAAACATGCTCGACTTGTTTGGACGGCAGGCAAAATAAATGTTAAATGCAGATATAATACTATTGGTTAGTTACGTTATGCAGATAATATATCGCCGATCAATAAGCACTCGCGGCAGCTTCGTGCATTTGCATCTAAATGCACTTAATTGCTTAATATCAGCAATTCTAACTCCATTATCATTGTACCACAAAATGCAGTTGCAGCCTGACGTATTTGGACTGTAGTTTAAAATAATCTAACAGCTTGATAAAACGCCGTTTTAAAAGATATGCTTTTAAAAAGCTACGGTATTTGCATAACGTTGACCTATATTACATATTTAACGGAAGAAGAAAATATTTTTATATTCGCTGTTTTTACAGGACCGCGGATTTTATTTTACCGCACTTTTTTTTGCTCAAACAACCTCGCCTAAAATGGGCCATTGGCGCACAACATAGAATCATACGCCGTTTTGTATTAGGTATTGTTGTACATTATTAGAAAAATAAGTTTAAGTTCTGGGCGGAAAAAGTTATGACCGGTTAAATTGCCAGTGTTAATACCTATTCATTATCATTACCTTCATCGTCAGAACTGTCAGAAAATGATGTAAAAATATTTTTAATATGCTCTGATAATAGCTTGATTCTTGTGTTTAAGTTTTTTTTTTAGCAAAAAATGCAAACCAGCCGTTACGACTGACTTACAATTAGCCGAACAAACAATAAGTTTGTTCGTTACCGTTTGTCATCCCGGGAAAGTGCCCTGGGCGCAAGAAAGTCTGGACGATATTATAAAAAATATTATTTTATATAAATAGTGATATAAATATAATATTTCAGTTTTAAATAGTACAAAGTTTTTAGTATACCTATTAGTTAATATTACATAAGGTAATATGCGAAATATTCACGCCCCAGAAAATATTTTTCACGTTTTTGAGACAAATGTTATTATTATTTCCACCAACCTTTCCTCTACAAATGCATATAGAAGCCAAGTGTGTGCATGGTCCAAAACCTCTTGATAAAATGGGCAATGTTCTTGCCGCTAATACCAGCCGGCTAATCAGACCTCGAAATGGAATTGCGCTCCGCTATATTTTTCAGTTGGAATTTGACGAATGAGCACAAGCTCGCCAGTGTCACGCGATGCTTTCGGAAGTCCGCGTACACATAAATGGGCTTGTCCGTTCATTCGCGCATTTCCAACGGATGGAATAGCTGTACGGGCCAGCGCGGCGTCCACATCGGCCATTCAGCTTCGGGTTTACGCACGTATGCACGTGTAATCCCCGCAGGGGTTTATATAGGCCACCATCGCAGCGTACACAGCGTTACATATCTCCGCGGTGATCACCGACGCTGGATTCTCGCTCTGTGTCGGGGGTCTCCCCGCCGACCGTCCCTCCACCATGTCGTTAATTAAAAGCCACCGCGTCCTCGCGACAACCGAACCCGACAACCCGCCGCATTTTTAGTAGCTGTTTCCAGTGTTCAACGACGGGAATATCTCTCGATCACGAAAACTTCGCTTTACGATTCTCGCAGTTGAGCGCACCGATAGAGACGTTATCGCGTCGACACATTCTCTCTCTTTTTTTCTCTTTCAGTTTATTTACAGCGGTGCGCTCGGCGAGGAAAAAATGAGGCATGCAGCGTTCATTACGGAATCGTCGAAATGCGGCTTAATTTGAAAATGAAAAAAAAAAAACCCGGACCCGGTTCCCCCGGACAAAAGCGTGCCGGCGAATTCCCCCGCGTGTAGTCTGGCACGTCCGTGTGTCAACGTGTGATTTTCGGTTGACACGCGCGCGTGCACCGTGGCACTGCATCATGCGGCACGATGGAGCGTTACACGGCAGTATCGAGGGTCAATATTATCCGGTCCCAAAATCGATCCATAATTATTAAGCAAACATGACGGGACAGACGGCAGGCTCTCTCCCAAAGCATGCCTGGACAAATATGATTACATCGTTGATGTGAACATTCCGATCAATATAAACTGCATGCGGTGGCATTCTCTATCCAATTAAGCTCGTACGGATCTGCCCGCGCATACATGAAAATCAATCCTCATTGGCCGCGCATCGATGATATCGCCTAATTAGCTCAGAAGCCGGCGGCGGCCGCGTGTGCAGTATACGCCCATGCATAGCCGCCGGCAAAAACAAGCCATTTACATGGTCTCGTACTCCAGGCCGCGTAACTAACGCGCGCTCCTGTTTGCAGCCGGCGTCCAGTTCAATTTTTGCATTGTCAAAAATATTTGCGAGCGTATAGCACAAAAAGAGAACAATACATACACATATTCTCTATTATCCAGATATAATACCAATTGTATCAAATATTGTAGAATCATATGGATGCAAACATTGTAAACAAGTTCGCGTTGTGTATGTGTTAAAATTAATTGCATGGCGATGGATTTTTAGTTTTATTAAGAACTTTTTATGATACTTCTATTTCTACAAGTTTATGTGAAAAATAAAAGTATTACTATCAATATAATTAACATTCTTTTTTAATTTATTATTTCTCTGCTTGTATTTATAATGAATAAAGCAAAATAACTGGTTTTAAACAAAAAATTTCTTGTAACGTTGGTATTATGTCTATATATAATTACATATTTACAACTATGTTTTAAATTTTACTTCTATTGTGATTTTATATTAGCTGTTTCATTCATTAAACAATTTGCAAGAACATATAATTTTGTTTAATTTCCTCGAGCGTCAAAATTACACAGGTTCTCTATTATAGAATTACTCGACGCCAGACGGACGACAGACGCCGTGACGCTGACTATAAGTGTTTCCGGATGTATATCGCAATGCTATTCATCGCGGATGCCTAATTAACAGTGCCCCGTGGCATTCTGACCCCGGCATTGTGCCGTGCGTCGCGGGGCCCTTTTGCGCCGCGCCGAACGCGCACGCGGCAGCGAGAATTTAATTAACCTGTTCTGCATTTGATAGCCGGCGAAAACTTCCGGTCGGTGTCTTTTGTGAGGCGGTCGTAATTAATATTCCTTGAAAGCGGCAAAGAGCAGAAGGCCTCGACCGAGAGAAAGGCAAATGCGGGTCGGACTGCGTGGGGAGAGGGGGAGGGGGAGGGTATCTCGGAAAGAGACCGCCCCTACTAGTACCTACTCGAGAAGGATCAAAAGAGAGAGAAGAGAGAGAGAGAGAGAGAGAGAGAGAGAGAGAGAGAAGAGAGAGAGAGAGAGAGAGAGAAGAGAGAGAGAGTTATCAAACCGCGAGATTTTATCGCTACTGTTCGAAACGTTTGTGCGAATGAATGCTTTCTGAAAGGAGTGCAACCACACTCTTAAGCATGTACCGCGTAGTATCTCCAAATTTGAGGTACTAATTTCTAAATGGAAATGACATTTTGAGTTACATGCTGCTAGGAGATACTTTTCCCGGTACAGTAGCACGAGGTACGGAATACACGAGGTACTGATAAAGGAGGAGGTACCGATTGGAGGTACCGCACTTATAAATTCACCGGTACAATTTTTTAGGAGATACAATTTTAGGAGGTACAGTTTTTTAGGGGGCTTCCCGTATGTACTCCGTACATACGTACTTTGTACGTACATATGTACCTCGTACAAATGTGTACCTCCTACATATGTACCTCGTACAATAGTTATTTGTGCAAAAAGTGCTGTAAGATGAAAATTCACGGGTGCGGAGTTGACGCACGAGCCGAAGGCTCGTGAATTTTCATCATTACGCACGGCTTGCACACCCTATTTTATGTTGCAAATGCGTGGAAAGGGGTCTATCACGCACGCGTAGCGTGCGCAATGGGCCACTTTCCATGCACGTGTTACATAAAAGACATTCGCGAAGGCACTCAACGCGGACGTGCACGGACGTGTCATAGGAGGTACAGTTTTAGGAGATACAGTTTTTTAGGGGGCTTTCCGTATATACCTCCTACATACATACCTCGTATACGTAGTCAACCATGGCATGATCGCGTCATTTGTTGAACGAAAGACATTCGCGAATAGCAGCGGGCAATATTATATTATATATCTAATTCGAAATTTTATTACTTTTTTTAAACTGAATTTGTTTCTTAAAATAATTTTTGAAAACTATATATTTGCGCTGGTTATGACATATGTGTAGACTATATATAACACTTACATTAAATTAAGAAGTAGTCTACCAGGTAAGGCAGTTAGCTCACGATCCAGAGGTCCCGAGTTCGAATCCCACCATGGTAAGTGATTTTTCAAATACGAGAAAATATTTATAATCATAGACTGCATCTTAAGAAACAAATTTAGTTAAAAAATAATAATAAAATTTTGAAATAAATAATTGTTTTTGTCGGGTGAATATTCGTTGCCCGTAACGTACTTCCTAACTTCGAGGTACCATGTACCTCCAATTTTTGGCGACACATGCTTAAGAGTGACTTGTGTCCCTCGTAATTACGTAGGCGTAGGGACAAAATTTTAACATGTATCTCCAATTTTTGGCGACACATGCTTAAGCACCGGCTACTTCCTTCGCGAAAATTAAAAACTGGACCATTGGCGATAATCGAGACATTTAAACCGCTGTCAAACTACTTATTTGTGTATTGTGTATTGAGATATTATTATCGTATAACACACACGATCGGGTTCTACGGATCGCATTCAAGCGCGCAAAAGTCATTCCGTGACACTGAAAGTTGTACCGACAGATCGTATCAACGTCTAAAGTCTAAGCACGAAGGAAACAAGCAACGTAATTAGACGAGCACGGAGAGCGCGCGGTGCACTCCCCCGCAAGCTGGAAATATATTCATGATCGCGTTCGGTGTTATCGAGAAATGCGGTGTATACGTTGCGCACGGGAATGGATTGCGACTGATCTAACGTACGAGTTCGTCCTCGTAGGGAAATATCGTTGGGCGCAAGCACGATCTTATTACATTTCCGCCATGAATCCCATCGAGATACGCGCGGCCCATAGAATAGTGTGTAAGTCACCGAAGTAAGATAATGGAGAGGAAAAAGCACGGGAGATACGATGGCGGGAGGAGGGGCGGGAGATCGTATACGCGGGCGAAACACGGCAAAGCAATTTCTGTACAACCACGTTTTCTCGTTTCCGCGAAGGGGGCACCTTCGTGAGGAAGCCGGGGAATTTTACATGCGCGCTTACACGCATGTGCAAACCGCCCGTGAAAAAAAATCAACTTTCATGATTGGTCGAGTGATTCGCGATTTGTTATCTCGTTCTTCCCTCCTGCCCGCTTCCCCCTCTCTCTTTCTCTCTCTCTCTCTCTCATTACGAATTATGCCGTGCCCCGAATAGCTTATCGACTGTTTCCATGAAACCTGACGAGTACGCGCTATCGATTTCGCCGTCGTTAATGATAATCAATGCGAAGCGCGATGAGATTTCGCTAATGGAACATAATATATCGGCCGTGCTATCGTGGTATTATTATTACCTCATTTCCCGAACGAAAGACACTCTTATTCGTAAAGAGCGCTTGTCCAACCGCACTGAGTCTGAGAGATTTTTATCGTAAGCGCACGAAGCCTTCTCCGCCTGCTATTAACGATGGAGATTAATTTTACTTCGCGTCATATTCCGCGTGACGATCCGTTTTCAGTTCGATAGAGAGAATCGATATTACATCGCAGTAATATCTAAATGGCCGTATAAAAATCAATTGAAACGAAAAGGTGTGTGCCTCGAGTTGCTCCAATTTATAGGATAGAATCGCGCGGAATAATCCGATCGAATAAACCTCGAATTGCATTAACTGACATAAAGAATATCTTTATGCGATATTATTACATATCACCGATATGCAGTGTAACGTTCACGTTCGTATAGATTTATAGTACCCGTATATCACCGTGGCCGTTTATCGCAAATTACAGGGCTCCAACTGACTTCTCTGCATCCGTTTATCGGTTTTATTAATTACCTGCTAATCAAGAGCGGCGAATAAGGCGGAAAAAATAATCACGTGTCTCTTAGATTACCGTCGAAGCTGCATTTGCAGCTGTCTTCCTTAATAATGCTCGCTTATCCATATTCCGTCATTAATTACGTCCGATACAAATTGATAATGCGCTTTATAGCTGACCTCATTTCGCTTCTAGGTTGATCCCTATTATACGGACGTAATATTCATAAACTCCTATTGGCTGTAATTACGGCATACGACATGCATGCACTTTCATTAATAAGACATACGGTTAATAAAGTTACGATATAATAATAGCTTATCAAAACCAATCAAAATGATTACGTAATAGATGTAAATTATAAAAATATTATCTTCTGTATAATTTTTTTATTCAATTCACGCAAATTAAAGGACGATATAGAGCTGCATATTATGGCGTATCGGCAAAATTTGAAAGGCAAAATTTTAATCAAAAAATATATTTATCTGTTCTCGAAGAAAAAAGAAAGGAAAACAGCCAAATCCCACGTGTATCGCAATGCGCCACGATAAAATAATCTCGAGTACACGGCTACACGCTGTTGCTTTTTCCTTCTTATCGCGAAAGCCGACTTGAGCTGTTTTATCTCGCGGACGGAAGAAGGCCGAAAAAGTGGAAGGAGAAGTGGAAGAGGCAGAGAAAAGGAAGGAAAGAGGAAAGGAGAGAAAGAGCATAGAAAGAAACGTCCGATTGGCGCGAAGAATCACGACGTTCCCCCGCGAACGCCCATGCATATGCATCTCCCCGTGTAACAGGAAAGGAACTTTTCTCGGTAAAAGAGAGGCCAACGACTCTTTACACATTTATCTCTCGAACTCTCCTTTTCGACGGGCGGAAAAAGTGAGAAATAAAAGACAGGACGAGGGCGGAAAGAGCGCGTCCCGTCATCTCGTCTTCTCGTCTCGTCTCGTCACTGACCCGGGACAATAGACGCAGATTTTCTTAACGACGGACGAGTAATGATGTGGAGAACGAGCCTATAATGCTTCTGTATATCCGCGGCAGCCTCCGCGCGGCAGATGCCGTCACTCGCGTTTAAACGAGATCCGGCGACACGACGAGTCTTATCTCTATTGCGGGATCGCTGATTTCTCCCTTCGTTCGTTTAATTTACGATGAATCGCGCACGGGCCGCGTCTGCGAATAAGACTGGACGACCCGCGACATCTCGTGCTGTGAATGCATCACAGAATAACGAGACGCCGTCACATCTCCTTGCACAAGCGCGAACACATGGCTTCATCCAATAATTCACGACGAATCCAATTCATGACGGACGATTACGCGAGTGCTCGTAAGGTCGTAACCCGAGCTGCGCCGCCGCTAAGAATGAGTTAATCGCACTAACTTCGATTAACTTTTTTGACGGAACTGGTTAAGTTGTTCTAACGTAAAAGCTCGTCGTTTCCTCTCGCGAGGAATTTATGCAATTGATGCGACTGTTTCAAAGTTTCTCTAATGTAAGCGATAGTTAGTTTTTTAGTTTAGTTTGAGCTTCTTTATTACCCCAAAGGGGTCCAAAAGGGCGTTTTGGAGGGACGTACCCAACCCTGTACATATGTCCCTGCCATGGGCTCATCGGCGTTTTCTCAGGGACGTACCCAACCCTTTACATTCTACGTGCCATTATCAAAAATAAAAGTAAAAATAATAATAAAATAAAAATAAACTACAACAAAAAGAAAAACATCGGCGTTTTTTCGGGACGTACCCAACCCTGTACATTTTATGTAAACTTTCGAACCAAATCTCATTCAACGGCTGGTGTCCCCGATAAACGCAGCACCAAAGAGAAATCTCTGGTCCCATTTAAATGGCTCCTTCGTCAGTTCGGATCCGGGTATCGGGGAATGCATCGGTAACGTGAAATCCTGGTGAACCCCGCTGTTGGTTGTATATTTTCCTCCTTCTGTTATAACAACTATAACGGACGGTTCCAAGTACGGGCATCTCCCTTGGCCACACGTGTCCATGCCGGTCTGCATACGATTTATGCTCAGCACATCCAACGCGTGCTTCAAAGCGGCACCTAGGGTCGTCCAGCCAACGCCCTGCAAGTTTTTCAGTTCGTTCGTAAGGGTTGCCAGGTTCTCCTTCCATCCCGCCTTGATGTTCTGAGGCGGATCCTCGAAGGTCAGGAGCATGTAACGATCCCCGCGGCTCTCCGGCGATCTCTGTCGTACCTTGACTAAGGTCTCCACGGCGCTTTTGGCGAGATCCAGCATTGCCTTCTTCTTATCGCCGTCGCCGCCACAGCACGTTTTCGCCCATGCCCGGACCATGGTGACCTAATGTAAGCGATACGCTTACATATATAGTTTTTGACAAATCCATGAAATAATGAAAACCACGTTTATTCGATTTAGTCATTTTCATAGAGCGATTTCAAGATATATTGTTAATTTTGAATGAGTTTCCGGAGAATATCTAATAAGACAGCTTAAAAATTTATCTCGAATTTCTCATATGTGATTTTCATGATTGCGATACTTGCAATTTCCTTTGAAGACACACAATACGCGTTTGCTATTTTATTTTCTATTCCACAAATTTAACTTGGTATGCAGCGGTATGTACGTGTTGCAGGCTTGACCATTTAAATGCATCATTTTTTTACGTTGCGTGTTTCTTAGACAGACAGCAGACGTATTTCCAAGATATTGTGTTCCCGGAACTTGGTGGAGATGCCAGCCTTAAGAGTTGATGTTTATTCAACAATATACTCAAATAATTCACACTTTTGACGCGAGTGTGAGATCGCTCGGTCTAGATATACGCGCCCCGTTTCTACACACGCGCCATTCTTCTCGTATGTCCAATCATATGTATTACTCATCGTTACCGAATATATTTAAAACCGCTCAAATTGCATGTCGTGCCGGTTGAAGCGTGATGAGTAAAGCGTCTGAAGCGTCTGAATAATTATCTAAACTGATTGGCGCTGTGATATGTGGGTTGCAAAATTTGCGATGACTTTTGCATTGAGTTATCGGCCGCGCGCGCTTTTAAGTTCGGGGGATAGATGACGGGGAAAAAGAGAGATTCGACCGATTCGCAGCATCGCATCGCTGCGAGAACACGGCGCCGCACCGCGCCGTGGCGTCACGTTGCATCTCGCGCCTGCAGGCGTCCATTTACATAATGAGATTATTTCATTTAGGCCGCGAATGGAGTCGTAACCCTATATGTAAATTCGAGACACGTGAAAAGCGTGCGATCAGAGTGTTTGAATACAACGACCCTCGATCGTGATCGCGCACACCCTTTCAATAGGATTTCACGGTGGCGTACGTATGCGCCACAGGCGGGACGGGGAAAAGGGCGGCTTCACGCGTTCGTCGTGACCGAGAAACTCGATGACTGTCATAATCGCGTATGCTTTTCTCCGAAGGTCCGATGACAGATAAGAGAATTTAATATCGCCGCTCCTACGTGACGCCTATATGCACGACCGAATTAATTACTCACGACACTCTTTCGTTATACGATAAATATAATAAGTAACTTTTTTATCGATCATATTCTCATATATCAGATATTTTTATATCAATTTCCTGGAAAAATTGTATTTATTCTTAGACAGGGTTCGCCCCATCTTATTATTAACTCCCTCGCTCGCCAGTACGAAAATACAGTACGGATACGATAGGGTATCGATCCGATAGGAACGAATAATTCAACGTCACATAGGATATAATCTAATCGCGCAAAACTGATTCGCAGCGGACTCAAAGAAAGCCAGCAATAATCCATAACGATGATTTTATTAATCGAACGGCGATATTTATCCATATCATACGCGATCGCAAATACAGGTGTATCAGTAACATGTAGGGGGCTTCGAATATCGCATTACCTAATTATCCATGTAAATGAAGCAGCCGTTATTCGAATAATAGAATCAACTACTCAACATACACTAGGATATGCAATTAGCCCCCTCATCGCACTAGCCATAGCAGTAGCCATAAATTCGTCGATGTGATAAATTATCTCGGGCCAGACAATGCAATCCGGGACAATCGTTATCGCCCTTATTGTCCGATCAAAATATTCATTCCAATCTCTGCGTAGATATCATAATATTATAATATTACCGATATCTTTAAATTATACACATATGTACGTTATTGCCGCGTAGATGATGAACGTACAAAAAAAAAGAAAAGCATATATGTCGTCGAGAGCGAAAAAACATAAAACCACAAGAATATTTGCTCCCATAAAAAATTGGAAATTATGTTTATTGTATGTAATATGTACTACTAAATTTAAATATAATCGTGATTTTACTAAAAACTTATTATTTGTATAATTGTAATAATTTGTTATTTGAGTTATATATAGAACTAGCTGGTTACCCGAGCTTCGCCCCGGTAACGAAAAACGCCCCGGTAACGAAAAACTATACACTCTATAGCACTCGCCGGAAAATTCTACCCCTATTTTATATGGTCTCAATACAAAATCTGTCCAGTCGTTCTTGAGTTATAAATGGTGTAACTAACCCGACTTTGTTTTATTTATATAGATTTTTTAATTTTTAATATTTGCATTACTTTTAGAATGTGCTCTTTACGTGCGACTTGGACCTATATTCCTACTTAACGTTTCGATTTATGGAGCCGGCGATATTATATCCCGGTCTCGCGCGGATAGCTATAGATTTAAACGGTCGAACAGCACGTCGAAAGTTATATGAAAGTAGGCCAACTGGCCAGAGGGCTTCGTTGGAGGGTTTGTAATCGCTTGTAAGCCCCCCAATCCTCATCCCCGTCAGTCAGAATTCCCGGTGGGAATGAGGAAGAGAATTCATATATCGTGATACAAGGGAGACTGTACGTGGTGTTGTTGCGGGGTATATAGTTACACGAAACGTAGGATGACAAAAGGTAAACTGGATGGCGATGCGAGAGAAAAAGCACTCCGCAATGCAGTAGTGCATTTAATCAAATTTCAAAGCCGATGCATTTCGCTGATTAAATCATGCCGGCTATAAGTTCGAGAAACGTGAAAATCTTAAAATTATATTATCCCAATGTGTGTATGGCACATAAAATATGATTGGAACAACGTAACGTAATAATAATAATAAATTATTAATTAATTACATAAAAATTGACACGTTCTAATTACAGGACGAAAAACAAAAGTGACAACGTTCAATAAATTTTATTTAAACTTTACCAACACAGCGGATTCTACAATTTACAAGAATATTTTCAATGTAAACATTAATAACTACATATAGGTATTAAAAATGGTGAATTTTTTGTTTTAATGCTTTTTGTGAATATATTCTATATCATATATATACGCATGGAAACGGGAGTCGAAATTTTCGGAACCTATGTTCCGTCGTAAACTTTTTTGCTTCTCGGCTCTCTTCCACGAAGGCATGAACAAATTCAAGCACCGTATTTTGTTCGGCTCGCTGAATCATTAATGGGCGCCGCGTCCTAAGAGCACAGTTGTTGCATATCCAACGTAACGCGAAGGGAGTCGGACATCGAGCGTGACATAAATATGTAATATAACGTTCCAGCGTGAAAAATGTACTCTGGATTATAAGGGCGGGGCGCGCGCCCTCTTTTATACCGCGCCGTTTTCCGTCATCCTGCTTCGTCCAATTTTCCAACGTTGCTTGCGCAACGAAAAAGGAATATATCACACCACTTTACTGTGGGCGGCGAGCGTTTAAACAGTTAACAATTTTTTATCTGCGCCGGCGATGAACGATTTTTTTTTCATCGAATTAAAACGTAAAATTAAATTTCAGCGTGAGTAATTCGCGTCGACAACTTCGATCTGAATTCGGTGGGAGTAAATAGAACGCAAACGGATTAACGAACAGTATCACGTGCAACTTTATGTGACGCACGTCAAATTATTCGACGACACATGCTCGAATCTATATATTGCGGTATATTAAATGGAGAAAAATCTATTTCCCTCATCCTGAGAATATTTAATTTACATTAAATAATCAAAATTTGTTAAATATTTTTAAGAAAGCTACTTACTGTGTCAGACTCGAGATTTGATTAAACTCTCGAAAGGCAGCGTGCCTTTCTTTTTGGCTTCACTCATGGTAGATAATCGCGTAACCGATATATCGCCGATATTTTTTCGTCGGATCTACTATTAATTCCCTCATAAATCTGAGTGGGTACTTCGCCGAAAGGGATCGGACGGATTTATCGTTCGGCAGGTAGGACGATATGACGATATAACTCTGGCACGAGGCCGCAAAGGGGGACGACAACTTCTCTCTCTCTCTCTCTCTCTCTCTCTCTCTCTCTCTCTCTCTCTCTATATATATATATATATATATATATATATATATTATATACATCCTCTCTCGTTTCCTCTCGTGATCTATTTCGTTATTTCGCTCGCTCTTTTCTTCTCAAGGGGTTCGAGGTTGCGTCGAGCAGATCGGATGACGCGGATGAGTGCAGCATGCAGCACAATGCAACGCGGCAGATGTGCCCCCGCTCAATGGAATCATAGGTACCCCGGTTTTTCTCTTTTCTCTCGAGTAGTCGCGCTCCAAGCTTCATCCCCGCCGATCTCTTACTCCGTTTTTCATCCCTTCGAGTTTCATCCTCCTGCTCTCTGCTCGCTCTCTCTCCCTTTCTCTATTACTAGGTCGCTCGATCCTTTTTCTCTTCCGGCTTCCCTTTCTCTCTGTTCGACTTCTCCCGCTTTCCCTTCTCACACGCTCGTGTATGCCCGCGCGAATTAACGAACTCGGCCACGGATTTCTATTACAGGGAGAGATCCGGCGCTCGGGCCTCACCAGCAGCTCAGATATAATAGATTCGAGGCGACAGCAATTTCAGATATGAGAGTCCAAACGAATCGACAGTATTCGCGCGATTACACTCTTTTCCTCTCCTTTCCGCGACAGGAGCAATAAACTTGCCTCGTCTCCTCCGGCAGGGATTTTCCTGAATGAACGGTATGCACCTGAGCTCCAATTCCAACGCTCGATGTGCTTAAAAACTCTGGGATGCTATCCGCGAATGCAATCATTTCCGTCGGCGCATGTGCGACGTCTCGTTAATTTATTGAAATGTGTCGCGCGGATTTTCTATTTAATTCACATGCTCCATGCTTCGCGCCCGCGTTCATCCCGGCGTACAAGCAATTTAAGTGTCATAATTAAAAAGCGAGTTATACACACGTATCGTGAAACTAATAGATAATACAATAACAAAGAGAGAGGAAGATAAGATAATAAATTTTTTTATTACAGCATAATGCGATGATAGATTCAGTGCAATCGAATATTTGAATTAAATAATTTTACCAATGTTCAACTTTATTTTAAAAATTCTATTTTATTTCATATTGCATTATCGTATTATTACTTATATTGAAGTGACTAAAATTCTTTCGCGAAACGCTTTAAGGAAAGTTCGTAAAACTGTGTTACCATAAACTGCAAAGGGCGGTATAGAAACCTGTCTTTTGTATCGAATGCGAGATCGTTACGCGCTTGTTTATTCTACTCGCTCAAGAGCCCCACGTCTCTCACCCTTATACAGCCAGACGTATACGAATTATTACTGGCAACGCGAGCAAACGAGAGCCGGTCGGATATAATAGACTCAAGACGACCGAATTTTTTTTTTAATATGCAACACTCGAAAGCAATTGCGAATAAGTACCAGTGCAGTGTTTCGATACTTCGAACGCACCCTTCGCCGAGAGTTTCAATTGGAAAGCGCGTTTCAATGGAGAATACGAATCTGTCACAGCACGCACGTGTCTTGTAAATTAAGACTCGATGCGTGCGCCTAGACAATAACACGCAATAATACGTGCTTGCAAGCAGTTATATAGATACATTATTATCCTGCATCAACAATATAGATAAATAACTTCTCCAGTTTTACACACATATAAATGCTCTCGTTTCTATATACGATAAAGACTCTTTCAAAAGAATAGGGGAGACCGGGGCTCGTTGGCACCGTTTTTACAATTTCGGCATTTGAGTTTTTAAACAACTAATTTTTATGATTAAACAGTACTAATATGATAGAGAGAACCTCTCCCTATATACATTTTCATGCCAGGAACGCTCCTGTATACTGTATAGTTTCTTTGTTATAAGTGAAATACGAACATGCTGCATTGCAGCTAACCTGATGCCCCGATAATAGGGTAAGTTGGCTATGCGGACAAAAGTCCATGTTAAATTAATGAAAACGTAATAGAAACACAAAACGGGTAACAGATATGCACTTCTTGATAAAGATTGTATCTTTTAAAGTTATTTTGTAATAATCGAATAGTAAAATGCTGTTGCAGAAAAATCGAGGAAAACAATTGTAATCTATTTTGGATGTAGCTTTCTTCAATATAAAAATATTAATATAAATATATATGTAGCTTCTATCAGCATTGTAGGTAGCAAATCACATACTCACACAGGTCTCACGCGCGCGGCAACAAGTCAAGCTAAGCGTGATATGACCGATACCCCATCCCTACATACGTTTAATATTTCAGCCATTTTATTACATTAAATTACTGTTGTTCCTCAAAATAACACGTCGTATAGTAATAGAAACTTTTTTTTTTAACTTATTAGTACGTCACTTTGATTTTTTTCTCAAGCCGAAGATAATACGATATTTTGAAACGTTCGAAAATTTACTTGCCATGCACCTCTTCAATCAGAGTTTTCTCTTTTTCTATTGTAATACTTGTTTGATTTAAATAAAACTTTGAGAAAAGTACCTATGTCATAAAAGAGATATTTTATGATAACTTTTCCATTGTTTCTTCTGCTATAAATACATAAATGGAACGCATTGCCAACTTGTCTGTTGCGCCAACGAGCCCCGGTCTCTCCTACATACGTTTATCACACATACGTTTTCACCAGTTAATATATCGTTCGAGACAGTTATCGCGATTCAACGACGTCAAAAAGGTTCGCGCGAATTTTTGCGAGACAATAGACAGCCCGCGCGCTTTCCACTGGAAGGGAAAAAAATCAAGTTCCTCGCCGGGCCGATATTTTCTGGAAATATTGCCCGTATCTCTGTGGCAGCGATCCACCCCCGTTCATAAATATCGAAAATGTAGAGAGAGCGTCGCCGAGGGCTATTATTTTATAAAACTGCACGACTAATGAACCGCGATACGGAGTTAATCGCCTAAAGCACGTCGCGTGTTCGCGAAGCCCTCGTCTGCAGCAGCGCGGCGCAGGTAGCGTTCGAGAAGGGCTTAGTTATAAGACCGTGGATTTGCATCTCGGTGAAAAGCAACGTTCGAGGCTTTAATGCCATGCGGCTCTCACTCTCTTTCTCTCCCTGATGCGGAGGTGGGGGAGGGAAGGGATTGTGGCGCTTTCGGTGAAAGCCAGCCGGGCGGCAGAATAACTCTTTTTCGCAATTACTTCGGTGCCTTTGACGCAAAACCGTACGTGTGCCCGTTATATACGCGAGATGGCGCAAACTTCGCGCATGTTGAATCCAATTACATATCGAGAAGCACGATCAAAAAGCATCATACGTGAAAATATTGCGTTATTTTGTTTGAAAATTAATTTAACAGTCGGAAAAAAATTTTGGTTCTCTCCTCGCTACGCGTTGACGTGATAATGAGATAAATCGCGTTTTGTTGTTTTATTAAACGCTCGATTTTATAATTGAGCCCGCGATGAGCTGTACGCGCTACAACTATACCCACCACATCCGAATAGGTATCTTCCGATTCTCCGCGATGATCGCCAGTTTATGCGATCCATGCGCATGGCCGACTTCACTATGACACTTCGCGCGTATGTTGATTCAATCACACACGCGGAATATGTAATGTATCGACGAAATACGATACCCTCGCCCGACGATATATCGCTTCTCGTACGAAGCTTCACCTTTCGCATCTGTGACCCTCTCATATTCGCGCATCTGCGTCTCGCTTTGGCAACGTATATTGTATATACAGTTTATTATCTTGCATTAATAATGCGGAAGCGTAGTCTCGGTGCCACGTGCATGAACGGCCTTACAATCGCGCATTCGAACATTTGCATGAGATTGAGCGGATTTTACCGGTCAAATTAACTCGATAACCGTGTCGCGCCCTTTTCCTCTTTTATGAAAACGGCCGCCGAGACGTTAGGCTCAAAAGGTTGGAGATTATATCTAGCCGCAATCGATTGCCAACCTCCCCGTTCTCCGCGCTCGTCGGACATCCGGAAAAACCCGGCATATGACGGTAACGTCTGCGACTGTCGATATCGGTCCCGAAGTCGGTGGTTTTCGGCAATATCGGAGATCGCTCACGCCGCTCGTAGTTGGCGAGGACGCGCGCACGTCTGTTCAGTTCTCTCTTTTTTTCTCTCTTTACCCTCTCCTCCCTCTCTTTTTATTCGTATTCCTCGTGTTTGCCCAAACTGGATATCCACGGTACTTTTCCACGCGGTCCTTTGTAACTCGCAATGACCGCTTTTTCGTTCTTTTGTACCCGCTAGTTTTCCATTGCCCGTATTTGCTTTCATTGTTTCTGCCGGACGCAGCCGCGGAATCCCCCGTATTTTCATGCTTTTGATCTGACAACGCATATACCTCTCCGCCCACGTTACCTTCGATGATAAAAAGAGGTGGGAGGAAATGGTGAAGATGGAGAGAGGGACGCGTGGAGACGGGCACGGGGAGAACGGGAGTGACGAAGCGAGCGGGAAACGATCCTGTGTGAAACGAACTATGTCGTCAAACGGTGCCATATCAGTAACTTTTTACATACGCCAATGTCGTTCGCCGCCTCTATGCTATGCACGATTTTCGGCACTCGCAGCAGTTTAATACAGCGACTTTTATTCGCCGATAATAGCCGGGAGCGTATTAAGCTCTCATATATAATTTTCAAAATTTGCGAAATAATTATGTTCAGCTTAAGCAACGCGCGTATTTTACGTCAAATTTTGATAAACTGCTTTTTCGTTATTTAGGATTTCATCTTTTAATACAATTTTACATTCGTATAAAATGGATTATACTTTAAACATTAAAGAGACAGATCTGATAAAAAAATCGTAGAAATCTTAATAAATATTTCATCTTTCGAAGAGATAAAAAGGTATTTAAAATTACACGCTGGTGTAATTTTTAGACCAGGATTACATATACAGATCATAAATACGAAGAGCAGAGAGAACAAGATAACGCGAAATGTACGAAAAAAATACCATACGTTTCGTAGCTCGGTCCCCCGTTTCGTAATGTCCCCCTTAAGTTTGCGCCCACTCGTGGATGGATGGTGTGACTGCACCCTCCGGCAGCCGCCCTTGGTGCACTTAACCATAGGAGGGCTTGGAAGCACGCAGGACACCATCCACTTATGTCGCGGTTTCCCCATTGGCATCATGCTAAACTAAGTGAACGAAAGAACGAGTATCGTCACTAAGCAATTCCCGCTTGTAAGCGTGTGCTGGAGAGGATGAAGGAGGGCGGCGCGAATTCGATATTTCGTGATGCGCATCCCCGGCGTTATGCACTCGTTATGCGATACAACGCCGCCGCGGAGAGCTTCGTTATTCCGGGAACGAGGGTGAATTTTCGCCCGATACATCGATACAAACAACGCACGGAGCAACTTACACGGGAATCTAACGCGAATTTAATACCTCGGACCGCCGACCGTAAATTTCTCGTCCATGTTTTCGAGCTTGAAGGTATAATAATATTCATTTTAAAATACCTCAGTCCTATTACTCGTGTCCGAGCGTGGTGACTTATTCTCTTTATATACATGTGTTGCGCACGTGGATTATACACATTGTATATGTTGTATTGTATATTTAAAATACTAACGCAAAATCATTTTTTTTACTATTTTATTTGAATACGTCGGTAATGAATTCTTCAGAAAAGTGATTGCGGATATAATTTTATTTGCAAGACGGAGTATTTCTGGGATTTGCTCATTGCCGTCGCGTTCCGATGTAAAGAATCCCATTTGCCGGCCACCTCGCGCGGAAATGACTGATTGACACAACGGACAATTACACTTAGTAGCGCCCGCGTTGCGGTGCAAATGGAAGTTGGCATTAATCAGTAGCGAGGCAAAATTACAGCGGCGGAAGGCATTTAGGATCTCATCCCACCTCCGCGATGATCTCATTTCGCTCCCTCTGATCCGCGAAACAAGCGGTAAATTTTTTATGTGGAGGCGCATTCTCCCCGGAGCGGATTTGTGTTTTTTCGCGCGCGTATCCCCAACAACGAAATAATTAACGGAACGTAATCATGTCTTTCTCGTCCGGTAAACCTCGCCGGGCATCGCCTTGTCTTACGCCACGCCGCGTCTAACGGATAACGGACCAGACTTGCGCAACCTCGAAAACCGGGGAGCGAAAGTACGGAGCGGTGCAAAAGGGATTAGAGTTAATGCTATTGCATGTGCCGGCGCAAAAATCAGGTTGTTCTGAAAGCAAACTCGAAAACGCGCAACTTCGGCTCTCACATTCGTCAGTGTTTACGAAACGGCGCGGCGCGGCGTGGCGCCCTGCCCTGCCGCGGTGATTCGTGCAAGTGTTATATGAACAATGAATAGCATTCTATTGGGATGCAACAATAGGGCATTGTGAAGCGACACAGAGAAATGAATATTCAAGATACACGCGCGCCGCGCCGCGCCGCGCGGTAAGTCGCAATAATGAAAACCGTTTTCGGCCGACGAGAGCCGCGATTCGATTTTCCGTTTCGTATATAATTCACTCCGTCGAAACGCGAATTTAATTTCCATTTATACAACGCACAGCCCCAGTATTGCGTATTATCTCGCCAAGCTTCCTTAAGGATCGCGCTCGCGCGCGCGCTCCATAGATGAGAGCGCGAATTAGTGTATCTCGTTACGTGAGTCTGTAGCCTGTTCGTTAAGCAATTTCTCGTACACCGCGGGATGCGCAGTTAGATGGGCGGATATTCAATATCGGGAAGTATTTCCTTCCTCGATATACGCGCGGGGTGCGCGCACATCAAAGCACAGACGCGCCCATTTACGGGAAGAAATTAATAACCATGCAAACGTGCTCTTTGTACGTGCATATCGTCTCGAGCATTATGTCAAGTGTGATTACCGCACCGTTGAATTCGTAAGCGCTTTCCGCGCGCGCTTTAATACGTAAACCTTGATTGCTTATATATAAAAAGTTGCTTAATCCGATATCAATATTGAGTTATACACCGTATATAAGCTTATACCGACGATTGCGTCGCTACTAAAGTAATTTTCTCATTTATTTTTCATCGACTGCCGGATAGCGTCGGCATTATTACACAATGGTTCAATGCGATATTTAAAAAAAAGCGACATCAACAATCCTATATATTATCGTAACTATAATATTTATTTATATCGCTTATTTTTAACAAAGAATTTTTACGATTACTGTAATTCACTCGATATCAATCATTCAATAATATTGTGGGCGAATGAGCTTGACAATTTAGATCTGATGGCGTCAATCACTGGGTCCGTCAGTTTGCCCGAGTACAATTCGAAGTCCATTTTTTCTCGCGCGGCGCGCTTCAACGTGCCGAGATACGGCGTTGCGCATATCTCAGCCGTATCTCCGCGCGCGGGCGCGCGCGCGCTTGGGAAAGGGGAAAAAAAAGAATACGCTTTATTACTTGTCAGACATTCATTCTCCCGCGTGACGGTCACACACTCCGCCGCTCGACGAAGCAACAATCCGTTCGTTAAGCCTTTTCCCGGTATTGCGGCAATCAGCCCAAGCCGGGACATTCGATACAGCCCGTTCCACGTCTTCACAGTCATAGCCCGTGAATGCGCAGATAAAGTAGTAGAAGCGTCTTCGAGATTGCCTCGCGCGCTTCCAAGAAAGGGCAGCTGAGTCGTGCTTTCACGAGTATGATAGTACCCGTGCATACCGCGCGGGACTTCCTATACATGTCATAAAAGCTCGTTTAAGTCGGCGCACGTTTCGTACGCGCCTCGAAACTTCGCGCGTTTTTGGCCGTAAACGTCGCTTACTTATCCTTTCTTCTTTTTTTTTTCCTTTTTTTTTTTGA
This sequence comes from Temnothorax americanus, assembly GCF_048541705.1. Lineage (NCBI taxonomy): Eukaryota > Metazoa > Arthropoda > Insecta > Hymenoptera > Formicidae > Temnothorax > Temnothorax americanus. The sequence continues at coordinate 3,449,542 of NW_027509329.1, forward strand.
AAACGTCGAAACGATCTGAAATATTTCTCAGAGCTCTTAACGCGAAATTATTCATAACTTTATCTTACACGAAGATACCGAGGTCATTGTTATCAAATTATATATATTGACATAAGTTATTATAAACTCTTGCAAGAGCATTACTCCGCGGTACTCTCTAAATCTCATAGAGTGGTTTCGCCACTAATATATTAGAGTGATTGCGATAGTCACTCCAAAAGAGAGGGTTGTCACTCTAATTTGAGTAAATGCGAGCACTCATAAGGCAGGAGTGCTTTTTTTTCACTCAAATTTTTAGAGCGGTTACTCTACCGCAGTTATACGATTTCATTCTAAAGCTACGGTGAATCACGATTCATTAAAGATTGATTGATAAATGACTAACAGAGTGAAATTTTCCACTCAAAATTGTAAAGTGATATAATTCACTCTTATATATGGACACTGATGTACCGCACTCGAAAAAAGTGCCCTTTCACTCAGATGGAGTGCGATTTTAGGTTAGATTCCGATAACCCTGGCGCCTTAATTTGACGATGGTTTCTGGTAGTACTTTTAATGCTGAACAAAAAATTATATAGGTCTTATAGGACTAACTGCTCTGGTTTTCGAGATATACAGTGTTAAAGTTGGTAAAACTTTAGATTAAGGGCGACCTCACCGATTTCAATGACCTTGATACATGTTGTCGATATGAAACGAGGTGCCACATGGGTTCATAACTTTTCACGCGTGGAAAACCCACGCCTGTACTTTGAAAGCACACTATGTGTCTAGTTTAACAATAGTGGAGTCCCCCTGCGGGGGGCGGAACCTACTGTCTCCACGCATACACTTTCCACGCGAAACGAGGTGTCACGAGGTGCCACTTTTCAATATCCTAACTATTTTATGCTACAACAAATTATTTCTGTTACAGGTATTAAATATTTTTACACAATGCAACTTTTCATACGAGGCGACGAAAGAAGAAAAAACGGGTTTTTAACTTTTTCGAGGTAACCGAGGTTTATCCCCACCTTCATTGCTTGCGGGGGAGGGGCGGTAGCCTTTCCCTTGCCTACATGTGTACTGTTTATACACAAACAATTGAAGTATTATTTAAAAATGTATATTTAACTTTAACACTTTTTGAAAACCAAATCGGTTAGCCTTATAAAATATATATAATTTTTTGTTCAGTGTTAAAAGTACTACCAGAAACCATCGTCAACTTAAACGCCAGGGTTATCGGAATCTTTCCTGATTTTACTCCAACATAAAGCAATTTTAGTACTTTATAGAGCACTCTTTCTTAGAGTGGCGAATCATTCGAAGTGCACAGGCTCAATTTTTATTTTTCGTTACGCTTGCATTTCACTCGTTTCGAGTGATGTTTCACTCTTCGACTTTTAGAAAGTACATAATAAAATAATTAATTAATATGAAATAAAAATATAATTGGAGATAATTATTGGCAGGACAGATTATAAATTCACCCGCGAATTCGAATAGATATTATCCAATAATAAAACATATTACGATCTATCAATTTCTAAGTTCAAGTTGAACAAAACTGAAATTGGATGAAGTCAAATTTATAAGTCATAACGGAATTTTGCTAATGGCATTACCGTAAATATTATGACGCCGTTACGAGCGAGCGGAGAGAAAACAGATCGAGAGAAATACCAAATGGCTACCATTGGGAGAGGTACCCTACCGAGAGCTGTATTTCAGAACGCCTTGAGACACGCCACTCGTCAAGCCGTTAAGTGTTTCCGCAGGGCCAATTTTAATAAAGTAACGTCCCGAGGGACACAACAAAGGCGGCCCTTGCCGGTTCCGGAGCGCTTTGACACCGATGTGAATAACATTCCTGCCCTTCCGCTCAGTCCTTCTGCCTTTCTTCCGGTATTCCTTTTTTTTACACTCGCCTCGTGCCTTCGATGCAACAAACGCAACTAAATTACTTCGATAATTTGCTTGGTTTCTCTTGTCTCTTCGGGTTACTTTTTTTTACTTTCGCCTGAATACCTTTCCTGTAACGCGTCTCTATCGATTATATTTAGACTCGCAAGAGAGTAGGTTCTACAAACGGCATTAGCAGTGCGGTTTCTATCAATGCTAATGTATACACATATACGTCCACTATTAATGTCACTCAATCGATTACGCATCACAATGTCCTATGTATTATCTCTCAAATGGGTGATGGAGCGCGATATGTGATCATTTCGAAGATATAGAATACTTAACTATTAATTCTCTCTAGCCTACTCCACTTGATTATTAACATTTATTCACGCTAATCTCGAATTGCATAATATTTCAATTCAATTAGGATATAATTCAAAGAGAAAAATAAAAATATAATAGATGTTTACAGGTTTCCCTAGAGTAGAGTCGTGTAGAATAAAATGTTAAATTCATGCTCGTCTCCTTTTACTCGTTCTCGCGTCGCGCCTTCGCACACGTTTATCTCGCGCCGACGCGTCAGTCATAATTGACGCCAAGTGAAAAGAAGAATTTGAGGAATCTATGTTGATACGAGAATCCGACCGCGCGCTCTCGCTTTTCATTCCTTTTCTCCTACTTCTTTTTGTCGTGTCTTTCTCTCTCTCTCTCTCTCTCTCTCTTTCTCGGTCTGATTCACGGCCCGCCTTTGCCGCCAATGCCATGCACCTCCCACCGCGAGAGACCGTCTCCTTTTTTTTCCTCGAGACTGCTCCTTTACTACCAGTCTCCATCTCCGCCAGTCTACGACGAACTCTAACGAGGACTCTCGGTCGACGAGTAATTAGGAGAGGCACTTGTTGAAGGAAACAATCGTCGAGAGTCAACACCGAGTCGGATGAGCGAGTAATTGTAAACTGAGAGAATCGTGTTAGATCGCTGGTTATCTCGATTGCCAGTGATTGCCGGTATTTGCCTTTCCCGAAGGTATTCTCGCGGACAACCTATTTGCTTCCGTCATCCCCGACATTCAATTTTGCGAAAGACGACCGTCGGCGCGTCTGCAATTCGGGCGATTTATGATTTGCGGATCTCTCGTATCGTGTTTATAAATTATTAACTTTGCGAGAATTTAACAGGGGAAAATCAGACACAGATTTTTCATACGATCGCTCATGCGATCGATCTGTTTACCAGTTAGCACCCGTAATTGCGATATTTTATTCAAAATAATAAATCTCGATATAATTGAGGGGAGTTCAGCGTTGCATGAGAAACAACGTTATGTTATAACGGATAACATAATTCTGTTATTTATGCAAGGAATCATCGTATGGAAAATTTTCATTAACATTCATAGTTAGCGTCGATCAAACGCGTTAATACAGTGCGCTTTTACCCAGAATTTCCTCCCTTTCTCTATCCTTTACACGTTGCACTCATCTATAAAGCTAACGAGGAGACTGACGTAGGGAGTAATTAGTAGGTGCACTTCTTGGAGGAAAGCAGACGTGTAATGCGAGACTCTAAGACAACAATGCCGAGTTGTACGCTGTACTTACTCCGGCGCCAAGCAGGAGTTACGATAACTTAAAAGTCATGCCCCGCGGGTAAAAATTATTTCTTTACGTAACTCCGTTTATCAACGTAATTTACGATTAATTATGATTACGATAGCGTTAAAAAATAACGTAATTTTTCCCGAAACAGTAAAACGCACGTGGAGTTAATTCTGTATCATAATATGCGCAACTTATGTTCTACAATGTGAATTGTTTATATAGTTTATGTCCAATTGCGTATACGTATATTATAATACATAGTTTACATTTTAGAAAACAAGTCGTGCATTGTGTGTTTTGCAGAAATCCATTCTATTTTGCGTGCATTAAGAGCTTTCAAGTGCGTGTGATCGCGAAGCGTGAAGGCATTAGTAGATACTATAGATACGCTCTATGAGAAAAGCGCAACCGATAACCGGCGGTTATTATGTACTAACTATTATTATCGAATGCGGCTAAACTATGGTATTCTTCAATTAGTAAATTAGGTGGCGATATGCTCGATATTACCACTAAACCGCAAAGCAAAATTAATCCCCCACTGCATTCGAACAATATGCATAGTACGTAATACATTCATCGTTACGTGTATATATTGCATGCACAATTGTTTGATAATATGATTGAACCGATCTCCATTAGGATTAATCATCAGAGCATACCGTAAATCTGTCTTTTTCCACCTTGACGCTAGGTCGATGCAAGACATTCACATATAATATGAATGCATAATTTTTCATTTTGTAATAAAACAATTATAGAATTTGGTTTTATTTTGTTTCAAATGAAAAAGGATAAAATTGATGCCTTAAGGGCATCCACAGGGGGGGGGGGGCACTTATGACTTGGCTCTTCGTTTTCGTGGCAAAATGTCAAATAAAGGTAATTTCAAAGATCTTTCAAAATTTCGAGTACAAGCTGGTGATTCGGTTTTAAGACAGCATTTGGAAGAAGGTGCACAAAATGCGCAATATACATCTGTTAGAACCGAGCATGAGATAATTACAATTTGTGAAAGTCATAATAGCAAATGATATTGTTTCAAAAGCTAATGTCTCCAAATGCTTTTCAATTCTAGCAGATGAGACCGCAGTGACATTGCTGGGGTAGAACAACTTTCTTTAGGCGTTAAATTTGCCGATTTTGAAGATGGCAAATTAATTATTTATACATGAAGAGTTTCTTGGCTTTGTTGAGCTTAAAAAATTTGATGCTCAGTCTATTTCCGATGCTATTTTAGCGAAGTGCCAAAGCTTAAATTTAAACATGGCATATTGTGTAGGCCAGGGATATGATGGATGCTCTGCAATGGCGGGAAAAGAGAATGGCGTGAAGAGTATAATACAACGAAAGTACCCGAATATTCATTATGTCCATTGCTCGTCACACAGATTGAACTTGGTTGTTCATGATTTAAATGAATTAGGCGAAGTTAGGAATACTATAGGTACAATAAAAAAGAAATAATAAAATTATTTAGGGAAAGTAATATTCGAAGACAACTGGTTCCTTCAATGCTTCAATTCCCATGCTTGGCGAAACACGCTGATCCGAGAAGCACAAATCTATTGGCTTATTTAAAAAACATTTTGGAACAATATTGGATAAATTGCTTAAAATTTCTGAAGGGTCCACTAGTGAAAAGCAAAAAACTAATTGTTTATATTGTGTTGCGACTAGTCCAATATTTCTATTATGTCTATTTAAAACATCAAAATATTCCGAAATATTAAGACCTATTTCCGTATTACTACAAAATAAACAAATAAATTTGCTTGAATGTCAAAATCATATAAAACGTTTAATCTCTATACTTCATGAAGAACGGAATGAATTTAACCGTATTTTTATAGAATGCGAAAAGTTCAGCCGCTCGATTGGTGTTGAGATTAAAATACCACGGATTAATTGTTTCAAGACAAACTAAAAGAGCGAACTATTCCACAGAAGATCCCAAAGAATACTATAAACTAAGTCTGTTTTTACCGTATATAGATTCGCTTATAAGTTCGTTAAGTATTAGATTTTCTGAAGAAAATTCAAGTATTTTCAATCTTTTTCGATTGTATCCTTCCACTTTCAAAACCATGACCCGTGAGCAGAGCAAGCAGTTGTTATTATAGAGATTGATGAGAGTGGTGACTTATTTAATGAAGGTCTTGTATGTCATAAAATAATAAATGACTCTGAAATATCTACTCTGGACGATATGCTTATACTGCCGCCAAATTTGTGCCTGCAATTTAAGCTGTGCTTTTAAAATCGCTATTGTTACTTGTTACGACAGCAACAATAGAAAGATCATTTAATATCTTACGACGTGTTAAGACATGGTTGCGCTCAACAATGTCTGAATCAAGACTCAGTGGTCTTTGTATGTTAAGCGTCCATAGGCAAAGGATTGTAAATAACGAAAAAAGCTTTATCACCCAAGTGATAGACAAATTTGGTCAAGATGATAGAAAATTAGTTTTTTTGTTTGACCAAAATTGAAAAAATAAAAATGATTGAAGTCATATGTAAAAAAAGTTAATAAATAAAATAAATTATAAGTATTTTAAATCTAGAAGTAACATTTTGAATCATTCCTCCCCCTGAAAAAACTCCTGTGGACGCCCTTGAGTCAGACATTTATAAGAATGGACGTATTTAATAAGTCTTACTGCGATTTTTTTATTGCATTAATTAACGAGAATATGCTATATAATTGTAAAATAATTTTTGTTTTAATATTTATTACATTAATAAAATAATTTCTACATTTTGTGTGTGATGTTTATTTATGCACATTCCAGGATCAAAAGTTGTCACTATAATCGATCCTAGTTCACCCATTTTAAAACGATAGATAAATAAGATATTTATCTGCAATATTCTTTTTTATAGATCCATTATCATAACAGATCATTTAATTCACGGATATGATGCGCAGAGGCGGAGTTATAACATAGCTACGTAAATCCATAAAATGAGCATCAAAATTAAACAACAGCATCCAAAATAATTAATATTTTAAAAAAATAATTATTGCGCGCATATATATATCAAATTCTATTTTTTTTGCAAGCAAGAAAACATTTCATAATTATATTATTTTCGAAAAATAATTAATTTTATATACAACGAATAATAAATGAATAATTGCAATTACTCACCCCATGATTGCTCCGTTCTTGCCTGATGCTTTTTAGACTTCTCAGATTCCTTGATTACGATCACACAACACAACACTCGCGACAAAAAAAACAGTTAATTACGATCGCGCGCGGACTAATCAGAATACGGCAATCGCACGGCATTTGGCACGGCACTCCCGACTTTAATTGCTCACGCGATGCATATTTTATTGCATTGAGACGGGAAAGATAATGTAAAAAATGATATTATCCTACGAAATACTACGATACTTGATATCCCTAACGCAATACATTTTCAAACGCGTATATGTAGATTCTGCAAAAAGTACCGTTGATAAACGGTCGCATACTTTTCCGTCGCGCAAGTCACGCGATTTAGCGATTCATATGTTATACTTCATTCTTTCGATGGCAATGATCTACAACATTACATCTAAATCGACGGTAAATTCAGAGCGTAATATCGTAACAGCACTAATTCTCGTCTCTCATCGCTACAAATCCTATTTCAAATAAATGCGTCACGCGGTTAGACAATCCCTAATTGTTTATAGGAAATTATTTTGTTTGTCGCGGCACTTAGTGCGATAATGCCAAGAGAATTGAGCACCTGTCGGCTCGAGGTTCACAATATTACGAATGATGCCAATAAGGTTGCTTCCAAGAAATATAGACGATACGTGTTATTAATTAATATACAGAATATATTAATATTCTGAATATATCCTGTTTCTGGTACTTTAAATTTCGATAGTATTATGCATTATGTGCTTTGTTTTATGGACTTGTTAATTTTATTTATGATCATTATGATCAAGATAATGATTAACTTGTGCTCGATTGAGTGTATTTTGGAAATCTTATATTATACGAGACTTCGCTTAAAAAGAATTATTAAAAATGTCTATTTGAAGAATAAAATGTATTTTTCTTTCAATTGATAGAATTATTATTAGTCCTTTTCAAATTTTTATATTCAATAAATAGCAATTTTTATTAATTAATATTTATATTTCCGAATACTTTTATACATTTCCCAAATCTTTCATTAGTTAAAAATTTATTTTCAAATAATTATTAAATTTAATAATGCTTTAAATAGAATACACTTCACTTTGTGACACATCACTTTGTGACTATTGGCCGATCTCAATCATTTATAACTCGGAAAACTATTATAACTTTTTCGCATTGGAATGTCTGCCTTAATTAGTCTTCAGAATACATTCTTAAAATATCGTATCATGATTACGGGGACATTTTGTACATAAGAAACGCGCGCAAGATTTATTTAACCATAGACCGTCGAGTTACGAGAGTCCGTTCTTTCTCACAGAAGATATCTACGATAAATAAAGATTTTACAAATGTGGGACGTACTATCCTGTGATATATGTATATATGAAAGACACACTTGTTAGCACAGTTCTCATATGACAATAAAAATGACAAACGACGGATGATCCGATCACATATTCGTATCATATGCGCAATTCCCATATGGACCGCTCTTCTTGCATCCTCTCTCGTACGTCGAAGGTGGCCGTAAAAAAAATCTGGGTCTCGATGAATTTGATTTATCGAAAACCCCGCCGTAACGTATGCTATTTTTATCCCAATGCTAAAGGCGAAAAATTTACGATGTGATACTTCCACATGAAGTATATTTTTCCCCGTCTATCGCATGTCGTTCCTATATACAAAGTAATACACGTGTCTGAACTTGCGTGACGCGTCGCGATGAAGCACGTCATATAAAATATTGATTAAAAATAACGTTTTCGTTCGACGTGTCGCGTTGATAATAGCCGATCCGAGATATCAATTTGGTAGGGAGCAATTTTTGCTATTGCGCGAGACTCATTCGAGTCATGAAAGCGCGCCGAGAACGCTCGTTCGCGTAATCGCCCCGTCGACGCCCGCGCCGCAGGATTTTTTTTAACAGCCGCTTTAATGGGGTATTATTACCATTATACCTGATGCTCGTCTATCATCTGATGTACGTACGGGATTTCCACGACGTGGTCGCCGGGATACCCGTGGCCTCCGGGCCACGAAGCCGACGTTGCTGGGCCCTTTTAATGCCGGGACTGTCGCGCATTACTCACCGGGATGTAAAATAGGCGAACATGCGTCGTATAGAGAGCGGAGCCAGCGGAGGCCTCCTCGTCTCGTATACCCGCGAGCAGGTACACAGGCGAGTACCTGTGGGTAGCACCGAGCATATATATCGCATATATCACACGTTTAAGTATCCGGTACGGATCCCTTTCGACCGTAAGCCTCGGTAAGCAACAGCGGACCCCCGGATCATCAAACAAAGACGCGCAGTCAGGAAGATCCGATCGGCCGTTGAATAAAATCACGCGAATTACATTCGCTTTTGTCCGCGCTGTAATCACAGAATAATTTATGTGAAAATGTTTTTTAGAAGCTCGCGCGTAATTTCTTGCTGTAACGTGCGCGTCGACGGCTGGGGGGAAAAAACACGGAAATGTAACACGGATAACACGAAAAGATTAAAAACGATGACGATCTACATCTGCAAAGTGCATGCGCGGCGAAAAGCGCGAAGAATTTTTCTTTGATACGCGATAAATGAATGTCGCTTCTCTCGATTTTGCGTCTTGTGTGTAAAACGCGCGAAATCGTGGATGATTTATTACAAAATAGAACTTTAATTTATCGTTAACTTTAGATTGAGCTGATTTCGAAATTATGATTGATTAGCGCTTAAAAGTAAGTTCGAAGTCCATTAAAAGTCGAGCCATCGCCGCGCCGCGCCGGCGAGAGTTTAAATTGTTGGAATAAGATTCGCCTCTTCGAAACGTTGTATTAAGTATCGCCGGGCAATGGCGCTATTAATCCTACAAGGGAAGTCAGTCGCGACACTTCATCGTAAAGATATATTTAAGTATTCGTTTCTACGACACTCGGTCTTGGATAACTAGCGGCCGGAAATTAAATTCCGCGCGCATCTCCTTCGGCTCTTGCTACCCTCGAATGTATTCATGTGTTTCTGTCACTCTTTTGACGGGCACAACGACGACGACGACGACGACGAGGACGACTATATGGCGTAAAAGCTCGCGCGTTATATTTTCCGCGATAGCACGAATTATGCGTCGTCACACGCGCACCTCATCTAAATTTGTAATGGCATTTTGCATGTGAAGTGTACCCCATTTAATTACCGAGGACATCGCTCGCAACGGACTATCTGTAGTATTTGCGCTCATAATGAACGTGGAACGCAGGTCGCGTACGTAAAACGCAGGATACAGACTTAAATTCAACTATTTTGTGCGTATATAGGACTCTATCTTTTAAAAATTTGCAAAAATGCTAAGTGCATTTTCTTTATTATTCTTTTCACCCATTTTATAGTATAAGATTTTTAAAAGATTAGTTGACATCTCTCCAAACGTTTTATGATAACATAAAGTACGACCTTCTACAACATGACTTGCCATAACGAAATCTCCAGATTTTCTCTTCGATTCACTCTTCGACTTTCCAACAACGAAGTAATTAGCGTTTATTAATGTTGCGAGTTTATGTGAACTATGTTTTATCTGTTAGTTTATATATTTTACCGTTAATTTTTAATCCTTGACATTATCAATTTTATACTGAAGATGATTTGATAACAGAAACGTATATTGTACCTATATAGGTTCGGTTTTATTTTATAAATACAATGTTTCAACGTTAACACGGTTAACCCAGTTGCGGCTCTATGCTCGCTCCTTACTTCTTGATAGTTGATTTATTAATCGTGAACCTCTGATACTGAATTATAAATTTTTTTTTCGATATTCGACAGAATATTATTTTATTAAAATTTAATTAATAAGCACACGGGTAATTGTTTCTAATTAAATGTTGACCTCTCGTATTTCAATCCGTTGCACAATGGCATAATTCTCGCGGATGCCGCGACGATATTCTGGATTCCCATTAGATATCATCAACGCGCGACGTTCCCAAAGCTTCGATCGCGTCACGGGGCGAGATAATGAGCCTCGTTAAGCGGCCGGGATAAGGGCCTTTTCGTCGAGAGACTCTTGCGGTGAAACTGCAACTCAGTACGCGTTTGCAGGGGTTGTACAAACTCGCACGGGCGAATTGGAGCGATATTTAAAGGCCGCATCGTACCCGGCATTCACGTGTCGAGACTTCTTCCGGACTCGGCGGTAAGTTTCTCCCGCTCTCGTTATCCTCGAGAATCGGGCGAACTCTTCTCGCCAAGTAAGGCGTAACGACCAAACTGGCTGTGCCAAGTGGATCGTCGACATGGCACGAACACTTTTTCTATGGTTTTCCCTGCGGAATCCCGCCTGCGCCATAGTCATAAGCGCCACAAGATTCTTGAAAACATTCACCTCGTAAGAGCAGGAACGAGCGGACAGTGGGAAAACGCGAATACAAATAGACAATACGAGCGAAAATGGAGACTTCTTTTCTCCCGATCATTCCCTCCCGTCTGTTTAAAAACTATGGAAAAACCATTGTGTAGGTCGCCAAACAACCGCGCCGTTCGTCCAAGCGAGATGGGAAAAAGGAGAATATGAATAAATGAATCATTGGCTCGTATAGTGGGCCGTACTAAGCCGCGGCGAAGTAAACCGGCGGGAAAAAGATGAAGAGAGCTCGCTCTCTCGCGCGCGAGAGAAAGAGAGCGAGAGAGGGATGCAATGGGTGAATAAAAGCTATGTCGAGCAGATGGCTGGTGCGGCCATTAGCTAATGGATCCCTAACACCAGTCTACGAGAGTCATCCGCCACGAGGCACAAACCGGTAGGTGGATGCAGTCATAGGTGGCGGCGGGTACCTACATCACCATTTCGCTAACCGCCGCCGCCCGACCGCGTCAAGCCGGCGGGATCGCGCGATTGCATCCGCGCTAAATCACAAACGGATCGGCGAATAGCGTGAGGGAAAACTTTTCCTCCGGCCTCGGCGTCCCGACGCCGACGTATCGCGCGGCGTTGATTCGATTGACTTTTGCCGGAGAGGAATAATGTTGGCCCACGTTAAATCTACACACATCCACCTCCGTGCGATTTTATATAATTTCCAATCACTTAACGCATCGTCCTGTCTCGCCGGTGTATCGAGACCTTGTGAATAATAAAGGCACACCGTGCCGTGCGAGAGCGAACGAGTGTTTCTAAATAAATGATATCCAGCCGGATGAACGTTTCCGCTGCATCCCAGGTAAAAAGGGACCGCCCGCCGCGGAGATCGATAAACGAATTGGCTGTCGTTACACGGAAATTATTGTAGTCGCTTTCTTGCGTCAAATGGATGCCGTTATTACTACTTTGTTCGAAATAATCTTTGAAATTGATAGCCGTCGAAACATTTTCTTTTGCACGTGCGTCTTACATCATTTACATATTTGAAAGTTAGCACGTTATAAATTCGTAAAGGGTCCAGACTCCAGTTTTCTTTTAGATTTTATATTTACTTAATTTGTCTTGAAGCTGTGATATATTTTATTAAGTTATTTGCGCGATAAGTATTAATTAGAAAAATATAAGATTGATTTTCTCAACATTCTACAAAAAATAATTTATTATTTGCAAGAAAATAGATTTCTTTGAATTTAATTTCTTTAATTCAAAGAAGCATAGATTTAAGAAAACATTTTTTCTGAATTTAAAATATTTTCTCGAATCTACTTCTTTGAATTAAGGAAACTAAATTCAAAGAAATCCATTTCCTTGCAAATAATAATTTTTTTTTCAATATGTAATGTCAAGTTATTCGCTTTCTTCCTTCGCGTACGTATATATTTCTGATATCTAAAATATATCGCTAGAATAAAAGAATAACTTTGAACAAGTAAGTAGGTATCTATCAACTTTGCGTTGATAGACCCTCGATATGAAAAATGAAGTTGGGAAAAATGCGGAAACACATCCTCAATTCGATCTCGCTTCGTGTTGTCATTCCGTCGCCATTCTCACCGTCGACGCTCAGGAGAAACGTATACACGTGCGTGCACAGACATTTTACAGAGGCGTGACGGCGGCGGTGTAAGGGGGTGCGCCCGACGATTCCGGCAAGCGCTCCCAATTACCTAAAATACACCCAACGCAGCGTCCCTTGATCTGTATAATTAACGCGTTAATCGTACCGCGCGGCCACCGGCGCGTGAGCGTGAAGCGCGTCGCTTTCCAATTTGCGAACGGCATTGCATTGTCGCGCAACGAAAGCAATCGTTACGCGCGATGATACGGCTGACGCGTCATGGCTCAGCAAGCGTTCGTTAATTGAACACCGCGGATTAAAATCCACGATGGCTCGCCGACTCGTGTGTCACAGTTCCCAAGAAGATCGATTGGAGAGTCATTGACTTTTTCCGCGTCGCGACTCGCGGCATTTCGATCAAATCCGCCGGCGCACAATTAAAATCACTTGTCTAAATCACTATTAACTAATTACTAATATTAAACTAATATTGAAATCAAATGACTTGGACTTTCGACATATTTAATTTAAAAGGAATTGTTCTAGATTATTTACTGACTTTGTAAGCATTTATCAGAGAATAATTTCACTTCATACTCGGTTTTTTCAAACAAATAAATCATCAGTTTTCCGAATTTTGAAATCTATTATAATTTTTTTTTTTTTGTAAAATGGGAACAGTAAAAATTCTAATCCTATACTTGATCTACAAAATCCAACATATTTATTTGCAAAAGGTCACAAATATTTAAGTCTCCTTTCTCCCTATACGATGCAAATTTAATCAAAATAAGAATTTCATTAATCATAATAACGCTAATATTTCTACTTAAACTCTTCTATAATGGATTGAAGTAGAAAAAAGTCAGGAAAGATATTAAGAATAAACTGCAAATTACAACATGGACATCTGAACGCGTCTCTCAATATTCTATAATAACGTTATCAGAAATGACAGAAATTTTCATTGTTATCGCGCAATAGTGTCGTTAGAGTTAGTGTCGCGGTACATAACTAAAGCAAACATCAGCAGTATAAAGCTGCAATCGTCGTCCGTGCTGACGGCAGTTCGCGGCGAATTCCGCGTTGTCGGAACGTTAATGTGGAAACGTACTCCTTTACATCGCACTGCGAAACGCGCTCTCGTAGGTGGAGATAGGGTTAACCTTAGAATTCAGTAGTGCGTCTGCGAGGCGTCTTAACGTTTTGAAACACTGCAGCTAAATATTCATCGCGTCGAAACGTAAGCACTGAACATCCGCGTTGCGCAGCCAACAGCCGTCCTTAAGCCGCTCTAATCCAGCGTTTCACGAATAGCGGAATTAAAATTACACCACGACGACGAACTGCCTCTTCCTCCTCTCGAGTCTCGTTCTCAAGAAAGACCCGTATGGAAAATTAAAAAAAAATCGCCTCGACTATTCGCATACTTTTAAGAGACAAAGAGATATACAATAAATGTGAAAAGTAGAATTTTTACAGGCTACTTTTTCAGTTTATTTCCTTGTCGTCGAAGTTTATATTCTTTAACGATAATGATATAATAATCTTTGATAAATTAATCTTGAATTAAATCTCTGTTTTAGAAATGATATACAAGAATATAATTCTTTACAATTCCGTAATTTGCAATATTTTTAGTATTTTCATAATTTGAATTACGATTATTTTTTTGCTAAACAAAAAATTTCGTACAGTCTATTTGAAATGAAAAGATAAAACTGTTTCTTTTGTTAAACTTTATTCCCTTCAGATTTTCGATTACTTTAAATTCAAAATAACATTGATATCCCAACGTTGACATAATTTCTCTTGTAATGTCTTCCATTCGAAAGGAAAAGCGTTGAATTTGGGGCAGTGCATAGTTAGGAGAAATAACTTTGTCGCTGGTGCGCATTCCTGAATTAATGCCACGAAGCGGCGTATTTCTACGCGATACGTATATATCCGGACAAAACCGGTGCGGTAATATGAGTAATTACGGGGGCCGTGAAATTCGCTAGACGGAGGACTTGGATTCGCTTTTAAACTTTCCGAAATGCGAGTGTGGCGTGGTGCATTGGGCGTAAACTCCCGGATAAGTTGCCACCACAATTCACTTCGCCATCGACTGCCTCTCCGTCGCATTGTTTCCATTCATTCTAGGTATGCGTGCGCCCTTTGTCAGACGCTTTTGAGCGTCATTGTGCCGAGAATACCGAGCAAACATACTCTCGCATCTCGAAGTAGCCGCGTAATCTCACTCGATAGTCCGACATCTATGTAGGAACCGGAGCGAAACGGAGCGAATGCGTTTCACGGTCAGAAACGGATCGATTCTAGGCGCCGAAATGAAATAAAATAATATATCCGAAAGAGAGAGAGAGAGAGAGAGAGAGAGAGAGAGAGCTCAATCGCCCTTTGGAGTTTTCTTTTATTTCACGTCAAATAGCAAAGAAGAACCGCTCGCTGCATCTTCATAGCGGCGCATCTTGCGGCTTTGCGTAATTAATCAGGAACGGCTCGAGTATCTTACGGAAGTTATCATTCGCGATAATTAAGCTAATTGCCGATCGATAATTCGCCGTGCGCTTGACCGCGATTGAAAGTAGGGTACGGCTAATAACCGGGCAACGAGGAGATCGCGGGAGGCGCACAAAGCGCCCTTGAATATTCAGCCGAAAGTAAATCGACGCCGTATCCGGAGTAGGAAGATAAATACCGGAATGGATCTCGAATAAATCAGAGAACGGGGAAGGAGAACGCGCGCGCATCTCGCGTCGGGCCGCTGCACTGGGCCGCGATCCAAGAATTTATTCGCCCATGTCGGCGTATAAAAATTTCAACGTTATTAGGATTGGATGCTCTCCGGCCTGGCCGGCCCGGTTCCTCCTCGTGCTATCCGTGCTGTTCGGGATATTCCGATGCGATGTGTACAAGATCGAGAGCGGTGTGTCTCTCGTCCGGCCGACGCCCATTCCCCGAACGCAAGGTTTTTTTGCCTCTCGCCGAACAGGCAGAAATCGCGAAAACCGGGGTCCGTTTGTGCACAAATCAGCATCAGCACGGCTGCGCTTCTGCTCGTCAAGCTTTTTTTTGCCGTGCTACTTATACCTATCTGGGATTTGCAGGAATCGAGCGCCGTGACACACGACTCCGCGGGCGAGATGGCTAACGTGACGCATATTCTTAAGTTGGATTAGTCGGCGTGATCGATGGCTCCGGACATCGATTCCACTTTAAGTTGACGGTATCGAATACCGGGATATATTTTTTTTTTCCTTTGAGAGAGCGTTTTCACTCTCGATACGTGAATAGAATGGTCGTGCCGATAGGTGCTTCGATCTATATAATTTACAGTTAATAAATTTGATCTACAAATATAGAATCTGCAAGCTGTGAAAATTTGGATAGCGCGCGACGAGATTTCTATTTTTGGCAGTCGCGCGACGTATGCAGGTCAAAAATACACGAGTATATAATCCAAACCCGGCATGATAGCGAAGTGCCGCCATCGTGTCGCGTCGTGTCGCGCATGCAAACTCACCGGAAATAAAAGTTTAACTTGCACATCCCGGAAGAGTCGGCCTGATCCACGGCTCTCTCCGCCCTTCGCCCGTAAATCTTCCTGCCCTACGAATTTCGCCGCTTGATCTCCCGTGAATATCGACTGACCCCCCGAATACGGGGTGTATCGATTCGACGGTGGCTATACGTACCTAAACGAAAGTTCAGAAACGGTGCTTAAGGTCGATCGTGGCGAGACAAGGATGGCTATTCTTTAAGCATCAACGTGGCGTTTTCCAGTGCATCGCTTTAACAGACGGGATCGTGGGCGAAAGAAGAGGAGGAGAGCAAAAAGACCGAGAAGGAAAAAGAGAGCAGTTTATATTATGTTCTAAAAGAGTAATCCTCTCAAGAATCATTGACAGTAGTTAAGAAGTTAAATACAACTGATAGCTAAAAAATATATAGGGGAGACCGGGGTTCGTTGGAACCGTTTTCACAATTTTGGCATTTGAGTTTTTAAACAACTAATTATCATGATTAAACAGTGCTAATATGATAGAGAGAACCTTTCTCTACATTTTCATGCCCGAAACGATCCTGTATACTGTATAGTTTCTTTGTAATAAGTGAAATAGGAACATGCTGCATTGTAGCCAGCTTGCCCCGATAGTGGGGCAAATTGACATATATCATGGTGTAAGTTGGCTACAGGGGCTACAGGTAAGGTTGTAGGACTAAAGTCCATGTTAAATTAATGAAAACGTAATAGAAAATAAAAAACATATAGCAGATATGTTCTCGATAAAGATTGTATTTTTTAAAGTTGTTTTGTAATGATCGAGCAAAATGCTGTTGTAGAAAAACAATTGTAAATTATTTTAGATATTGCTTTCTTCAATATAGTCTGTTCACCCGAGGCCCGAGGCAGTTTTGACGCGTGGCCGCGCGTTATCGCGAGGCAAGGTGCGACAACGCGCGCATACGTGCCTACGCGAAACGGCGTACGCGTGACGACGAGTGTCTACGATACGCTTTGCGGCATTTTAGACCCATAGGATAGGGCACTCGCCGTCGCACCTTGCCTCGCGACAGCGCCAGCGCGCGGCTCGTGCAAACGTTAACGCGCGGCCGCAATCGCGTGGCAACCGCGCGGTAGAAACGCTTCGTGTGAACACACACACACACACACACACACACACACACACACACACACACACACACACACACACACATACACACACACACACACACACACACACACACACACACACACACACACACACACACACACACACACACACACACACACACACACACACACACACACACACACACACACACACACACACACACACACACACACACACACACACACACCCACCACACACACACACACACACACACACACACACACACAGGCTCATAAAAATATTAAATATATAAAGCCCGGTCTACGTAGGCCACACTGGCCACAGTTCGCAAAACGCAAGACACACGCACAGTCTACATGTCAATCTAACCTCTCTGTGTATAGAGGTTAGATTGACATGTAGACTGTGTGTGTGTCTTCCGTTGATTACATCCGTTGTAATCATCAACCGACAACTACATTCATTAATAAACATTTTACTTACATCTTCTGCTTCTCTTGCTTCTATCAGCATTGTAACGCGAATTATACATGTTCGCACACGTCTCACGCGCGCGGCAACAGCAAGGTCAAGTTAAGCGTGCGTCGTGCCTTAATATGATTCAACATGACCCATCTCTACATATGTCAACATGCCCCATCCCTACATGATTTTATATTTTAGTCATTTTATTATAATAAATTAATATTGTTACTCAAAATATAACATGTCGTATATAGTAACAGAAACTTTTCTTTTAACTAATAATACGTTACTTAGATTTACTTCTCAAGCTGAAGAACATTAATACGATATTTTGTAACGCTCAAAAATTTACTTGCCACCTCTTGAATCAGATTTTTCTCTTGTTTTATTGTAATACTTATCTGATTTAAATAAAACTATGGAGGAAGTACCTATTATGTCATAAAAGAGATATTTTGTGACAACTTTTCCATGGTATTTTTCGCAATAACTACATAAACGGAACGCAACGCCAACTTGCCTCTTGTGCCAACGAGCCCCGGTCTCCCCTGCCGTATATAAAGAGTCGTATATGAAACAAATACAAGTTGTCTGTATGTTAAATTAATTTAAGAAAAGTCAATTATAAATATGAATTCGAAATATGTTTTATAATAAGAAGCTATAAATATTATGATACAAAATAATTTTATAAAGTATCTGCAAGTGCATATTATATTAATTTATCTATTTAAAAAAAATTTTTTTGTAATGCTTACAAAATACACATTTGCCGGAAGTTTTTTATTATAATGATAATGCAATAATTACAATTTGCACGATAATAAATAAACGTGCATCAGTAGCCCAAATAGAAACACACGTAATAAAAGACAAGTAATAAAAGACAAGTTAATTGATATATCCTAAGTTACTTGGTGTAATAAAATTCCAAAAATTCGGCGATTCGAACGAAACAGATTTTTTAATGTGCAACAATCTGGTGAAAAGGAATCTTGTCTTTTCGCACGGAACAAAAGGTGAAGAAATGAAGGTGAGAGAGATGGCGAGAGTACCGGCAGAGGAAGAAGAGATTCGAGGGGGATGGATAGGTCGCTTGTTTCTGTCCCCGAGGGCTCAGCTGCGGCGGCACCACGGTGATCGATGTCTCCACTCTCCGCAATTTGAACAATGTCCCGCTGTCTTGGGCCACACCGCTCACTCTTTTGCTCTCTTTCACGTCGCTGAGCACCCTCCCCTCTCCCTTCTATTTCGTTCTCCTTCTCGCTGTCTCCGCATTCTCCTTCTCGAACGCCATTCCTGGCATTCCCTGGCAAAATGAACGTTATACGAGTGAAAAGGATGCGAGCCCATTCTTATTTACTATTCCGGCGGAGCAACGGCGAACGGCAAGAAACAAGAATGCGCGTACGGCGAATCGGCGGCGGGTCGGGAAAATGGGTGGACGATGAGAACTGCGATGAGAGACTTTCCGTCGAGTTGCGAGAAAGTCTACACAATCGGAAGTTACTTCCTCTTCCCCCCGACGCGAGCTAAGTAAACAGCGGGGATGAAAATTTCCGAGACGTGCCTCGAAAGCGATCCGCTGGAGGACCTCTCTCGCGCTCGCTCCTTTCGCTCGTACCGTGCAAATAATAGGTAACTAAAGGCAATCGAGTACCATCGATGTCTATTATTGATATTCCGGGTAGGTTTCCCGTGTTCGCAGTGATCACCGTTTTAAGCGATTAGTGAGGCCATTGTCCGCTATTTTAAAACGCACGTCGCGCTAAACGCTTTCCTGAACGAGATAGCATTTCTTTTCCTTTTTACGAAAGCACGCACGAATTGGCCGCTCCACGTTTGGACAGAGATAAAAGGGCCCATCTTTGTAGAGCTCTTTGCGAGCTCGTGAATTAATCACGGCGCTCGGCTTTTCCGTCGCGCGATGGATTCAAAAAATTGAAGTAATTTTTTGTAGTAAGGGGGCTAACCTGCATAATTTCAGAATAATATTTTATATCCCATTTGCGCGCGTTATTGCCTCTCCGCCCGCGGATTCTGCAAAAATAGATTTTAAGAAGGTCCAGGGTCCCTCGTAGCTTTATATGTAGGTATACGTGAAACTCGCGCGCACCTGAAAGAAAATGGTGGATCGGGCGAGCATTGAAACAGCCTTTCCCAGTGTCCTATACGGATCGTAAACCGACCTCCGGAATACGAATGTGCATCCTTCCGCAATTGAACTTCTCCGTAACGCGAGGAGACGCCCCGCCCCCGCTAGCTAGTAACATACCCGGCAAGTATTAGTTCTCAAACCGCGAAGCATACTTAACAGACTGGAATTGGCTGTCCCGACACTGAGCTGCTCGGCATTTGGTCCGCCCGCCTTTAGAGAGTACTTCAGCCGTTACTCCTGCGAGGTATAGGTACAAGATACTCGAGTTTGAGTGGTTCTTGCCCGGTATCACTTTCGCAGCGAGGCAGCATATTTGGTAAGATAATACCTGGAAACTTCGGATTGACAATAGGTTGACACTACAATAGCCAACGCGCAATATAGCGTATTTTCATTGTTATCACGTTACGCTGTGCGTCGGACGTTCGGCGTCCAGTGTTTTCATGGAGATTAATGGCACTGAAGTATAAGTTCAAGTCGATATTCGGTTGAAAAATATAATAAAGTCACGAATTTGATTAGCAAACTCGAATATCAAAATTGCGATATGTTTCATCGTCTTTCCTCTTTGCTCTTGCTGTTATTAATATTCCTCGAGATATCTTTCGCAAAACATTTACAGTTGCAATTGATACGACGCTCGAGCCATTCGCTCGGAATCAACTGTCCGAAGTCTCCGAGCTTCGGGCATCAGCGTGCAAACGAACCCCTAACTTTAACCGTCGACTCATCCCTCTTCGGCGAAACTTTCGTCTCGGCATAATTCTGTGCCGAGCTTCGGTGTCCTCGCAGAAGTACGTACTACTAATTAATCCTTTTAACAGCGCTTAAATTTAATTAATCTCAAAGTTATGTGGTCGATCTCAGTCGCAGAAAGCCGTTTTCCCTCGCGCCCCACGTCCTTCGCTTTTTGCCTGGTAATTTGCCCCTTGGAAATCGTATACATTAACTGAGCTTTGTAAATCTGATTTGATGGTCTTCGGCCCCTTTTCGAGCGTTCCCCCTTTTCCTTCATCGCAATCTTCCCGCCCACTCGCTATTCTCGGAGTACGTCTCTTTCTCTTTCTCGCGACTTATCAACGTCATCTTCCGCGGTACATGTGTCTCGCGACGAGCATTAGTTTTTCCACCAACGTTTATGCCGCTCTCTCGAAATTACATACAGTCGCGAAGAATTCCTGCGTATCCCTCCCGGG
The DNA here is from genome assembly GCF_048541705.1 of Temnothorax americanus. Lineage (NCBI taxonomy): Eukaryota > Metazoa > Arthropoda > Insecta > Hymenoptera > Formicidae > Temnothorax > Temnothorax americanus. The sequence goes on from NW_027509329.1 coordinate 3,470,614, forward strand.
CAATTATCCGTCTCCCTTTGTCGTTGCTTTCTCGTATTACTTCCTATCCTGCCCAGTCGAGCGGTACGCAATAAAGGCGAAGTTTTCTCTTTTTTTCTTCCGCTCGTTTATTCTAGAGCATCTCCTCAGAAATGTGAAGTCGTGAGATTTGTTTTACTCGCGAATAACTTGATTGTACCGCGGAGGACTCCGGGTGAATAATAACGCGCGTCGCGGCGGAAAAGGGAACCGGTTAGCGCGAAAGGTAGCTCTCGGGTTGGCTTTCTCGCAATAAAATCTCGTAAAGGTTTACACCGTGTACAATAAGCTGTTTATTTAATAAAGCGCAGAGCCGATGACAATATCGCGGAAAGTAATTACCGCATAACTGGTAAAGCTCTCCCGGTCTCACTCCTGCTTCGATAACGCGAGACCTTCGCGACGGCAAGTTAAACAAACTGTCTGAAACTTTGCGGAAGAACGGAAGAGAAGGGGAAGAGAGGAGGCGCGTCTTATGGGAATAGTCGTCGCCGATTGATCGACCGCGCGCGCCCGCCACAAAAGCTTATCCGACCTGGTATGCCCCGCTTTGTATATTTTTGCAGCGCGGCCTATGATCCGACCGAGGGAAAATTTACGGTCTTTCTACACTTCCTGTTCTATCCGAAACCAGAACCGCCTGTGCCCACCGCCGCCGCTGCCGTCGCCGCGCCGGTTGTTCTCTCCGCATTATCGATACCGGGCCCCGCTAAGTTTCGACCGGGAGAGGAAACGCGCTGCACACACGAGCCGATAGGGGATAATCAATCTCGAAACGGAACGTCTCCCCGGAGAGGTCGCGGGTTGGCTCGGCGAGGTCGTGCGCGGGGGGCTAACCCGGTGGTGTGTGTCGTGTGTGTGTGTGTGTGTGTGTGTGTGTGTTTGGGTTCGCGTGCTAATTTGCTCTAACCTAATGAGAGACCGGCTTGCACAAACTCTTCCCCGGTTTATTCGACCGTATACCGGACCACATACATGTAGGCATGTGTACCGAGCCATGGGCGTAGCCGTCGGGTATTCAGACGCGAAGTCTTGCGGAAGCGATCACCCGCCCCGCGATTATACGATCGTTTACGAATAATCGCGAGAGGTATTATTCAACGATGCGCCACCCAACGATGCGAAGATTCTTTCTCTCCGTTTTCGTGATAAAAGGAAAAATCTTTATCAAATTTTGGACGCGGGCGAGTCCACCGTGAAATATTTCCCCGAAATTATGCATAATAGCACGACCGTATTTTGATTTTACAATGTAGCAACCGTAACCTATGAACATAATATACGCGAATGTAAATTTGGTCTAGGTAAACTGGCTTTACGGCATATTAGCCCTCGCGTGGGTCAACCTGAGGCTAATGAACAAATTTTTTATTATTACCAAACAAATATGATGGTATTCATAGATTTTGCATTTATAATGTCATACAAATTATTTATCTTAAATCAACATTATGTCACTAGCATTAATTGCGGAGTTAATTAGTAAGCTACATACAGTAAATTAAATATTTACTTCATTACTATTGATGGAATTAGATTGACCTCATTTATGTAATGGCAAAAAAAGCCTAATTGATCTTTGAAAGTTTAATGTGTTCGACTAGAAAAGCGAAATGTATTCATTTCATCGTATTAAATATGTAACGCGCAATTCCCCCTTGACGTAAGAGTAATATTCCTAACAGGCAAGACAAATTTCAGCAAATTGAATGTTTCGCCTAAATCGACGGCAGACACGAAACGACCGAAAGAACCTGGTTAGCTCTCGACGAGACGACTACGAATCGATACGCCGTTACCTTGGCCGTAATTGTATTATTTACGTGACGACGTTTCTGCTGCACAGCTGAGTCGATACCCGCGAGGCAAATGTTAGCGCAACAATTAAATCGCCGGAAGAGGAAGAGGATGGAAGGCGACGGAAGGCGACGTGGCACGGCACGGCATGGCATGGCGGCGCACGTCCTTTTTCACCCTTCGTGAATGCGAACTGCGTGGCTGCTCCGTAGACGCGAGGCGTCATTATGCGGGAGCCCGAATGAATCGCGACAAAAGGAGGGACGAGAAACCGGGCAAATGTTTTCGAGTAGTCCCACTTGCGCGATCCCATTGTTATTTAACACGGAGGAGGACGCGCTGACGCTCGGAGCGAACGGAGAGCAGCGGCAAACGAGGACGAGAAAGGGAGAGCAGCATTGTTGAGAGAAGTTCCGCCAAATGCCATTCTCTCTCGGGTCCTTGCACGTGTACCTGATGTTTAATCTCTTCCCCAGGCTCGGGTTGATTATCGATATGCCCCCTCGAATTACACGGGACGTTCGGCATGTCGCCGATAAGATTTCTTTCCACGCGGGGGAAGAGACCTTTGACGCGCAAAGATCGATTGGATCTTTTTTTAGAATGATACGACAGAAAGGGCCAGAATGAAAGAGAAGAGGTCTTCGTCATCTCGAGACTATTTTCTTATCATTAAACAAAGGAAAATGTAAGGCGTTTCATCTTAACTTTTGTCGGTTAGTTCAGAAAATATTTTCTACTTAAGCGTTTAAGTAATATTATTTTTTTTTAAACTGTAATGAAATATGTTTACAACCTGTGGTAAAATTACTGTTTTTATATTCCGCGATACGTGCCGCGAACTTTGTATTTAATATATACCGAGCGCGAAGCTTTTATATATACATCCCGCAGACGGGACCGTGATGCACGTTGTTGCGCAAGCTTGATACGCGTCAGATAAATGAAAATTTGTTGATATGCACGCTGCTGACGATAAATTTTATTCTACTGTGTTATACCAGATGAAGTAACGGGAAAACGGTGTAGGTCGCGCGCTCATCCAAAATATATAGACATACCCGTGTACGCGACTAACGTACGTAATGAAGATATTGCGCCGGCGGCATTTAAAGATTTAAACACCCGCTTAATTATCCGCCTGCTCCCGCGTATTCATTGCCGTATAAAGCGGACTTCTTTTCCTCCCCTCCTCTCCCCTCCTCTTTCTCGCGTGGCGACCATTTTGTGCGTCGCTCGAACATCTCCGCGCGTTAAGAACGTCACTCTAGAGCCAGACGCGTACAAATCGAGATACATTTATCGTCGGACTTTTCCCGTCTTTTATTCAGAGCGGTTCGTGAAACTTCGTCCGCGTCGAAGGATCCTCGGCATTCTCGGATTCACTGGTCCCTTCCGTGCCACTCTGCTCTTCCCATCCTGCAGTCGCTCGAACGATTATATGTGCAGCTGAATAACTCGTGGTCATTAAGCGAGCGGTCCTTTTTATGGGGACTACCCCGGTATGTAACATTGTGACAAAACTTGCCAACCCTGGTAGCCGGCACGCTCCTCTTTGCGTCCCTCTGGCTCGTCCCACCGCCTATCCGCCGGCGCTTGCAACGGTAATGAGCGCCGTTTCGGTAATGAGGTCGCACGCCATTGAAAATCGCGAAGCAACCGTCGTCGCAGAAACATCGGGGCGAGAAGTGAGAACTCGCTCGAGGACGAAGTCCGTAAAAGTTAATGAACGGGGAAATAACCGTTTCGAGAGAATCCCCTGGATCTGGCCGAACGTCCCTTATCACGTTCCTCCCCTCTGTCCGTCGCTGAAGAAATGGCCGTGGAAGCTACCGGTCGACTTTTCAACGGCGTAGATTCGCTCTAGCCAACCGGAACGATAGCGACAGCCGAGCGGGAATCCCCGCGTTTTCCCCGGGATTGTAAAAACGTTGAACGGTCGTGTAAACCTGATTTTCGATTTGGTCCTGCCCTACTTCCAGATTCCGTCCATCCTCTCCTCCCGACCGCTTTACTTCATCCATTTCACGTTCTCACCCTTTCCCACCCCGCGATTATTCCTGGACGGAGGGAACCGCGGGCGTGCCGAAGAATAACATCCATCACGGAAGTATGAAAGAACGTTGTCGAATTCAAAATGATTGTTGCCGGTAAATGGGATAATCAATTAGTGTTAATAACTGGGATAAACAAAAGCGCGTCATCTTTCTTTGAATTTGACAAAAAAAGTTAATTATAAATATAAATTTGAAATATGTTTTATAAGAAGCTATGAATATTATTCTAGAAAATAATTTTATAAAGCATCTGCAAGTGCATAATATAATTTAATTTATCTATTTAGTCTTTTATATGATCCTTGTGTGTAACAAAATGCATTTTGCCGTCATTATGATGCTAATGCAATAAATACAATATTATGTATATTGATGTTTTTATTCTTAAATATTGATTGTGATGAATAACTATAACGTAAACATTCATCAATTTCTAGTGTAGAATTATGGACAAATAATTTAATTAATAGTTTAATTAAAGGGTGCCGATTTCTTGCATAAATATGTCCGAAGACGAAAGCTGTCTCGCATAGAAACAAACTGGAAGAAAAGAGCATTGAGTATATGGGATGGACAATCAAAATTTACTAACGTCTAACACCAGTGACGGTTTTAATAGGTAGAAAATGACGTCAAATCTATCTTATTTGATTTACATTCTGATTCCACCGTCCCTTTATTTCTCAAACAAACGAACTGCCAGTTCCGCGAGCGAGTTTTAACTACCGGAATTACGATCGGAGTTACGAACCGACAGAAATGATGTCGGCGCGTCTGGGAAAATCCTCGAGATCGACAACCGCCGTAGAATCGCTGATCGCCGCAGCGTAAAACTGATTTTCGATTTCACCTAGGCATTCGACCTGCTTTCTTATGATCGTTTCGCTTCCGGTAGCTGCGCTGTAAAATCAGAACCGGGGCAAATAAAACCGGGGAAGAGATTTCTTGAATTCTATCTTACGCTCCGGAATTTTGAGAGGAAATAACTGTACTGGAAAAACAATGTACTCTCAGACCGATCCCTTTTATTTTTCCGCCTTTTTCCCCCCTCCCCGCGGGAACCGATTGCTCGCTAACTCGGCCGACTTTTCACCGAGGTGCAGATACTGTTTGACCGTCCGGGACGATATCGTCGAATCGGAAATTCCCATGTTCGACGCCAACGAAATACTGAGCAAAATTGTGCGAGGCTCATTCCCGACCCACGATTGACCTACTTCTACCGTTTTCCCTGCTATTTTTGCCGTCGTTCTACGTTTCGTTTTCGTTTCCCGATCGAAAAAGACGCGCTCGAGCGTTCTCGCGGCTGGAGAAAAGTTCTCGACGCGCTGAAATCGGAAATCGGCGCGCCGCGCGAACAGCACGAAAACGTAATAATCAATACGATAGAAGCCAAGTGCACACTTGGCGGAATTTACCTTCGTGCGCGCGCGTATGCATGATGCATAGACCGATAACGATTTCAAATCAAAGCTAATTGGAACACAAACGACGTATTGCCCGGGCCAGTTCTCCAATAACGAATTTAAGATAGTTACAGGATCCGTTTGGATTAACATACGGTTAACGTGCGGGGATCGATTGAGTTTCCAGTGCCGCAAACCTCGCGGATTTATACGCCGCAAAGTACTTATCCTATTCGTTTACATGCATAAATAATGTTTCCGCGAGTTTATCTCCAGATCGCCGATCTCGATGAATATAAACCGTACCTTTCAAGACGTGGATTAATTGCGCCGGTGACTCGACATTTCTACCGTCTTGTACGACGATGTAAATTTATTACCTTGTTGGCGCGTCAATATTTCATTATTGTTCTGTACTCCGTGTCGCATTGCAAAAAAAAAGTGCATAATGGAAATCCCGTGAATAATTTTGAAAGACATTTTTTAGCGTCGCTTCAAATTTTAATACTTTATTAAATCTACTCTTTAGTAAGCGATTTTTACATTACTTCTCGCATGGATATACATAAATCTAGGCGCAAGCTTGGGCGCTAGCCCATAAATTAATGGAAGCTATGAGGAATCTACATTACTCAATTTACGACGTTTTAAACGATCCGCGACCTTCGTCGGCATCGCATTTAGGGCGAAAGGTCGGCGCGTGGCGCACACCGGATGTGTCGTCTCATCGTCGACCTCGTATAGAGCCTTCCTATCGTGGAACGAAAATAAGAAAAGGCGGACATCGGGCGGTCGTAGAAAGAACGGAACAGTGATGACGAGGAGAAAGGGAGGAAGAGGAGAAGAAAAAAAAGGGAGGGCACACAAAACGCGGCGGGAGAGAGGCAGATGTGATAAATGGTAATTGCGCAAAAGTACCGCGACGGACTCGAGTAACACCCGTTCCTCATTAGAGGCTTGTTAAGACGCCCGAACGCGGAGTGATGGAATGCGGGGAGTTAAACGGAGGCGCACAGAAGTCGGAGTGTTCGCGCGAAGGCGCCTCGCCTCGCCTCGCCTCTCTTCCGCCCGACACGCTTTATCTACTATTCTCTGCCGAACGTGTGCTTCTTCTTTTAGACTAGCTGCATGGGGAGCTTCCGTGGGTTATAATAGCTTTGATTCGCGTTACCGTCGTCGACGTCGTGCCGCGCGATTTTTCTTTTCCTCCGAGATGCAAAAAAGCCTCGGCGACAGATTTCATACGTTGTGCAGACAGGAATATTAACCCCTCGCCGTCGTAATTCGCGGTTGGCGGTCGCTAATTATCGGTATGCGACTAATGATAGCGTGTTGGGGAAGCTTCAAGCTATTCTTAATCTTACAGTTCGTATAAAGGATTTCTGAGAATTTCAACTATTTTTTTATATTATGAATAATGATTATTAATTGAAGTAGTTGTGTAAAATTTTTAGCTTTGTTAATGTTAATCATAGATTTTTGTTCAAAGCAACTTTAATTTTTAATATTATGAATTTTATTAGAAATTGAACTTACAAATATAGAGTTGTATAAACATTAGGTAAAATCGTACAATCTCACTCTCCTATTTTGGATAAAAATCTGGAAGTAATAATAATAATAAATTAATTTATTGAAGATAATTTCTGTATAAATAATTTTTTAATTAAAACAATGCTGAATTGTATTCTTTAAACAATAAGTTTAATAATATTTTTTAAACAAAATAATTAATATAAATGTAGTATCCGCGATATAAGAATAAGCGTAGCTTTGCGTTTTCGAAAAATGCGTGCGTATTGTAGCGAGCGAGGACGAGAAGGAGAGGTAACCGACAATCGTCGCGGTGGTGTTATCTTTTGTGATTGCGGCGAGCGGAGCGTGAGGAGGAGTCGAACAGCGAGCGAGTTATGACGTGCGTCTGTCGATGCGATTATCTATCTTCTCTGCTGTACACACACAACACATTATAATATTAAATATATTATTCAAATCCTACATAATTAATTAATAATTAATAATAATTAACACATGTTAATTTATCATTAAAAGAAGAAATAATTTGCGTTTAACAAAACAAATTTGCTATCAATATATATACATTTATAAACGTATTTTAACTAAATTGAAACAAATACTCCCATTAATTAGAAATTGAGTAATTTCTAAACACTCAATCAAACATCTTAAATGACGTTCCACAGAGAATAAAGCGCAAAATATATACTAACATCTCATTTATCGAAATTAATTTAAAATATGAGAAATAAATTCGGCATTTATGTTTAGTTTATTAGTAAATATTACGTGACAACGTTAAATATTTATATAGTCACATTAAATATTTCGCGACAACAAGATTGGCTGGACTTGTACGTTGACAAAGCCTGTTTGTTTGGTAACATACAACACGTTACGACGTATGCTGTCGCGCGCTGTATTATCATTTCGTAGCGAAACTCGAGAGAGCAGAGTGAGCATAAGCTATTCCGTGTTATATAATTAATTTAGAATTGGAGAAACCCGCGGAGAGAGTATTTAGAATACATTTAATTGAAAATACGTTAAATATTTTGCGGCGAGACTGCCTGACGTACATACAGCTTTGGTGTTTGTTGTTATAGTATACCATGCGTGTATGTATATGTATGTATGTACATACATACGTAATGTCGACGCGCATCTTGTTTATCATTCGGACGACGTTCAAGCGGGCAGGTAGCGATACGAGCCGCCGCGTGTGTCGTCGTATTACCACTCGAAACGCGATCAAGAGAGAGAGAGAGAGAGAGAGAGAGAGAGAGAGAGAGAGAGAGAGAGAGATTCCAAACGAGATAATTCTCTTAACGAATGAGAGCTCAACCTGTGCAAGTGATATCCGCGATTCGTACACATATTAAGATGACACGCGGGTTTATTGAAAAGGTTTTATTAAAGAAAATATTTTGCGCAATTTTTTTATTTACTTGAACCGGAACAATAGACAACAGAAATTATTATACAAATAATTATTTCACCACTATCGTTACAATAATTATAATTATTTGCAATATATTATACAACGCTCTTTAAATTTTTCATCGAGTTAATTTGCTTATTATTAATTTCACATCGAGAGCGCGGAGTAACGCACGAATCGAATAATTAAAATTATGAAAAGCCGTGATATATCGAACGTTTGGCAATAAGTAATTCGAAACGCGAAGAACAGAATATGCGACATAAATCTATTTTATAAAACGTTAAATATTTTTGGGACGACAAAACAACCGGCATGATCCGCCGTGTTTGTTTTCGCAGCGTATGTACGCAATGCCGCCGTGTTCGAGTGGCGAGACCCGAGAGCGGGCATGAACCGCTACGTGTATTGTCACACTACCCATCGAAACAGGATCGCGACAAGAGCTAAGAGAATACGTGATTCTCTGTATATACAATTAACAATTATCAGCCACGATAAATTAACTTTTTCGATTGATTTATATTCATTTACGTTTATCGCGCTAATTTGTGATATTTGCGGGCGGATAATAATGCGACGATCTTCGTACTATTTGCACATTGTTTCATCGTATTGGTAAAGAGCGTGTCACGCGTGATTAACAAGAAGTGTTGTACAAAGTTGTAGTACAATGTGTAATTATTCCATTTTGGTAATTAGTACGTACGGTAATAACCGTGTTTTCGCAAGTGTTGTATTGTGTTGTGCGAGTGCAACGAATGAATCTGACAAGTGAAAAGAGGAGGGGAAGGCATCAGGCGACGGTGGGAGCGACCATGTAGGTGAGTAAATCATTATTTTCTATTTTGTTTTTGCGGAATCGATTATTTATAATTATTTTATGTGCGAGAAAACAATTACTCTTCTAAATAATAATTATTCTGTGCATCTCTATAATTTACATATATATTTCTATTTTGTAGTTCAACGTAGTTTCGACGTAGTCATAACTCCACTTCGGTGAGTGATATATTACGCCACTTCTCATTAGAATATATTTTTTATTTTTAATGAACATACAAAAATATTAAGTTTCAAGGTGTGAAATTTTATTCTTTATCTTACCTGTGATACGAGATTCATGTAAGCGATCATAATTGTAGATTAAATTTTAATGAAGATGTATGGATCTTTTTCTGAGTAATAATTGGATTAGTTTTATTGCATCTCTCTCTTATTCGTCCCCTTTCATTTTATTAAATAATAAATGTTAAGTTTTTCGATAATAGCCTGACAAACGCGTCGTCTTTTCTAAAGATAAACTTAATCCCGTGAACTGTGTGTTTGCAAGATCCTTCAGACATCGAGCCGTGCTCCAGCCACTCGACGGCACTTTGTTCGTGTGTTTGCTTGTACACGGCGACGTTTAAACAAGTGTTTCAAGCCAGGGGTATACGCGCCGTAGTCGGAGAACGCGCGAGATTTCGAGCGCGCGGAAATATTAAGACGCGACGGCGACATGAAAAGCGGAGTTTAAGAACCGCGAGTCCCTCTCCCTCGCCTTCGGTTTAAGTTTAACCCCCTCGCCGCGTCTTCTCCCTTTGAAACGTCGGTTCTCGTTTCGACTTCGCCGCCGCCACGGTCTTTCACTTTGTTACTTTTGCGCGAACGAGACGTTGCGCGCGTTAATCTCCTTCCTTCGCATTATACGTCTGATAGAATTTCTCCCATGTTTCCGCGTCACTTTCGCTGAAAAAAATTCCGCCGTCGTCCGTGTAAGTTACGCGGTGCGAGGACATCACAAAGCGCGGGAATGTATAAAAATGCAGTCTCGTGACAGCTATTTCTGTGTGGTTTCAATTTATCATTCAGGGAAAGTACACAATTATATTCTTTGTTTTCAAAAGACACGCTCTAACGGAAACTAACTGCCTTTAAGAATAACGCACGAAAACTGCAAAAGGGCACGGATCTCGAGATCTTATAATACCCCTTCTGCTGCGCGCACTTTATCTTCCTCCCGGCTACACCTTGTTCTTCTTTTATTCCCTTGCGCTACTCCTTTACTAGAAGTCAGCGAGACCACTTTGATTTTATTGCTTCTCGCTTGTCCGACATCACTCAACTGGCCTCCTCTAAAAGGCGTTTGAAGATAACAGGCTGTTCCGGTGAAATACTACGAAAGCTAAGGACGTCTATAAAATAAACGCCAATACTCGCACGCACGCGCTCGCTGACCTTTTGATTAACGGCTTAAACAAGCCTTGTTAGAGAGTAACTTATTTCACGAGGACGTGCGTTTTTAATGAGCTATGCGGGATTACCCCTCAGCGAGATTGAATAATAAATTTTGTCGAAAGTAAAAGCAATCTAGCAATGATTATGGCACGACTGATAGAAAGGGACAACACGGGGTAGACGAAAGAGGATTCGAGGGTTGCAGTTTATGCATGGTAAATCGTAAATCAACCTCGGCTTGAGTCGCTGCTTGTTGTTCTTTGCTGCCCCCGGACGCATCGACGTTTTACGCGCGTCACTGTATTTTATTGCAGAAAGTAGCGATATACGTATAGGAACGGACGCATACGGGGTGTCTCAGAATTGTCCTTTTAACAGCGGATACTGGAAGATAACTAAAAAGAAGAAAATGTTTACATTATCCAAGTATCAATAGCTATTTTATTAAGAATCAAGTAAATAGAAAATGTGTCAATATATGGTCAGGCTAAATCTTTTGTGCCTAATAATATTTTTTATATTATTAGTATATTGACATATTTTCTATTTACTTGTTAGTTATTGGTCGTGATTTTTACTTAATATATATTATTATATTAAGAGCAAGTAAAAATGAGAGACGCCAATATGGATACGTAATGCAATAAGGCAATTCTCCGAAAGAATACTTAAAAAAAAATCGATTTATGTTTTTTAACGATTTAGTAATTATTGTAAATAATATCAAGCATTTTTTATGCTTTTTTTATTTAATCAATTTGCGGCCTGAATTTCTAGATACTTTGGTGTGTTTATCTCACATTTTTCTTGCACTTAACCCTAAATTGCTCAAGAATCTCTCTCCTTTCTCTCTTTCTCTCGTGAATAAAAACGTAATGACAGTTCTAGGACACTCTATATACATGCATAGATGCATGTATAAGCGGCGCATACATGTATGTGTATCGACAGTTCGATTTTCCACCCGCTTTTGTGTCCCCCGCAGCGCATCGATTCGCGGTGTATGCACTTTTCGGCTCACTCCGTTCATCGAAAATCCATTTATTTGCATTAGGTTCGTTTTTGTAAATAGTAACGAAATCGATAGGGGCGCGTATATTTTTTTCATTTCCATATACAGGACGTCTCAAAACCGCCAGCGAATATTTTTAACAGCAATTAGATTTTTTTAAATAATTAGTAATAATTTTTTTAAATATTGTATTTTTTGTCAGAGTTTTCCTATGTCAATGGTATGTTGCTCTTTCGAGATGTGTTTTTTATATAAAAGTGAACGAAGAGAGCAGACAATATTCTCGCGTGTATAATCTTTCTAGGCAGCTACGGTTCATTTAGACGGTTTCCCATTCGCTCGTTATCTTGCACGTTTATCACGCAATGATAAATCACATCAACAACGACTAATAAGTGCCGCGTGCATCTGTGGATACAAAGGAAGAACGTGAATCGAGCGTCGCTCTTTGTAAAGTACCTGTAATAAATCTACGATCCATAGAAGTGATTAATTAGGCGCGAAGGGATTGTGTACACGACCCGTAAGTTGAAGAACATAGAGACTGATTGACGCTGACAGAATTATCGGCTTTTAGGCGTCCCTTAACACGGCGACATTGAAAAATGTCGGCTATTAACTCTGTAGTAACGTAAGACATTTTTTTACATCGTGCATTGCTACAGCAGCGGAGAAAAGTGGCGTGAAATCCACTGATGTAACTTACATTATATTACAAATGTTAGATTTTACATTTTTATAATTGTATATATAGAAGAACTGAAGACGCTTTTCAGTAATAGCTACACTGAGAAAAAAGTTGAAAAATGCAAAATGTGTTTTATCAACTAAAATATTCAGTCCAATATACGTTCAACTAAACATTAGTTGGTATAATTAAACATTAGTTAAATTAATTAATTTTGTATTTAAAAATTTTTATGGTTGACATGAGAGAATGAGCTGTACCTTTTTTAATGTAATTTAATAATTGTTGGATCAACAATTATACAAATTTAGTCCGTACAATCAATTTTTTTCTCAGTGTATCTTTCTGTAAAAATTAAGCTTTTCCCCTTCTTTGACATTGTTAGAACTAGAAACGCGGCAGAGCCCGAAATATATGGAAACGACATTGTATGCATGTGCAGTAATTCTAACGCGCGTTACGGAGTCAAAGCGAATTATATTAATTTGAATAAATGCCAATTTGTTTACTAATCGTGCATGAAAGCACGCGCGCGTGCGCGCACGGTGCGCGTTCTGTTAACATAGTATAATGCAACTACGCTACGATATTACGTTTCACAGCTGAAGCTCGTAACAGGACTAATGATTAGAGCGTTTCCGCATTCGTGCATTACCGTACATTCGCGTTCTAAATATTTGGGGAGGAAAATTATCGGGTCAGCTTAATTAAACACGCGACGGTAAAGATCGTGCCCGGGAACGTGTGCGGGTCAGCGCGTAATTCAGCGGGCGTATTATAAGGGTAAATTTGGAAATATCCCAAACTACGTGGATTGCGCCTGCACGCTTTGTTCCGCCTTTTCACTACGTCAGCCGAATGACTCAGCGGGCGTTTCTTAGACCGACGCGCGGGCATATGCCCGCTCGAGAAAGACTAACGACTCGTTTCAAGCGCGAGAGATTAGGAGTCAAGATGAACAAATGCCGATGTCACTGCGCGGCACAGCCGCATCGTATAGTTATGCTAATACACTTTGTACGGACGATCAATCGTTGGAGATCATCGGGCCGACGCATCGGGCTCGCCGCGCCGGTAGCGGAAAAAATGCATCACGCTCACGGCCGTTTAATTACGAGCCCGATTATGCCACTGACAAATCTGACACACGCGCCGCTCAGGAAAGAACTTACGTATAATGCTTCCTTGGACACGGTGATACTTAAATAAACGCGGCGTAATAAAAAAAAAGCAGTGTAATATCCTCGCGCCGACACGAACGTCTCTCGACGGAGACAAACGCGCTATTCGGGGTGCCCGAAGAAATATTGACTCTCTACGTGCGTACTTTTTACGAGTCCGGCTGCCATCATCCGGCAAACTCTTTTCCAAAACGTATCTCTAATGACCAATCCTTTTCCTCTTGCCTACAATAATGGACTTTAATGGCAGAGTCCCAACGCGTCTAAACAGTCCTCTCGAGTGTTTGCGCGCGCCTTTCCTTTTCAACCCGGTAATCCGAGGGTCAAATAAAATCGTTTACGAGGCACAATGAGGGACGGACCTGCCTCCTTCGTTCCGTCACGAAAAGTACTCGGCTTAAGTGCTGATTATGATCCGTCTCGAACTATAAAGGTGCTGGATCATCTGGTAGCATTGTTCTCCACTACGCGGATCGGACACGATCCTGAGTGACGTGTGACGGGAATGGGTCCAGTTTGATGATGCGTGTTGCCTTTCGGACCTTTTAAAGAGTTTAGATCACGCGAACGCGCCAAGGCGATAGTTAAGAATCGTTCAACGAGCGTCTTGTTATTTCCGAAATATTTGCTAAGTGACGATGCAAAAACTCGTCACAAAATCGCCGCAATAGAAGCTTTGAAATGTCATCAGAAAAAATTTGCGGATATGGATTCTCTTTAATATAAGTTACGTTACGTAAAGAAATACCGTATCTTCTCTTACGAAGAGGAATTTTCGTATTCTAGTTTTGACGTACATGTTGTGACCGCGAAACAAGATGTACAACGGACGTAACTGCAGACAGCCAGAAGATTTATTGGACGACTTTACTACAGTATTTTTATAAACAAAAATCTCTTGAGAGAGAATCGTCGGCAAAGGGCAAGAAGAGACATCCTAGGACACGGCAAGAGTTGCATGGTGAAAGTCAAGGAGGGTCTCTCCTTCTCGACAGCAAACGTCTCCCCGGCTCTTTCCACTCGAGGGACATCGAGTGGTCCCACGTTAAAACAACGAAGTCACACAAATCAAAACCATGAATATCCACTTCCGACCGTGGCGAACAAACGCTAGACTATTGTCCCTTTTATCTCAGAAACTTTTTTTTAGAGAAATGTATCTATTTGAATTACGCCGGAATTCTTCTCAAGGACACTTCATATTTTTTGTTAGACACCTCTTTCTGATTTATCTTGTTCCATTCATACGAAGCACGCGGAAGACTCGCGGGTAAGCATCTTAAAAACCGAGAAAGAATTAAAATATATGTATATTGTAGGAACCATTTGCAGAAAAAAAAGAGAGAAAACGTTAATAGTACCTATTATTTTACGGTAAACGCAATATTCTTATGATATATTGCACGTTATATATTATGCATTGTATCTAACAGTCGGGATATCATATCTCGGACGTAGCCGGAATATCTCATGGTCTCTTTAGTCGGGCGCGATCAGTAAAATCCTCCTTTCGTCAGCATTGTTACGGAAAATCAGCGTGCATTTTTCACGAGTCGACGGACAATAGGGAGGGAATGCCGGAGCATCCGACTGCTGCCTTCCATTGTAATTTTTCCGTTTCTTTCCGCGAGACTCCGTCCATTTGTTCGCGGGAGATCGAAGTTTGCGGTTGTTTCGCACGGCCATCCGCGCGCCCGAAATGCTACAGGTACCGCATTCTGGATAAATGGAAAGTCGACCGGCCGCTACATACAGCGGCCATAAATCCGAACGTCACGTGATAGACGATCCTCGAATAAAGCCCTTTATAATTCTGGGTTATCTTATCCGGGTTATCTTATCTGTCGATAGGGTGAACGGTGAACACTCGGAAAAGTTTCTTGTATTTCAGTTTCTCTCAATGAGTGAGCAACTGAATTCAGCAAAATGGAAGAATGGAGGCGAATTGAATATCCCGCACGAGAAATTTATAATCTCGCGTCTTCTATAGTCAACTATAAATAAGAAAAGTATATATCGGTGTGTAAAAGAACGATAATGCATAAATTTTCATCTGCGAAAATCGCGTTGAAGTCAAATCTGTAAAAAAGATAAAATTTGATGCGGTGTAACGCAGTGTAATCTGTGAAAGTAAAGCGCACGGCACTTATATTTTGCGTACAGACTCTGTTGCTTCCACTCGTCGAGCTACGCGATCTCGCGAGGATCTCCTAACTAGAATGGATCTGAGTCATCGAAGCGTGCTTTCGAACGCGACACGAGGATCATGGCTGGAGATCAATCCGTAAATTCGCTCGTATTCTACGCTGCTCCCCGCGTAACACGCTATCTTCTTGGATTTACAATTTTCACATCTGGTAGCTGTCTTGGAATAAAAATCGTTCGACGAACGTTCACGCGGGATCCTTATGCGGGTAAATAAATTCTATAATTAAATCGCGTGTAAGAAATATGTACAAAATATTAAATTGTATCAAAATTAAAGCAAGCAAATTTCTGTGGAATATACGAATTAAATCTGTATATCGAGTATATCGAGACAATTCTGCACTGAGAAAAAAATATTTAGATAAAAAAAAAGTACTTATTTAGATTGTTGTCAAGAGCTTATTTACTTATAATACGCACATATTTATTTAGAATTAGATATTTTTACTTAATTTAAATAAAAATATTTAATTCTAAATAAATATGTGTATTAGATTAAGTAAATAAGCTCGTGTGTGTGTGTGTGTGTGTGTGTGTGTGTGTGTGGCAGCAATCTAAATAAATATTTTTTTGGATCTAAATATATTTTTCTCAAGGTATCGATTAATAAATTCATCGTTATTAATACCACCGACGCGTACCATTAACGAAGAAAAAAGATTGCGGAAAAAAAATTTGATATTTTCGGCCGAGCTGGCAGAGTCGCCTAATAGCAGGATCGCTTCGTTATAATCTTTCGATTCATCTGGCTCGACGACGAGTTAACAGATTCTCCCGGATTCTCCCGGAATCCGTAAACAGGCGGCATTTTTTCGACGACGACGAGATCAAGGGGAGACGCACGTCGTTTCTTTCTACAAAAGCGTGTTCGGCTCGCCCACGCCTTACAAACGGCCGCGCTCGAAAACGAATCTTCCCTCTCTGAGAGAGGCTCTCTCCCGAGGACTTAACAGATAATTAACTGACATTAACGTTCCATTCGTCGGGCGTGGTTACGTTCGCGGCTAGCTCGTATTTCTCTGCGAGAGTCGGTGCAATACGGTGTTTTTACGACTGATAAGGATCGCTTTTCCACCGAGAGACATCTCGCTCCGCTCGTACCTCGTACCTCCGCTATCCCGACCTCGTCCTGGACAACGACTCTGCCGACGACAGAGCGGATTACTAAATTCATTGGCTTCGTTTTGTACGGGGGACTTCGCCTCCAATGTCGCCGACAACGTTTCTTCTTGGCTTCCGCGCAATTAGGGTCAACTAGACGTTTTGTCGGGAGCGATATCTTTTAGAGAGAGCGATCCTAACAGGAAAAAGGAAACGGGTATCTCGTAAAACTCCATCAGCTATTTAATAGTAAAGCGTCTTAAATTCGGCTACGCGGCAATTAAATAACATGCTATTCGATACGTAGTTAATTATGTCGCCGTTTTGACAAAAATTTGTGTCTCGCAACTGGTTCATAAATAATACCGAATTAATTATAGATTGGAACTGTTAAACATTTAGGAGAGACCTCTCGAAGCTGCGTATTGGAAATGAAATTAATAATCGTTCAGCGATACGAGACAACCCCCCATCAAACAGCGTCTGGCGTTTCTACCGGCATTGGAAATAAATTAAATGATATCGATATTGAGTAACGTCGATTAAATCGAAACGAGGTAAGTACGAGGGGGAACTCGCGCGGAATGGCGAATCGCCGCGTCGTGTGTGGCGCGCGTTTGCGCGATCGGAAATCCGTAAGCGCCCCGATGCCGCCAATAAAATATGCATGTACACACTCGCGGCATCGGTGTAGGTGTCGCGGCTACATCCCACGTGGCCGTACCCTACACGGACGTCTCGCGTGTATTAATCTGCATAAACTCATTCCTATGCAAACGAAGAGATTCGACGTTGAACTAGGATATCACGCGAAAGCCTCCGCGGCTTACGTCGCGGCTTAAACGAACTCCTATACGTGAACACGCGTGCGGGCGCATGCCGTTGTGCACAAGCCGCGGTGTGAGCGCATAAATATAATATAGATGGATACATATGCGCACGGTGTGTGTGTGTGTGTGTGTGTGTGTGTGTGTGTGTGTGTGTGTGTGTGTGTGTGTGTGTGTGTGTGTGTGTGTGTGTGTGTGTGTGTGTGTGTGTGTGTGTGTGTGTGTGTGTGTGTGTGTGTGTGTGTGTGTGTGTGTGTGTATCGTAAACGATACCGATCGTAAACGGAATCTCCTTCGTCGCGTCGACGGCATAATAATTGCGAAATCTCCGTTTTCCCGGTGGTGGTAGACGACAACGCTGGCCGGCCATCCAAAAGGACGGCGACGACGAGAAAATGGCACCTGCCTGAAACGATCGCGCGCGATAATCTGTCCCCTTCGCAGTCCGCGGGAGATTAAAAGAAAACAATCGATGAATAATTTTGTGGCCACCGCCGGAGTGCTTACCGACGTCCGGGGAATTGATTTCGGACGGAGTGCGCGCATCGCGCGCGCTCGCGCGCGCGCGCCGAGCGTTAAGTCCCTCATGAATACAATCAGGAGATAAAGGTTTTATGGCGACTCGACGTATAAACGATACCGTTTTCCGATAATTTCTAATTTAACACTTAGTGCTAAGGGTGATTAAATGTTTACGCGAGAGACGGAACATTTCGTCGTGGCGTCTCCGCTAATCAACGAGTCTTATTGTGTACCGTTACGCTTAATTCAACGTCGCCGCGCAATAATTATGTCCGTTGTGAGAAACGCGTTTTACTTAATTCTTCGATTACCACAGTTTCTTACAGTCAATTACTTCAGAAAAATACATTCACCATTACTTCATCTCCAATAATTCTCGTCATCGTTCCGTATATTAATCTCAGATATACTGAAATAACAAAGAAGAAAGGTTGTTTACTCGTGTAAAGTGCAAAATCGCATAATTTTATTATCTTTTTCGTAATGGGAAAGGATTTATTCCCGCGCGCGAAAAATATTCAAACGCGACTTATTGTTTTTATACCTCATAAATATTCCATTGCTCGATTACAGAAAATAAACTCATTGATATATATAATCATCATTGATACATGCTCGGAAGCTGCAAGCATAACATATCATGCCGCTCTAAAGTCAAATAAAATCTACAATAGTATCGCGCAGTTGTGAAGGACTTTGCAAGAGGAGCGATGATCTTACCGGTTTTACGATGAGAGAGAAAGAGAGAGGGGGTGGGGAATGGGAGGAGGGAGAAAGGGAGGGAGAGAAATGACGGCGAGACGCGCGCCGTAGAACAGATTTTGCACCGTCGTCGCGTCGCGGCTATAAGCTGCGGTATGTATGTTTAATGCGGAGCACGCGAGGCCTACGACCGAATGACTTCTTACTGCCGTACTCGCGCATTACTTATTCACCGTCGGCGCAATTACCAACGGATACTCCATCAAACTCGAGACACCTATCTCACTACGGGGGTATCGAGAGAGAGCCGCGAGTGTTACGCTCTCGCGCACATGTCTGACGTGTACCGGAGCTTGCGCAAAATGGGAGTAACGCATTATCGGGCCGATAGGCTCGTAAGCCAATAACGAGTTGTTATCGCGCCACTCACGGAACGTTCCTCCGTTCTGCTCGCCGAGCTCGATCTCGGCATTTCTGCGAAATATGCTCACGAGCATATTGGTACACGGATCGGGGGATCTACAAGACATCTTCATGCAAAACTGACGTGCGTCGCAATTCTCGTGCATTTCTTCCTGGAAACTACATGACATGGAAGTCGTATATAGGAAGTTTAGCCCCGTCCTCGGTACGTACAGGAAGGAAACGGTTCCACGTGCGGCGCATAATCGACGGAAAACTGAACGAGGATTATATAGGCAGATCGCATGAAGACATGATGTCATCTGTGCATTGTTCTCTGCGGAATTTTGATACTGTAAAGTTCTCTTAAATTGAAAAATTATATAGCTAGATGAATCCGATATTCAACTGTTACGAAATTCAATATTCATGATAATTTAAATAATTGAATCATGATAATATCATAACAATTATACAATGTTGTAACATGTATATAATTGTTGTAGGGTAAATTGTAGATTGTAGGTAAAATTGCAGGTTGTAAGTAAAATATTCATAGTTGTAGGGTGAAATAATATAAATTTCTCTTGATACAGGTATCTTTGCAATGACAATGTCTCTCTTGCGCGCGATAGCCGCGAGTTATGGTTTTTAAATACACGCAACATCAGTCCCATGTTTCAATGTAGCATTCAGAATGACATTCACGCGCGATAATTGCGCGTGTCGCGTTTCTCCGCCAAAGCGAACTCATTCTCCGGGAGCAGTCAACGAAACGATTCCCTTTGTCGCTCGCCCTACCCAACTTGACAATCGTCAAGCATGACATAACGATCGCGCTCTTTTTTTTTGTTTCAGGTTGACGAGGTAGAAATGGCACGGCGGGAGTCTCGGTGAGGAAAGGGCGAGGGTGAAGCCCTCGCAGGAAAAGGGAGCTATGGTGAAAAGCTTGGGTTTCCTCGCCAGAAGGGCACCACCTGCTGTCCACCTTTTCGTCGTTTTGCTCGCGCTCGCCCCCGCCTACCACGGCGTGGACCTCTGTAAGTAGTTCCTAAGCTCTAATCCGCCAGGCCTTATAGTACCCGTCGCGTCTCGTCGGGGAAACTTCGCTCGACTATAGCTCCTTTTGGCTCGGAGACTCGCGCACAGGTTGTTTCGTTTATAAGTTATTAACGACGCGGAGGTTGCGCGACCCCAAGAACTTAGCTCGCAGTCGACGAACTTTCAATCCGGGATCGACTTCGACCGTGGTCATTAGGTATCCTGCGTACCAATCTGGGGACATTGCGTCTTATCATTTGAGTCGCGCGCGCGCGCGCGCGCGCCTATTTTAGCGATGTTCCGTGGGTTTTCGAGTGGGCGAGACTTGAACATCTAAACCTGAACATTATCAACCGCCAAGAAAATTATTGATAATGTACTTAACTATCGCAAACATTTTGATAAGCAATAAAAGACTAATATCATTATTTTATTTGAATTTTAACTACTGATTTTCTTCCAAAAAAATTACGAATCGAAATAAAAATTAATCCATGTTTTAATCAATGTTGTTAAAATTGTAATGAATAATAAATCTATAATTAGTTGGAATATATATGCTGTGATGAAAAAGAATAGCCTTATAAAAAAATCAAAGAGATTAAAGAAAATTCTTGCACATAAATAAAATCTTGCTCTCAAGAGATTATAGCACGGAATACCCCATCTTATCGTATTTAATAATAAGTAATCGCTCTGTTTCGAAGCCCCGTTCGCGAGAAACAGCTTTAATAGAAATAGATTTCCGGACGTAGGAGAGAAAAATTGCATCGTAGTCGCGATAATGGAAAGCTTAATAATTGCGCTTCTCACGGAGCCCTTCCAAACAACATCCTCGGCGATTTTCTCCCTTTCCTCGTAATCTATCTTAGCGTCAATAGCCGGAAAGTAATCGATGGTGTTTTTCTCGAGTAGAGTCCTCCCGTTAACGACGAGCGACTTTTACCGGACATCCTCCAAGGGATGTGGAATCATGCGAGGCGTCTTGCGCGCCGTCAGGCGTCTTGAGGATTAACGGAGAAAGGTCGGCGTCTCCGCGTCTCGAAAAGTCACTAGGGGTGTCGCGTTTATTCACCCTTATTCCCGATCGATTTACTAACGTGATATCTTACGGTAGGACTCGTTAGGCCGAACCCGCCGACAAAGGAAACGGATTCTGCTCCGGTCGAACTTTATCGAGGACGGGGCGACCGTGAGAATTCCGGCGAGGGTGCGCGATACGCGGCGATATATATCAGCTGGACCTTCATTAATAATAATAGCGATTCTCGCTCGCCATGTTGGCCAGCTGAAGATCTCGATCGGTATTCCCTGCTCCCTTTGTTGGCACGACTTTCCTACCATTGATTCGAATCGCCTGCCCCAGCCTGAATTCGTGGACATACATTAGTGACGGGATCGCGATGTATCGGACTTGACCTTCATTAATAATAATACCGAGTTGTTGGCCCGGTCGCATTGGCCCGCGGTCGCGACGATCTCGAACATGCTCCACGCGTATACTCGCTCTGGGAGCCGCGAGACGAGACTTTCCCGCTATCGATGCCGGGCGCAACTCCGCGGAATCCGAGGACATATATTAGCGGCGGACATATCGGGAGTGCCTTCATTAATAACGACGACCAGTCCGCACGAGCGTCCGATCGCCGATTTCCTCCCTTTGTCGACTCAACTCTCTTACTGCTGATTCTAATCGGCCGGCGCGGCGCGCGGTCCGAGGAAGTCGGACATACATATATTAGAACGCCGGAATCGCGATATGGCGAGAGGAGCTCCGTTAGTAATAACGGCGATTAATCCGATCGGCCATTTCGCCGGTTCCCAACGTGACGCCGCCGCGTTTGTATAGGCGTGCAATTTTCCATCCGCCGCCGATTACGATCAAAATCGCGGCGCGCATTAGCGACGCATCGTGCCCCCGGTGGATATTCCTTCGATATCGTTTCCGACCATCTCTCCCCGCGCGAGTTGCAAATGACGAAGCCCGCCAAAGTCACTCTAGCTATACAAACTCAAGGAAAATACCGATTGTACATCATCGAGATATACGCGTCTGCGCAAATTGCGAGTATTATGTGTATTTGTAAACCGCGTCGGCGGAATCTACGCTTTACCGAGATTCCATTTCGGCAATAAAATACGTTGGATTAAAACGTAAGACCAAAATACACATTTCACAACGGCCGACGCCGGCCGGGCGCGGAATTACGAGGCGGGGGGTGGGCGGAGAGGAGTGGTATCGTCGGAAGAACACTGCAAACTTTCGCCGGTATTAATGGCCACCTACATGCCCGTTCTGCTGTTCGTTGGCTTAGCGCGGATTCCTTCCGTTACACTCCCCGGTACGAAGCTACTACGGTTTTCCTCCCCCTCGCCCCGGCGACCCAGCGGCGCTCAGCGGCTCGCGCGCGCTGCCTCTGCACTCGATATCCGGGCATTAGGCATTATCGTTGTCGGCTACGTGTACCTGCTACCTCGTCCGACTCCCCCGGCTCGGGCTACCTACTTCAAATTTTAGCAATTTCCGTATCGCGTAATGGGTATCGTTACTTGAACCCGTAAACCGTAATCGATGCGCGGCGTGGTGCTGCATCATGCACACACGAGGCTCCGCTGCGCCGCGCCGCGTCGCAAACGAAGCAGACGTATTCGAGTTGTCGTATATCCGGATTAGTTACACTACGATATGCGTTCCTTTGTCGAATTGCAAGGACCCGGGTGTGTATCGTACACGCGTCTGTGAGCTTATATACCAGCTTTGACTCTGTAATACGCGACGGAGCATCCGACCTGCTGGAGTGAACCGACCGATACGCTCGCGGCTGGATAATCGCGGCTCTCTGTTTCGCGTCTCTGCCGAGACAAACGGCCGATAACGGCGTGGGCGGTTAATAGCGCTTTAAAAACGAGAGACGCGAAATGTCGCGGGTCCTTACTGTCGTTCCTTAATTACACCGCGCCGTGACGCGAACGGCACGAATGCGTGCATGCGCCATACACTTTGTTCGGACTTTATTGCGCGACCGGACCGATCGCGAGAACGCCTCTCGAAAATGCGTGCGCCGGCGAGGCCGGGAGTAATGTATGCAAAGTAGACGGTGTCGTTTTTTCGACGGCCCTTAACCCTGTCATTGGTGCTCGTGCGGACGGACACGCGGGGGCTGACCCGATCCGCACACGGGAGAAGATATTCTCTTCTCAGATATTAAATCTCCGGAAGACAAAGCGTTTTATGATCCTCATTAGCGTGCAGTCACGACGACGAGGGCTCGTAAAGTCCAAGTTGGCCACGCCTGAAAACGCCACAAATTTATTACGGCCGCGGGGGTAAAAATTGCACGCGTAACGCGTTGTCGCGATTTGCGCTCCGTTTCTCAAGCTCCCTCCCACTGCCAGCGTCATTTTTTGTCGCCGTCCCCGAGGATGCGATATACGCGATCGACGTTATACATATAATATTCCGCGCACGCGAAATATATACCCCTTCGTTCCCGGCGTCGATGGTGCAGACGGCAGCGGTCCTCGGCGAGGCAGCTGTGTTCACCTATGAAACAATTAGATCGGTCCAGGAGATATGGGAAGGCGGGCCCCTCTTTTTTTACCTCTTTGCTCACAGGTACGCTCGTCCGCGCGCCCGCCCTCGAACCGTAACTTCTACCGCACGACAGGCAGCCGTATAAACCGGCTATCGCGCGGATCCATCTCGGTTAGCTGGTTATTTAGCCGTTTATGATCCGGCCCGTGATGCGCCTATAGGAGAGAGGCGCATATAAATCCAAAGCTCGCTTTAACCTCGGCGACGTCACGTTCGTTTGTTGCAGCCCAATGCATCGCGCCGCTCGGCATGGAGTCCGGGGCGATCCCGGACACGGATATCAACGCCAGTTCCAGCTTCGACACCGGAAACGTCGGACCCCACCTGGCACGGTAAGCGACAGTTTTTCATTCGGATGGTGTCTGCCGGACCGCCATCGATCACTCGGTATCTACCGGCGCCTTCTGTTACGTTCGACGCACCCGCGACCGCCACGGCCGCCGATATCGCGGGACGCTGGCGTAAACGCGCGCAAAAATTGATCCCGTCCGCGTCTTTTGCCAGAGAGTCTTCCGCTGCGTAAAACCGGGCTTCAAGCGGAACATTCATAAAGGCGATATAGAGCGTCACTTTCGTCGCGTCGCGCTTTTATTACCACGAAGTAACGAGTTTGAAAGCGCCGCGCTCTACTTTTAAGGACTTTCTAAAAAAAAAAACAGAAGCTCTATGTCAACGAGTTAAATATATCGCCTCGTGTTAATTGTGACGCCTCCGCTTTGCGCGCGCGTGAATACCAAAGTCCCCAGGAACCCTCGGCTGCTCGTTAATACGTAAAATCTGGAATATCAGGTTTGTATGTCTTATGAAAGACGTTATTACGCGCGAACAAAGAGAGCAACGCCGCCGCGAACGTAATTATTTTTATAATCTAACGGTGTAGCTTTATAACCCCGTTTACGCGCAAAGACCAGCTAACGGAGATTAGTCGATGTCTCTTACTTATCGTCGCGCTTCGCGCGTCGCGCGTGAAACGAAAAAAATTTAGAGCGCACCGGCTGAGCGCGCGCGCGCGAGAAAGCTTATGAAGTCTAATTATAAATTAACGCCTATCCCCGCGAGAATAAATTCACGGCTGCAACAACATATAATTAAGTAATCCGCGTACCCCTTTCCGATAGCTATCGTTTCTCGTTTGGCACTTGCTCTCGCGCGCGCGAAATGAATATTTATAGAGCTGTTAAATTGATCGTTCTCCCTGAGCGCCGGTTTATTCCTCGGTTTAAAAACGAATTTATTTTTAATTGTGGCTGACGAAAATTATTCAACATGAATTTACGACCAATCGGGGATTTACATACTGCGCGCGTGCGTTCTGTTCCGCGTTAATAATTTCTACGTCATTATTCGATACGTCCCTTGGCCGTGCTGTTTGCGCGCGTAATTATTTACCGCGACAACGACAACGTTGCCGGTTGCCGGCCGCGTCGAAAACTTAAAAACCTCCGTATGCATATCCCGTCGCAAGTTAATGTTACAGCATGAGTATATGAGTTTAATCACGAGTAACAACGAGTTTAACATTACTTTTTCCTTATAGTTAATAAACGATGAAGCACGACGGGGTGGAATTAATTCCATTTCAAATTAATTTCCACCTGCATTACCATCTACATTTTGCCCGCTGTTCCGTCATATTCGTATACCCTTTCCCTACCCCGGCAAACATTTGCGCAATGACTACGGCGCAAAAACAGAGCGCCTTCAACGGACATGCCTCGCAGGAGGCTGAGGCTCCCATTCTCTAATGTAATTATCACAAAAGGACCTTTGACGTATCATACCTGAACTAAAAAGTATATTACACCTGGACCAGTGGTAAAAGGGTTGGCCGTCTAACGCCTCTGCTGGCCGCTGCTGCAACGCATGAATACGAGATGCAACTGGCAGAATACGCGCACCAACTACCTCCTCACTCTCTCTCGACCTCGCTCTACCTTTCTCTCCATTTCTCTCTCTCTCGCTCGCTCTCTCTTTGCTTCTCGTTGACTGCCCCGTCGCTCTCGCGCTCTCGCGTTTAGATATTAATGCGTGGGGCCCGGTATTCGCCGGCGGTTTGCAGTGCAGCGGCGGTTTATACGAGTATTCCATCCCACGGGACGTATCCCCAGCCCGGCAGACCGCGGGTTGTAGAACCGAACGGGTGCGCGCGCGGCGGCACCACCATCAGGCACACCGGAGTATACGCCGAGCGTTGGTCGACGGCCCCGCGGGCTCTCCGATATTAATACATTCCATTACCGCAGACAATGACCGGCTGAATGGGCCTCCGAGTCTTGATGAGCTCCGCCGAGCCTCCGCGCAGCATCGCGCGCGCGCGCCCGGGATCCTCCTCGACGCGGCCGCGCGCACGTCACCATATCTAATTTAATACAGGCCGGCCTCGGGCGTGCGAGGTGCCGCAGACGCTTACAATCGCGGTACGTGCGCGCTCTCCTTTGTCCTCGTGCTCGTGCTCACGGGGACGAAAAAAAAGGGAGGGGGAATTGCTCCTCGCTATTTCCTTCGAAATTCCGCGAGATGATAGGCCGACGAACGTTTTGCACGCCCCGATACGAATTACCGCGGTTATGGCGTATTTTTCTTTCTCGCTCACCGCGAACGTCGAGGGTGCGGCGGGCACGTTCGAAAAAAAAAAAGAAAGAGGAAAAATATAACGTGAAGCTAGGTTCCGCGCGCGCTTTCCCGTTAGTGGATTCTCGTTATACTGGGAAACGTCGCGAATTAAAACAACGTGCCTGGGGATGCGTTGGTTACACGAGGAAAATCATTCGGAATGAAAACACCGGGAACATAAAATACATAAATGGCTCATAGTCTGAACATTGTATGTGTAACGATTGACGTTGATTTTTAATATGAAAATGTATTAGACAGCAGGATATTCTCCGATGGCCATTTTGGCGTAACTGGAAAATGTCTTTTGTGAGTTACTGCGTGGAAAGTACGTGGGAGATGTACAGGAGAGAAAGGCATACAGGGAGAAAAGATTCGTTTTTCCCTCGAATATAACAAAAGTCATATTGTCCATTTCAATTAAAATCGAAAATTCTCGAGTTACAACATCGCGCGAGCCGCGATAAATCATCCGCGAATAAAAGAATAAACAGTTTTCGCCGATGCGTATCGCGGCGAGCTAATGGAGCGCGTTTTTCTCCAATTATCGAGTGAAAAATTTTTGACGTACAATCTGCGCTGAAAAGGCCGGGCGCTGGTAATATTTCGTATACCGCGCATGCCATACTCTTTTCAGGAATCGCGCAGCTGCAAGTTCTTTCGCACGTTTCCGCCATTCTTTTTCTTCGTGTTCTTCCGTTCAACGGCATTTCTAGAATGGGTGCAATTAAGACGCCAGTAGGAACATAGAGAACGGGCGAGATACCTCGCTCGGGAGAAATTGGACGTTGGGGGGAGGGCCGCTGTTGAGAAATCACGAGACGATTTTCGCCGCGTAATTTCGTTCGAAACGAAAATAGCGCGCGTTTCAATTTGTCTCGCCGGGCGTAACTGTGATTACGTGCTAATTACGTCGATGCATACTATTAAGAGCTCGCGAGTTTATTTTCAACGTTGAGAGCGAAATATTTAATTGTTATTGTTTACGTGACATTGTAAATGCACGTCGTTAATGTTACTATAGCTTTGAAACGATAAGCAATGATTATTTCCGCAGCATGTATTATATACTTCACGCACACACGTATACGAATCGCGCCGTTCAAACTGGCTGGAAATATGATACGAACCATTTTCCTAACTAGAGGAACGGCAGGAAACTGCATGATACAAGATATTTACTGCGGAAAGAACGTGCTGGCGTTGAGTTAGCGAATTTTTACGAGTCCGTAATAGCTCTTACTTAGAGCCATTACTTGATACGCTATAATTTAGAAAAGCACAGATAAGACGGCGGTTAAAAGAGACAGACCGCACCAGTTATAGGCACGCGGCCGATTACGCTTACGCGTCGAACGATGCCAAAGTGGACCCCATCTTCGATCTTACTCCATCTCAACATCGAGTCAAGACATCAGAGGATGATTGGAACAGAGACGCCTCGAGCAGCACAGGCGAAGAGCTCTCTGAAAATAGCCTCTGATCTGGCTGATGTTTTGCAAACGATGAATCAGTAAAATAGTTTTTGATATTTATTTATTTCCAGCGCAAAACATCAGTGCTCTCAAAAAAATTTTTAACTGAAACAGCTCTTTATAGTATCATGAGATAAATATATAAGAAATTGTGTATCTATTATTCATTATAAAAATAAAAATATCTTGCTATTCTTTCAAAATTATATTTAAGTTAGCATTCTAAAAGCATGCAAATTTCACAATGTCCTCAATTGATACAAAATATTTTTTTTTCTCAAGAAGAAGATAATCGCAATTTAAATCCCGTAGTCTTAGAGCTCGATTTAGTTCTGCGATATTTGCGCTATGGATGCATTGATCTTGCATCCCGCTAGAGATAGCGACAGCGAATGCCAGTAAAGATTCGATTAGTGAGTAGCCGGAATCATCTTTCCTTGATTTCGCGACGGAGAAACCAACGATTCTTTAAAGAGATATATAATACTTTATTCTTCTGGCTGCAGTATATCGCGATAATATTTGTTGCGCGAGAGGCGCGGCTCGCTGCTCATCTTACAGTCTTACACAATTATCATATGGACTCATTTGTTGCACAGCATTTGGTTTGAAAATGTAAATATGTATTTTACGTTAATAAAGGAGGCTAACCGTTCTATATCTTAGCGCTTTGCTATTTATTCGTTTGCGGTGAAATAGTTCGAGAACTTTGTCGCTACTTATTTAATTCGCCGAATTGAAATCCGCCTTATAAAAGCGGAATTTTTGAGGCAGACTTAACGAAATCGAAAAGATATGATTAAGAGATGAATGCAAAGCAGCATACGCCTGAAGAATAATTTTGTTTAATAAATTCAGTCATTGAACTGATATTCTTCTCTAATCTAAATATCTAATTATATATAAGATCGTTCGACGCTGCATATGTTACATAGGGTAAGTTGAGATAAGATGCCATAGTTAAAAAATATTATAGAAATATGAACAAACTAAAATAGTCACAACCGGAATTTTTGGCAAGATATGATACTTTAAGCCTTCACATAGCAGAACTGAAAATAACCACCCTAAAAATTATCGTTAAAGTGTCGTAATTTGATTATATGTATTTATCCTTATAAAACTAGCATCTTACCCTTATATCTAAATAAGATGCCGTCTGTAAAGGGAAGGATGTAAGTACTGTGAGAAACATGCAGCACTCAATAAATGACGTGTATAATACGTATACAAAAACATATAGAGTTATTTTTAACAATAAAGTTTAACTATTAATAATTAGTAAATACAATTTCAGAAAAATCAATATTTTTGTTTTAGACATATATATTTATCGAATATTTACGATATTTTATAAAAAACTAAAATTGAATATAGGAATACAAAAATTGTATACGTCAGTATTCATGTAAATAAAATAGTTCGTCACGCTAATGGTGTTTTTTTCCTGAAGTGGCATCTTATATCAGTAACGAAGAGAAGATGCTACCTTTGACTACACACTGATGTTATAGAAGAAATGGTTATTTAGGTTATGAGACAGCCATTTCTCTCTCTCTCACATGGTTTTAAACTAAATAAATTAAATAAATCCACTTCAATGTGTGAAAAGAGATTATAAAAAATCTTAACAAAGAAGAGTATATTGTAATATATACAATATTATAAAAAGCCTGCTCACTACTTGGTTTGAACAGATCTTCCCAAATTCTTTGGATTTAACACAATAAAATTGGAGAAGCTTGCATGTGTCACTCGTTGTATGAATCTCACGTTAACGACTAGAAAACATTACCATCTATCGGATAAATGAACGAAATATTAACAAATAAGTGGCATATTCGACCTACTTGGCATCTTCCTCCGATTTACCTTAATTAAAACTATTTTAATCTAATTAACTAGTGCATAACACGAGAGATTCTTTTATGCTAGTAACGTAAATCCGAGATCGTTGAATTAGATTGAAAAATAACTTCTCTTCTCCGCGACGATCGTTCAATTCGTAACGATAACGCACGATAAAAATTCCGCCGCGTGACAGATTCAATTTTCCCGTGACCGACAACGTCATCGTCGAAACGGTAATAACGACGACTTTTTTTTCCTCACTGCGAAATTAAATTCTGACCGCGGCTGACGGGACGGTGTTTTTGTCGCACGAAATCGCGCGCGAATTCTTTTCCATCGATGGCCATCCGGCCAATCGCGAATGCTCCGCGCCACTCGCCAATGCTTCGCTCGGCTCAGCCATACTCGCCGGCGCGGCGGCGTGGCGGTGCGGCCGGCGTGGCGTTGAGATGTCCGTCAATCTTCCCGATCGATGGTTTGCATAATGCGAGCGCGTTAACGCGCGCAGATAGCGAGCAGTCTCGCTGTCACACGCCCGTTATATACCGGCGAATGCAGAATCGGCGCGGCGGGGCGGTTGACGCGATGGAAAATTTAAGTTCGCCACGCCATCCTCTCCTCTCGCCTCGCTCGATTTAATGCCACCCGTCCGTGTCAGCCGTGTGGAGCGAACGACATGGAGTTTTCGGTGGTTCGGAGTCGTGTTCCACCGCCCGAGAAAACGATTATACCGGATCGTCTTTTTGGAGTACGCGGGCGCGCGGGGGACCACACACTTCGATCCTTCCTTGCCCTGCGACACACTCACGGAAAGTCATTATAAATAGAACCCGCGAGCCGGTTTTGGGCACCGTCGCGAATTTTTTGACGATATAAAAGAGACAACGCGCGAAGGACGGAGCGGGATATTGTCTTCGCAGAAATAACTTCGCGTTTGCATGCATTTGCATTTAATTTAGCGGAATTTTGTTATTTAGATGGGATTTCTATTAAAAAATAATATTCCGAAAGGTTAAAGTATTCATTTCGAACTAAATTCTTGAAATAGATTTTTTTCATAATTTATATTTATTTGATGTATCCCGCGAGATCTTGCGAGGAAATTACTTTTGGTTCTTTAAATATATAAAATAACGGTTTGTAATTGTTTGCAATTTAAATAGACTCCATTGCCTATTTTCTCTCATAATACGTACCTTTATCGAGCAAGAGAAACTATAATATTACATTTAACATGATCGAACACATATTTGTTTTAATTCATTAGTTATTTCTGTTGAAATCACGTTGTTCGATTTCACTTCGGATCCTTATCATCGATACTCCAATATTGTGCGGAAATTAAAACCCTGCAGCAACATTTTAAATAAATACCATCGATCGACATCTGTTACAAATTCGCAAAAAAATGTCCTGTAAATAAAAAATTGTATTCATTCGAATATCTACTACAAACATCTCACAACATATAACTTCTCTCGAAATAATATATCTTTTATGATCACGATCATATGTTGACTCACGAGTCGATTGTTTTCAAAAATTTTTTATGAAATTTCGGGATTTGCTCACAAACAAGGAATTATTATCGTTAGTCACAATGAAAAAAATGTATAGATTGAAATTAGAATAAACTGCCATTTATGGTCCGAACTTAGATCTTATTGTTAGTATAGCCTAATATTAATGTGTGTATATTATTCACATTTGCCAACTTAATTGCGCGCCGATTCTTGGTCGGGCTTAAAACACAATTATTGTTGGAACATTAAAATCTCCTTTTCCTAATTAAATCGATATCGATTTAACTTAGATGCTATAAGCATCTAAATAACTGCGAAGAATTATCTTAACAGTTCTCTTAATAATATTTATAGATTGAGATACGTTGACATCAGATCTGATCTCATTTTCTCGTAACGATAGAAAAGTGCGTTGTACGCTCGTGAAATCTGCGTTTTGTCATTGCTACTCCACCTTCGGCTGATCATGCCGAACGAGCCGGTTGTTAACGATAAAGAGGCGCCTCCGCCACGCAGGTTGTAAATCTCGCGAAAGCAGCCATTATAACCGCGCGATCAACCGCACTGCCGTGGAGAACGCAGCCGTGTTATCGTGCTCGGTTAATGACGAACGTGAGGTATGATTATTAGCACCTCGTGGATCAGTCGCGACGCAATTCTTTGATCACGCGCGTACTCATCGTAAAATATAGCTCTGCCGTTATTATGTTCCTCATTATCGAGGAAGATTATTATAATCATCCCCGCGTCGTAATAATGCAGGTTTATTGTGCCATTTCGTTACAAGCGATATCTCATTTTGTCGCAATAAATGCGTCTCGCATAACCGACCGCCATCCCACCGTCGGCGCAATTGTCGCGAACTTATTGTCTTCCTCCGATCCTCCTTTTTCTCACGCTGAGAATATTGGTATGCCGAGAGCGTAACTCGCACTAAGTCTGCGAGAACGTTTCACGCGGCGGTTCCTAATCTGCAATTTAAGAAGAATACACACCCCGGCCGTATATAACTATACCTACCTATCCTCGGCGTAACGCCGAAAAGGAGCACTACTCTTAGTCGAGCATTTAAACGGTCCACGCAATTAGGGAAGGCGCTTCGCGCTTCATGTTTTATTCATGCCGGCCCCGGCGCAGAACACTCTCTCTCTCCTTGCCTTGCTTTCGACCCCTCGAAGATTAAAACCGAAGCACGAGGCGGGCACAGCTTGAACGTATAAATGGCCGCGCGTATATACTACCCGTCCGACCCGTATCACCTGCGCGGGGATGATACGTGGTCAACTCAGAATACCTCTCACGATTTTCCGCCTATGTAAATCCGTTCGGTTATCGAGCCGGGACCTTTGGAAATCTCGATAAGCTTTCGGATTTTCGATGATCTCGGCGAATGTCGCGAGTCGGAAAGCCCATTCCTATACGTTTATATCCGCGATTATTCATCATTTCCCTTGCGTTTTCTTACTCCACCGGCAAATAACATCTATTTTAATTTAAGCTATACATAATAACGACGATATACTGTAGTGACAACTTTTGTTATATCTGCATATGTACCTCGAATTTTTTTTTTTTTTAACCAAGAAATTTAAGGTACTTTTTTATACCAATTTACTGAGAGCCGAAAAACAGTAATAATTCCTGTATTTTTGTTCACCCTCAACTTTTAAGCTTTCTTACAGCGACCATTACGCACTACTACAGTAAACATTCTCCCAGTAACCAGTACGGATTTTACAGTAACCATTACGATAAAGACCATAATTATTCCGGTGCAATATTTTAATCAAAAAGAAAATTCTTTTTTATTTTCAAATGGTTCTTATTTTTTTCTAATATTTTTATGGTTTAATTTGTATATATTCGTGGTTCTGCATATATTCTATTTTATTAATTAAAATTATACGCACTGTTTTTTACAATTTTTTAAAACATTGACGGGAGACGGGATTCGAACCTAAGATTCCGGAATGATAGCCTAATATACGCTAACGCTGAGCTAACAATCTATTCTACAATAACTATTATGAATCTCATATATCTCTCTGAACTGCTCTGAACTCGTGCGATAGAACGAATATGGAGAGCCACAAGTAATGGTTACAGAATCGCACATGATTGAATAATGGAACTTCTCAGTAATTATTTCTTTTCTATTATTTCTTTCAGACAGTACATCGCTTACGATCTTAATCTTTAGATATTACTGTGCTTTTCCGCAGATATTACTTTTTTTTAAGTAAGCATCTGTGTATTGAGATTAAAAGTTGAAAATAAACGAAAATTCAGAGACTATTACTATTTTTCGGCTCTCAATGTAGATCTTTTAAGCTTCATTAAGATGCAGTTCGGATTTACATTGCCTATAACCCGTATGACGTCAAGGAAATAACATTTGAGAGAGAGAGAGAGAGCACAAAATCTCCGATTTCTCGCGCACGTAAACGCGATAATATCGGAATTCGGTGTGAGGACTTCGATGAACGGCGCTGGCGAGGGCTAACTTGATACTTTCACGTCTAATTAGATTGTTACTTTTATGAGCGGACGGGGCCGAGCTGAAGGTGCTGACTGTTTGAAATTCGATTTTTCAGAATTTTTTGGTAGTTTGTGTGTTTTCCAATCTCGGTTATTTAATAGTAAATTATCAAATTCTTTGCGTTCTTTTACGTACTTTCGAATTTTTCATGAAAATACATTGATATAAAATAGCAGAAAATACTTTCGTGTGAAATTTGTATATAAATAAAAATGTATACATGTTTAAATATATTAATGTTTCTTTTAAGGGTACAATGTAACCAAAGCAAAAGTTAACGCGATACTCGATTGTCGATGATTATAGATTGAAATCGGAGAACCTCGGTGGCGCCTGGTGTCCTAAAAACCAAATCACCAAGGAAGCTCGGGAGTGGCTGGAGATCGACCTTCACACTATCCACTTGATCACGGCCACCGCTACCCAGGGCCGTTTCGGAAACGGCGTGGGTGTTGAATTCGCGGAGTACTATCTGCTGGAATACTGGAGGCCGCGACTGGGCAAATGGGTTCGGTATAGAGACATCAAAGGAGAGGAGGTGAGCGCCTTAACTTAATTAAAGATTCTCTATCGCGGCGCTAGATTACGGACATACCGGTATAGATATAGAGTACTATTGCCGCGAAGTTGTTCGACGTTTTCCGACCAAATTCCTAAATCGGACTGATTGGATTCTCCATTACCCACCTATTAACCCTAATGGTACAATTTGTATCGTAAATTATTGGAAATTTAAATCGTAAACTGTGTAAGAAAAAGGAGAAATGGAAAAATTGTACTAACAATTCTTTTACTATATGATGTATGTTTTATTTTTCAATTTTATTTTTTTAAATAACGAGTAAAAATAAAATAACTAGTTAATTATAACCGAATAAGTAGCATTTACTTTGCCAGTCAATAATTAACCTAAGAAGTAAAGTATCGACCCTACTGGGCATTGAGGGTCGGTCTTTACTTCTAATAAGGCTACTTAATTATGTATATGTCTTCTGCATATATTTCGCAATTCATAACCTCTTTGCGATATAGAGGTGTGATAATTACGGAAAAAATAGAAACTTCATTCAACTGAAACACTTTTTTTCCAACTTCTCGTATTTTTATATCGAACATCAAGACAGCATAACGCGGTACGAAAAACCACGGATGGTTCTTTAGAACTGACAGACCACGCATCGGATCGATGCACGCGAGGCACACTACTTGGGCAAAAACATTCGCCGCTATCGTGATTTATGACGTGATGCCGACGCCGCCGATTCGCGCATTTATACCGGCGCCCGCGCCAGTTGAGGCCGCAGCTGCCGCGATTGCAACGAAACGATCGAAATATAGACCCGCGATTTCATTGACCCAAAATAATCGTGCCATCGTTCCTCTGACTAAGCTATTGAGATCGTTATTCCGGAGCTGGGATAGGATGGAGCCCTCGATGCAGCCCGTTCTATTTGAGAGCGGTTAAAGCAGCGCGTATATATGCCCGCGCGCGGGACGAGCGCGCGAGTTCAAAGTGTTCGGCGATCAAGAATCGATTGCGGGGCGCGGGATTATCCTTGCTCGAAACGTAAGCCGCTTATCGCGAATCCGTAAGCTAATTTCGTACCGTCGGTGTGCGCCACTTTGTCGAGCCGCCGCCGTTCTACCAGCATGCCTCTGAGCCTTCCGCTCGTCTGCTCGCGAGCGAATCTGCTGCCGAGTTGGAGTCTCTCGACTAACGGGCGAAGCCCACGTTGAAGTATTAGCGGGAGCAGCTGCGGTGAGCGGAACGAGTTCGTGATGGACGCCGTAAAGTTAGGATACCGGCATTACCGTGTACTATGCATTAGCGGCAGTATATTCCGTTCATATCCGCAGCGACGAGCCGCGATCGATGCGCCATTACTACGTTTATAGGGCATTTTCCAGATTGGACTTCTCACAAATGTTAAGGACTTTCAAAATCTCACTACAATGCAGCGACCTGACAATCATTTTTATACGACGATTTGATAAACGACTCGTTTCGCCGAAATAATTTTACGATGGAAATTCTTCCCTTCCGAGCATTCTCTCTTATATCGGAGAAAGTAACCGTCTCCGCGAGAATAACGATGATTCAAGGTAAGGGTAGTGTTTTAAACGAATAAGGCTACCCCACACATCCGTCCGCAAACGATCAGGCAAGATCACTCGGAGTAGATTCTGTCCACATGATGGCGACCGCAAACATCAAATGTGCCCCGATACCGTTTACCTTTGAGGGAGCCGCACACACGAGTATCGCCGACGGCGACGAGACACGTTCCCGGTGAACTCAACGTCGTCTACCGTCGTCGGGGTAATGTTTATGGACCACGTCGCCGTCGCTATTACGACACTTTAAGCCTCGTTCGCCGGCGCGTCCCCTCGGGCACGATTCCGTGTAGCGATGCGACGCGTATCCCGTTCATTAATGCGGCGACGATCCCCGTCTCGCTTTACGAGACACTATAAGAAGACCGGCGATACACGTTCCTGAAAGGCGAGACGAAAAAGCTCGCCTAACCACTAGGCAAATTGGCCATTCGATCAGCCCGTTCCCTATACGTCCCCGCCGCGCCGCTCTCGATCGTCCGGTTACGATCTTATTAATATTGATGGACCACTCGCGCCGGCGCTAATGCGTCGAGGGACCGCGCGCGGCGACTTCGCCGTTCCCCTTCGCCAGCGAGGAAGACACCTCGCGTGTGTCGCACGATTAACTTCATGATTATTCAATACTTGATGATTAGCCCGCTCGGTTTTCTGCTTCGCAGGCGACCCTCTTGAAAATACGGTCAGCAATCGAAACTTTGTGATTATTCAATTTGGCATGATTAAATTTGGCGAATCTGAAATGTATAGCGGTTTGCATAGCGTGTAGAATATCGCGATCGGACTGACAATGAGATTTATATAATGTATATGCTCGAATTTTGGATTTAAATCCGCTATCGAATTCTGAGCTGCTCCAAAATAAATCTAAATATAGTCTAATAGACGTTTTGAATAATGATAGAGGTAAATACATTTCTGTCCCATTTCATTTGTTTACTTCAATTAACAAAAGTGCTTTTGATATACCTTTCAATAATCTTTCTGCTAAACAATTTAACACGCTCCTCCATCTTAATTCGATTACTTCGAAAATATGTCAGACGGGGAAAAACGATCGAGAACATTATTAACTCAAACGCGTGATTAATGGCGATGTAATTGGACAGGCGCTAACGTGACGTGAATCTAAAATTCTGCTTCGCGAACATAGTTCCTCGAGTATGTGACATATCCCGGCTCGTCACTATTCACGGCTTTGTTATCAACTCGGCGTACTTAGCCCTTTTGCAGCAAATGCGAGGAGTTGCTCGCGCGGAAAACGCAAATTACCAATCGGCGGAAAGGATAAAAAACAACAATGACGCGATTATTTCGGTATTCTATCGATTTGTCTCCCCCGAGAGCAGTTATCCGTTATCGATCGGACGTGTCTCTACATCTGGCATCCGATTACTATCTTGTTAATATTGATAGCCAGCTTGCACCGGCGCTAATGCGCCAGAGGATTGCGCGTCTTCGTCGCATATGCTGCCGAAGACGCTGTCTACCCGTCATCGGCGCTCGACCGCGTAATTTCATGCAAACGCTGCGTAGCCTCTTCGATCCCATGATTATTCACCGCTTTACCGCCAAACACGATCCGATTACTAACCTTGATTCATTTTTCCTCGTTATAGAAAAGGTCCATTAACGATTAAGAATTAATTTGGGATTAATTTACTTTTTTGCTGCGTCTGGAAAAAAAGCCAGGAAAATTGATCCGTTAAAATTGCTAAACAGATTTGCTACTAAATATTTTTATATACATGAAAATTTTCCTGGAAATTATTTGTCATTACAATATATTATGTTATAATATTACACATTGACGCGACTTTGGCGCGGAAACATTCTCCACTGCTGTTTGTTCAAAGTGTTGCAAATAACAAAGCAAAGGACGGATATTGCAATTTTCCCTACGAGAATCAAGGGAATGTCTTTTCTCCAAGGGTAGACATGAAGTAGTTGTGAGAGAAATCCGATTAATTATTGTACGGAGGAAATGAGATTAACTAGGCAGACGCTCGTAGAAGGAAGCGAATTTTTGCTTCCGCAGCAAATATACCCGAGACAGCAAATATTCCCTTTCCCGCGTCACGCGCCGCGGGAAGTTTTTCCAGGGTTTTGCGGAGATATCCGGACGAGAAAAGAAGGAGAGAAAAAACGTTCTACAAAGACTCGCGCGCTGCGCCGAGACGATAAGAAACCACGAGGTCTTTAACAGTTTCGGGGACAAGAGAGGAGCGCTAATGTATTCTGACGTGTGCACTTGTGCGTGTGGGATGCAAAGTGCATACGCAGTCGCATAACGCGTACACACGCGCACACGTGTATACGCGCCCGCGCCAGCGTAAAATGACGTGAATAGTACCACGTAATGCTAATAATAATTGTCAACGCGAAGGGGGACGAAAGACGGAGGCACTCCAGCTTCAAAAGGCCGCCAGAGGTAATTAAAGCTTGAGGCGCGACCTTTCTCTCGCACTTTCTCTCCGTCTTTCACCCTCGTTCGCGCCCGCGCGCGTTTATTCGCCAAGAAAGAGAAAACACACCATCCAATTTCTGCCACCGGGCTCTCTAGCGCGCTCTCGTCTCAATAATAAATACCCCACGTCAAAAACCGACCCCACTTCTCATTAGTCTACGCGCGCCACGGCGTGCTCCCATCGTCCGCGCTCCATCGACGGACGGGAGATTAAATAGATTTTCTTGGAATCTCTCTCCGGTGCAGTTAAATTCGCCCGAGCGCAGCTTGCGCAGTCCGCAGCCCGCAGGAAATGGTATACGTTCTGCGTAGAGAAGCTTTCTCGAAACGACGATATTTTTTTCTCACCGTAGTTCCGGTTTTGTGCACAACCGTGCGTCATCGTCGTGCCATCAAAATATCGCAATTAACGCAAATTAAATATATTCGCGAACGAGAGTTTGATAGAAAATAATTATAAACGAATGCACGGTGAAAAAAGGCGTTAAGATATATGCTTTAAAAATATTTTATTTATTAAAAGTTACATATAGTTTTTTTTTAGTGAAAAATGATTATCTTTTCTTTATTTTACACGAGCATTTTTTTTCTTCCAGATAACGCCTTATCTTAATTTCCCGGTAACATCCGTAATTAATTTTCCAAATTTACCTACATTATTCCGGGCATACTGCCGCTTTTTTCTTGAAAGCATTAATTACTTCTTTAGTGGCAACTTTTCATGTTTAGCACACATTTTTGTGTTTCACGCGCGACATCGGCGTACTTTTAATCAGCGTATCAAAATCCACTCGTTAAACTGCAAACATCATTAGCGCGACAAATATTGCCCAAAAACAGTTTGTGGATTTTGATTGCAAATAAGTTAAGGTATACATTTTAAATTCACGTGTAATGTATCTTTCATGTTTGCATTTTTTGAACTGCTCACTCAATTTTAAACGTCGATTGTTTGAACAAAGATATGACTCTAACCCGTGTAAAAATGTTTATAAGGCTCTAATAAGGGCCCAACTAGTTGGCCTTAATATAAATGAGGGCCTTGTAGGGTAAAATAATAAGGCCCTTATGTGGCATGTAACAAATTGTTTACAAGGTCCTTATAAGGAAAATTTTTCGGGCCTTTATAAGGCAAGTTTTTTTAGCCTTTATTTCCGATATTCACTCGACATAAAAAAAAATTATTTATTTTGAAATTTTATTATTTTTAAGATGCAGTCTATGATATTATAAATATTTTCTCTATTTAAAAAACACTTATTTTAGTGTGGGATTCGAACTCGGGACCTCGGGACCGTGAGCTAACTGCCTTACGTGGTAGACTACTTCTTAATTTGATGTGTTATATATAATCTACATATGTCAAAACCGGCGCAAATATATAATTTTTCAAAAATCATCTTAAGAAACAAATTCAGTTTAAAAAGAGTGATAAAATTTTGAATTGGATATATGTTATAATATTTCTTATTGTTGGGTGAATGTCAGAAACCAGTGCCGGTTTATTACGAAATTTTGTGTTTGTAAATATATTTATGAAACAAGTATATTTATAAAGTTAAAACATCCTTACACACAAGGCCCTCATTAGACAAAAATAAGAAAACCTTTCTTATTGCATCCCTAATAAATAATGATCGGGACCTCATCCGGTTAGCCCTAATAAATAAGTATTTATGAAGTTAAAACATCCTTATCAAATCCTTACAAGGGCCTTACTAGACAAAAATAAGGAAACCTTTCTTATGGAATCCCTAATAAATAATGATCGGGACCTCATCAGGTTAGCTAAATAAATAAGTATTTATGAAGTTAAAGCATCCTTATCAAATCCTTACAAGGGCCTCATTATACAAAAATAAGGAAACCTTTCTTATTGCATCCCTAATAAATAATAATCGGGATCTCATCAGGTTAAAATACGGAAATCTTTTTTATGGCATCCTTAATAACTAATGATCGGGGCCTTATGTTATGTAAAGCCGTCCCTAACAAATTTCTACACGGGAATATTTGCGTTATTTATGTATATTTTTATTGCTGAAGAGAAAGTTACGATATGATAGAAAAATTATTCTCGATCGCAATAAAATACAGACTTAATTTTCTAAAGGACAGCGTCGGAGGAAGAATAAAAGCGGAAGATCCTGTCCATTGCACAAAGAGGACAACATATGGATATTTTCTACTCCCTGCGGACCGCACGTTGCGTCGTTGGACATACGCCGGAAGAACATCCACAAATTGACCGAGCTTATATTGTTAAAAATGTTCGCGTTCGCAACTAGTGTATCTTATTGTTTTCTGTCTTCGGCCGAAAAATAAAAGGCGAGGACCGCTTATCGATTATCGGACGACTTGCGGACCGTTGGAAAACTGCTTGAAAAATATAATCGACAAACAGCTCATTCACGTCAGTAAACATTTTAATAACGTGTTTACCGGCGATTTTCGCCAATGATGTTTGCAGGGTGTGCGCGCCACACTTATAAAATACAAACAGACTCGCGAAGGGTGCTTCGTAGCGTCGAGAAACTATCCTACTTATTTTTTCCCGCTATCTGCATAGTTTTTAATGAGCGTCTCGCGCCTCTTTTTTTTACCTTTTAGCTCGTTATCTTGTTTAGCGCGACGTAAGCAGTTAAAAAAAGAGACGTCCTACTTTTAATAGGTGTCAAAAGTTAAAAGCATATTCGAGACGTCGGAATAATGTGACGGTGACGAATTACTTTTGGCGTGAAACGTAAAAAATATATATGTGCTTCGTGAAACTAAACTGAAAATGTCGGTGTATATTATATATAACTCTCGTGATTGTGTGACGAAAATATAAAAATAGGATTATTACGGGGAAGCGTATGAACGACAAATATATCGGATTTGCAATTTCTCTTTCATGTAAAAGTGATAAAAATCTTCGAAACAACGCTCGTAAAAAAGTATATGCTTAATCAGAATGGCCCCATATTAACATTCAAAGAAGCGACATATCTGATGGTATATGCCAAGAGTTGAAACGACTCTTAATCACGGTCCTCGACGGAGAGTACAACGAACCCGCGGCAACTGACATGTCACCCTCTTTTTCCACCAGATTTTAACGCCGAGTGTTCTATGCGTTACATTTTAAAACGACACTTAATCACGGAAGTTCATGCAGTAACGCGACTATCAGCGGCACGAATAACGCTTTTCTAGTTGGCTATCGATGAAGTGGATAATATCGATTCCCCGCAACATTGTACATAGAACTTGATTCAATTTGATGTAATACTCAAATGTCAAAAAATTCTCCATTATAATATTTATTAATCATAAATATAAAATTTTTTTAAATATGTATAATAAAAGTAAAAAGACTTATAAATAAACAGAATAATAAAATTCTCCCGCCAGTATATAACAATTAAAGTAATTTAAATCGACCGTAACTGGCAACATATAATGTCTTTTCGATATGAACATTGAAACACTGCGAGCCAACTTGGTTTGTCGGATTCACACAGCACTTTTTCGGATCAATCATCGAGACATTATTAATTTCGACCATGGGTTTTGGTCAGTTGATGTAATTTCTAATTAAATAGTTTAAATTTTTATTGCGAAAAAATATTACCCCAGCCAGGGTTCGAACCTGGAACCTCCCGTATACCGTGCGGGCGTCGTGCCAATTTGACTACTAGGGCTGTGGTAATATTTATCGCAATAACAACTATAAGATGGAGCACTGATTCTTAGAAATAAAATTTAAAGGTCGATCTGAATAAAGTCTAACGATTCCGTTAAAGTCAAATGAATTGGATTTATACGAGCCTTTAGAGTTAAATATTTAAAAGTGTCGTAAAACTCAATCAAACGTGATGGTTAATCGATACAAAGTCGAGCAAAACACTCACTCCAGTAACAACCGTACATTGCGCCGACTTTTACGCCCTATGATTATACGATACACATTCGTCTCCCGAGCGAAGTCGAATCGTCTATAATTAAAGAGTACGCACGACTTCGAAGTAATGACCTTCTCGCAAAAGCGATGATCACGGGAATGCTCGTAGACGGTAGATATATATAAGTGGTAGGTTTTAGCCCCTTGATCCATCATTATCTTGTCCGGTGACGAACCGACTTCGAGCCGGGGCTTTCCCCGCGGTGAGGTCGAGCGGGGGAATTCCGTGCGGAAATCCGATAATTGTCGGGGGGGGATAAGTGCGTGCGACTGGGGGTGCGTGAGGAGACGGATGTGTGCGTGCCAGAGCGGACGGACACGCAACCGACGCTCTTGCGTTGATTTCCGGCGCCCGATCCCGGTAAATCACGCACTGTTTCCAGGTAGCCGCGACGACTGGGGGCGTGGAGGACGGAGAAAAAAATTAAAGGAGACAAGAGAGCGATATTGCCGGGCCGCTGCGATGATGCCCCGGGGGTCGCGATGGCGCACGCACAGGAAGCCGAGAACATTAGCAAAACGCTCGCCTCTGTCCACGGGATAATTCACGCGCGTCACGACACACGCGTGCGCGCGCGCTCGCCCGGCACTCGCGGCGTGTACATACGTATAATTGTAATTGCAAGTGTAACCAAGGGCTCGGCCGACGGTACGTTGATACGAAAGCGATAGCTCTGTCGTCGAAACGAGATACGTTTACGCGCTTGATCAACGGCGACTACGATATGTCCTGCGAATGCAATATTGGGTAATAACTCGAATCATGATAACGGCGAGCGTTAACGTTCCGCTTTTATTGCACATCAAGGCCGACAGATTTAATAGGAGATAAAGGTAGGCGCGGATTTTCGAGAGGAATATAGTAGGACCGCTTCTGGAGAAGATTGCAGTCACAGTTAACGGTAAAGTGGCAGTGTTTCTCTGGAATATCCTCTTATTTTTATTACGTCTCTTGACGGTAGATAAAGTTTCGATATAAGACCATTTTTTTCATAAGAATATTATGATTAAATTATAGATAACGTTTGAGAGGCTTATTCGCAGTTTTTGCGAGATTCACGTGTTATAGATCTCTTTTATTATTTCCTATAAAAGGAAATCTTTTAAGATGCAAAAGATAAGAAATTTATGACGGAGAATGTAATGAAAACGCGAGGAAACTGTGTCTTTCCTCCCACCAAACGAAGAATTTTTCTCTTTATTTGAGAGAGCCGAATCGGGTCATACATCGTTCAAGCAACACACATTTTTTTTAAATAAAAAAAAGGACGAATATTTTTTGCAGATAAAATGGAAGCGGTTCGATGGAAGCGGAGTAGTAGAACCA
Organism: Temnothorax americanus; assembly: GCF_048541705.1. Classification (NCBI taxonomy): domain Eukaryota; kingdom Metazoa; phylum Arthropoda; class Insecta; order Hymenoptera; family Formicidae; genus Temnothorax; species Temnothorax americanus. The sequence continues at coordinate 3,514,206 of NW_027509329.1, forward strand.
TAATCGGTAATAGGTATGACGTCCTAAAAATATCGGCCCATCGACGAACGAAATTCCGATAGCGTCATTCAAGAGAAGTGCACGAAAATATTCGCGGAGGCAGCCACCGCCACGACATGCATGCGCCGACGCAATAAATTCGTTTTATACGGCGCTTCGACAGGCAAAAAACGAACACGGGCATAAGTTATGAACACTTCAAAATCGCACACGAGGAAGAAGAAGAGCAGAGGTTCGCTTGGCTCACCAAATTTTTTCGTCGATCTCCTTTCGATGCCACCTAAAGCGCCCAAAAAACCGTAATCAAACCGTCAGAGCGAGCATTCGCGAAATAGGTTGTAAAAAGTTACGCGGAGAAATAAAAAAAAAATAAATAGAGTATTAAGAAACTTAAATTACGTATATTTTAGACAGAAGGGAGATGTTATTTGTGTCCAGTATATATTGAGAATTTGAAGGGTTTCGAATAAATAAATATTTTTGTTACAAGATTAACGCGTAGAACTCTTCTTGCTTTGAATTATCTTTTGAATTTTTAGAATTATTTTCTTGCCATTTTTAAACAGCTTTGAAAATTATATTTACGGATACGCGCAAAAATTGGAATGGCCAACTTTTACGTGACGATCGCGATAAAGTCTCGCGAGCGCGACTCACTTCTCAAATGGCATCTGAATTTAGAAAGTTTATAACCGCATCTAGCATCCTCGAAATGCACTTCGATCGTGACGTCATCGGAGATGCATATTTACGAGATACACTTCCGCCGTAAACTGCGCGTGCAGCCATTATGATTTGAAGAAGCCGTCACGAGATAAAGTTCCATCGGGCTGCTGCTGCATCTTCTTGACTCTTTTACATTGTGTGCATCGCCCATTTCCATCGCCCGCGCGCCGTGCACTTGTTTCTGTCTCGAGAAAGTGCCAGCTGCATAATTTTGCAACGCCCGCGCCGCCGGTGCAACGCGATAGACGTATAAGAGCCGACAGATGTCCCATCTCGTGCTCGGTCACGTCATCTGGTTGTCATTCGTTTGCAAAATGGTTTTCGCTGTTTTCATTTTCTGTTCCGTCGACGTTCCTTAATCCTGACATAGAAAAGCGCCTTACGTTCCGTCCAACGTTCCCTCGTGCATTTTATACTAACAATTCCGACGTCTTTTATCTACGATAAATTTATCACGATTATCCATTTTCTGCTTGAGAATAATTCACGAGATAAAAAGTATTTGAGATTTACTTGTATACTCTTTTTATAGTCATATATGTATATATATATATATATATATATATATATATATATATATATACAGGGTGTACCATAAAGACCGGATCAACTTTTAAGGGTAAATTCCTGAGATCATTTGGAGACAAAAATCCTAATGCCACAATGTCGAGGCTGCTACAGTGTTTAAACGGAAAAGGTTTAAAGTTCACTAGTGTGCTTGTCGAAATTTTGCACACTCACGGACGTTGGATGTCAAAACAGCTCTTGCACACTTTACTCAACTCAATAGAAATATTTGAAATTATTATTTACTTTATTTCTTTGTACACTGTTCGCAAGACCGACGAATATCGGGATGACAATTTGACAGCCTCGACATTTTGGCATTAGGATTTTTGTCTCCAAACGATCTCTGAAATCTACCCTTAAGAGTTGATCCGGTCTTTACGGTACACCCAGTATGTATATATATATATTTTTTTTTTAATATAAGAACATATTTCGTATTACTAGTCTATTACCAGTCTACACTACGAATTGTTGTCTATAATTCTGTACATGGACAGTACAACGTAACGTTAAATATGCATATTCTCGTGATACAAGGTCTGATAAACATTCCCTGAGACTATTACAGGTCGATAATACCTATAATCGTTACTTAACATTTGACCTTTATGGGCACCCAGGTGGATACACGCAGGCACGAAGGGTGAAAATAAAAGAAACGGGAAATTACGTTGGAAAGGCACGTATAGATATTATCCGCAGCGGTATCTTATAATGAAAATTATCGCTAAACTTTTCGAAACGTTTCTTCTCGCAATTCAGATAACACGAAATAATAATTGCTTATCTTGCGCGAGCGGCTCTTTAAATAATACATACGAATATCGTGATGCGTATAACGGTACCAAATACACATATCACGAATCATTGTGCATTTGTGTAATGACGCCAGGGTGAAGCGCATTTAATTCGACGATTTACATATGATGATTAGATGATTAATAGCTCGTGAAAATGGTAATTACGCTCATGAATCAACAATCTAATGCAAATTAATAGTACGATATAAAACGAGAATGACAGATTAATTATTATAATTAAGTTTGCTGCACAGTCCAGTTAATTTCATGATTAATAATATTGCCAAACATATGAGATATTTTGACAATATCCAAACTACTTTATCATATTTCTTATTAATTAGTTTAGTTTCTCTGGACCTGCAACAAAAATATTAACGGCACCAACAAACATGAGTTTTAATTTGATTTTTGACATTTCAATATTATCGAATTGTTTGCAAAAATAGATTCGTTCGAATACTTATTCCACCCTGCAAGATCTTGATGTTACCCTGTTGCGAAAACCGGCGGCAACGTAACGCGTAGCTGAAATAGGTCCCTCGTTGCCATAAAATGAGAAAGAATCGACCCCCGGACACGGAGAGTTTTTCACCCAGGGTGCAGTAAGCTATCCGGTGGTAAGGCGGTAAGGGCGCGCCTTTGGAAGTACTTTCGAAGTGTCTGTTTCTGGGAAAGGAGGGAACGGCAGCGCAGATCTGGGAAGGGAAAGTAGGGAAGCAAAGGTTGCCAGTGAAAACCCAAGAAACGCTTTTACGTCTCGGTAATTGAACTCCGCTATATGTGTACCGGAAGCAAGTTGGGCTGGTTATACGCCAGCGATTCGAGACAGGGGGCGAATAGTGTTTTCCGAAAATTGTAGAGCCATAGAAACGTCATTTGAAGGTAGCAATTGCGAGTTGTGAAGAGCGCGGGGCCGCGAAATAGGAAATATAAAGTCCGAGCCGATGGGTGAACAGGGTGAAAATAGGTCAGTTGCTTAGCCCGCGATATATGGCGGTACTGAACCCATAAAGATGTCCCGAAGGACCACGGTTAGGGTATCTTGACACGGGGTCCCGCGCGGCGCAGGCACGTCAACGGTAGTATAGTAGTAGAGGTCGGCGCATGGGTGCACCGAAAAGTGGTAGAAGGTGGCTAAAGGCTAGGAACGTGTGTTCAGCCACGAGACGTGAGCGGAATGCGTTGCGCCTGCCGTAAAACGTTTTGTCGCGCAATTGTTGCGAGCTCCTCGCTACAGGACGAAGTCCTGCATCCACACGTTCATAGCTGAACATTAACATATGAACATTAATATATATCATTTACGCCTACTTTGAGAGAAAACGTGCGCTTGAATGTATGTGTTTGCACGTGGAGTTGTATATTTTTTTCTCGTTAAAGACCATTCAACAAATTCGAAATTGTGTGTTTTTTTTTACGAAAAGAGTAGCTAAAAACTGCCGTTATTGTATAACTAGTAACATTTCAATCTTTATCGTTAAGCATCTCGCTCACCAAGCTTCAAATTAAGATTCTGTCAAAGTACACATAAGTATAATCGATCTCTTGTTATCTTGTTTCCATTCGGTCGCTTAATTCTCAATGTCCAACCACTCAATAATTAACCGCGCCGAAGAGACACTGCCTTCGAGCTCGTCGAAGAGTTTATAATTATAGAAGAGAAAACACATATCTTCCGATACACCCTGTATAATATGTGCCCTCTAACCCGGCATATATAGGTACGCGTATTATATGTGTATGCGCACACCACACGTACCTGTGTATATAAGCGTACCTGGCTATCTACTCACCATGGGCAACGCCACTTCGCGTGATCCCGTGGGACCGTGCCACTCGCCCGCGCGCGCCCCTCACCCTCTGTACACCGTACACCACCACCCTACACACCACCGCCGGATAAACCGCTTATTTTATTCATAAACCCACAACGTGGAATCAATATTGCACCGTCGCTCCGGCACACTCGAGGAGAGAGAGACGTCGTCAACGACGGCAACACGTTCGCTTGCCTCGACGGGGATCAGGGAATGCGGACGGCGGACATTTAACTCAACCCTCTCTCGTCCTCTCGGTTACTCTCCTGCCTGCGCCCCCGTCGCGAACCCTTCGTCCCTTCTCGATTTGCCTGTCTGTGCTGGTTTCTCTGTCTCTGCCTGTGTACATATATATATCTTTCTCTATCTCTATCCGCGCGTCTCTGTCGGACCTAATGCGGTGGAATGTAGGGTGAAATTAGTCCTTAGCCCCCGTCTGATCCCGTGGAACGCGATGTCCATTCTATGACAGGACATATCCGAGTCCGGGAGAAAGGAGAAGAGAGGCGGCATTTCGCGCTGCTGAATTTCGCAGGCATTGTCCAGACGATATAAATGTCATCGGCTACTGCCAGACAATCGCGACGTTCCAAACGGGGATATAAAGTAACGCGTCCGAATGCTTTTTCCGACCTGCCGGATTATATCCGATTGATATATACCACGTGAGGACACGTTGTATATCAATCGTGGATTTGCAAAGAACGTCACAAATTCATTAGCATAGCAAAAAATTTTACGGCAAGATTCAGTTTTACCGAGACAGTTTATCGACAGTACAGACTTCTTCCCTTTTACGTATGCATAAGACGCCGCGCTGAAGTTACAGCTATCGGTTCAAAAATGTACGGTATATTAAAAATTCTTATCTCGCAGGCTGTTGGCGCACATAAAAGTCCGCTGTTTTGCATCCACGAGCTACTCGCGTATACATCGGCGGCATCGTCCGATATGCGGCGGTATATGGCACGGGCGGGAATGGCGCACGTGCTCAAATATCCGACTGTCCGAGGTTAATGTAACGCCGTTGCGGAAAGAGAGCTAATGAGACTCCGCCGACCAGTGGCGGTGTGTCTGGCAATGCTCAAACGCCGTTTGTCGGACCGAAAACTGAAATTGTCCTGTACTTGAACCGACGCTTTCTGTGTTTCAGGTAATACCGGGTAACACGAACACGTATTTGGAGTCCAAGCGCGAGCTGGAGCCGCCTCTGTGGGCGAGCAAGATCCGTTTTCTACCCTACAGCTATCACAGGCGGACGGTTTGCATGCGGGTCGAGCTCTACGGGTGTTACTGGAGCGGTAAGCTGTTTGCACTCGCCAATTTTCGTGAAACTTGCGCCGCTGACCCGGTACACCCGCCGCCGCCGCCGGACTGTCCATTAACCCTGATACCGGCGTGCCCAGAGCAAATTTGCTTTTCAAAATCTTGCTCGTATAATTCCGTTTTCGCCCGGAAATCGAATTAGTTATACGGGCGTCGAATGGGTGTGCTCTCAATGCCGGAAATGCGGTAAATCATTAGTGCGCGTGTTAGACTATAAAGTCACTCGGCGAACGCACAAATGCGCTTGTACGAGCAGTTTGTTTCATAAGTAGCTTAAAAGATCAAATATAAGCTTAAAAATGTAGAAAAGTATATCAATCTCTGATTTTTTACATATTCTCGACACTTAATTCGGGAACGAACGCCTGGAGTGATTTTTACACCCCAGTATTGAAAAAATAAAGCTCACGCCATATAGTAACTTTAATATGCTTCTTTGGCTTTGTAAATATTTTTTTGTTAAGTAAAAATGTTAAGTAAATTTATATACATTATATTGTCCTCAAATACTGATAAACTATAGAACAATTAAAAATATGCAATATGTATAGTTAATAACGATAACTTTTAATTGGGGTGTAAAAATCACTTTACAGGTGACCATTTATGCAAAGAAAATTAGGCGCCCATTCGGATTAATACAACGCGTAAAAGTATTTGCATATAACATTAGATTATGTGTAATATTACTATCATATTCAGTAGGTAAATAATTAATTTCGTAAGCGAACTCGATGTCACGTTTTTTTTTACAAAATATAGCAATTTTAGTTTATATTTCATGCTGCTATAGGTGTTAAAAATATTATTGGAAGTCGTATACCACGTATAAAATGTATATTACTTATTTATATTAATGTACATTTTATACATCTGTCATACAGAAATAAAAAAGGTCGTGTGATTTACTCCCGAACAAATCGAAGACAGTATCGTCAATAGAAAGGTCAACAACGTATCTTGACTCTTCCTCCCGCAGACGGCGTGGTATCCTACTCGATGCCCCAAGGCGATAAAAGGGGCAACGGATGGGAATTCTTTGACGCGACCTACGACGGGCACTGGGACGGCGAGCTGCGCCGTGGCCTGGGTCAGCTGACGGACGGCAGAACGGGGCCTGATAATTTCAAAATGTACTACGAGAAACAGAACGATCGCGCCCAGGGCTGGGTGGGCTGGAGGAACGACAGCCGCGGCCAGCCGGTCGAGATCAAGTTCGAGTTCGACAAAGTCAGGGAATTCTCCGCCGTCCATATCTACTGCAATAACGAATTCACCCGAGGTGTCCAGGTTTGTACATTACAAACAGTATATATTTGTAAACAAAAAAATAATGGATATCTGTATTTTCAAGAATATAATGGAATGAGACCACAAAAATAGGTGTAACTGAATATCACGCGGGTTTTGCCCGCTGTAAGAACAATCTCGAATCAGTTATACCTGTTATACAACTCGTTACATTTGTACCGACGCGTCGTTTTAACGCAGAGCGAACGTACAACCGCTTGACAGTAACATATTGCTATACCCTTGTACATACAATAGAGGTGGAAATATATGACATAAATCCTCTTTACTGAAAGATTAACGCGCGGTAGGCCTGCATTAAAAGCTGGATCGGTACATCAGGTAGAAAAGCGCGTGTCGAGAGGATTTCTCCCGTCCTTCTAGAAATACACGAAATACACTTCACTTTAAACACACATCTAAACTCTCGGGCCGCTCGTCGCGATTCCGCGCCGGGAGTAATACCACGGGAAGAAACCTAAAGAATCCACGCGATCAGGACGGAGCACGCACCGCTTCTATATCGAATTACTTTTCCAGCCGAGGACTCCCCCTCGTGAACTCGTTGACGCCGAGGAATCGTTTACCTTTGCTTTAGCGACGTTATTCCTTAAGTCCTCGCCAAGGAATGCGCAAGCAGCGTCGATCAACACGCTCGCCGTCCTCACGGTTCTTCGCGTGGATCTCTTGTGTTCCACCTTTTACCGTCATTGTCTACCTTAATCGTCGCTCGCGCAACATATCTGGTCGGCAAGATGCGCTCCCCTCCTCTCCCACCCCGCCCGTTCCTGCTCCCGCTCACCCTCTCGCCACCACGCTTGATTGAATATTCCACTCGACGCTTTATCAGGCGGACGCCCGTTGAATATCAATACACCGTGGAAGCAGCAATTCCGGCAGTTTGATATCTGCCATCCACGGTCGTCTCTCTCACGGTGCGATGATCGCACTGAGTCGGGCTATTAGCCGCGTTATTTCACGAGGAATCTTGCGAATCTCGATGGGGAATTCATGCACACGTTGCAACGACATACACTGCCTTCAGTTGGAATTCAAGCGCCGAAAACCGTTGATATTCGCGGAATGATTTTGATATGATAAATTTAACGTGATATATAAATCGCGCGTTTACTGCACTAAGCACGCGAGATCGCGAGTGAATTATTCGCTGATTGCGCAAATACCAACGTTACTTGTCGTGATTGTTTGCGATAGACGCGGAATTTCTCCCGCGAATCTTACATTCCCCCCCCCTCAAACCCTGAGAGACGTAACCCCTCTCTGTTTCGTAATTTCAACTTTTACTCGCGGAGAACTTAAGGGGTAGACGGAAAATTCGAGCAGAGATACTTGATGGAAGAAAAACAATTCCCGGATGCTTCTTGAGAGGCATAGGTAAGGAAACCTCGAAACTTTTCGCATCATTCGCCATATCCGTGATTCAGCGCGTTGTAGTCGCGGAAATGAGTTCGCGGGGGCGGCTTATAGAGAGGATTCCTCGCTCTTTCGCCGCCGAGTTATAATTCGACCCGCTGTGTAATTTTCGTTTGTGTGTGGCCACAGATCGCGACCTCGCCGCGTCATCCCACGTAGATCCGATGACTCGATAGGATTATGATACTCGACCCGCGGCGATTTTTATACAGACACGCGTGTTTTATTATACCGAAGCACCGCGCGATGCACTTTTCTCTCATTGCGATTTGATACCTCGATTATATTAGGAGATAAGACACAACGATGAGAGAATAGAAACCCATCATTAGGCGAAGAATTGAAGAATTACGAGTCGAAGCGAGAAAGAGAGTAGAGGTAGGTTCGGCAGTACCTGTAACGTATGATCGTTCGTTATCGACATGTGTTATCGTGTGTTACATGTAAATCATGTATATCGCAACGATCATCCAATGATACCGTACCGAAAATATGAAAACCCGAGATCTCCGACGACACAAAGTCCATACCGCACATATTGCTTGTTTCATCGTTACCCGAGATAAATCCGCTTTAAACACGCGCGCGTATTCTGTCATATGCTTACAGTTCGTTTAGAGGCTCGACGGCGCGTGCGGTGAAATATGCATGGGAGATTATTGAACGTTGTCAGAAACGGAAGCACCGAATTTTGATCCGAGTAAAATTGCCCCGAATAATTCTTTCACGTTAAAATCGCAGGGGAGAAAAGAGATTTTACGTCGTTAATACCGCGTGTTATGCAAAAAATTCGGCTATTATTGTACAACGGGGAAATTTTTAGTATTAGCATATTTTATAAAAAATATTATTATTATTTTTTTTCATAAATCGTAAATTTATATTACTAATTTTTTTAAGTGGTTGGAATAGCGAGGCCAGCATTGTTTGCTCCATTTCGAGTATCTTCTGAATTGATTAATGAAAAGTCGCTGTGCCGACTGTTAAATTCGTAGTGTTTTTACGAATTATACTCAATTTGAGTCATTTTTAACCATTTCTCTAGATTGTCACTGCTTCTCATATGTCGTTAATTTAATTAAACTAATAAAGTTAAAATAATACTGTTTTGTGTTAAAATAATAAATTTTGATACACACGCAGTAATTAAAAATGTTGTTTAACTCAAGGTACTGGTTTAAATTTTCCTTTAATATTGAACAGTGCACTTATACTTAAGCATGCAAATAATTTTTTAATCGTTATATATACTAAAAATTAGGCACAAAAATAGAACAGCGGATACTGTATAGCGGATAAAACCGCGAGCGCGCGAGTGAATATTATACGCGCAGAGAACGCAGCGTCAGTTTCGGTGTATGGAAAATTGTAAATGAAAGCGCTCTTTTTGATCCAGCAATCTAAACGATAACGAACTTTGATCTGCAGTGTTTCGAGTACGTCGTTAAGCGCAGGTCCTTCAAATAGGGACGTGTTTCCGTTAGTTTTGCGCTACTGACACCGCTGGTTTTTTTTTTTTTTTTTTTTTTTCCCCAGAAGAGCCGTACACATCCGGCCCCAGCGGCGGTGTTGACGAAACAATTGCCGCGAAAAATCGAAAATTCAACTTTCGGCCCTTGTAGTGTATAATATACTATTTGGCACCTGTCAAAAATGCGCGGGGGCTCGTAGTCATGCGTGCGCACGCACTCGCATTCGCGAACTGGTTCGCGTATACGGTGAATATCTTGCACAAAGCGCAAATACAGCCGCGCGGCGAGCAATCCGGCATAAACGCCCCGGTATAGCTCTTTGATGCTGGGTTCAGTGATCACCCTTCCAAATACGCTCCCGCCTCCTCCCCCTCCCCCCTCCTCCAAAGTGTTCGTATTACGATTCAACTTCACCCCAGATTCCCGCCGAATGTATATAAACTTTAATAGCCTGTTAAATGTAAATTAGAATGTATGCGCTCGTTGAAATCTGCTGCGAGTATACCGCGAGCGGTGTTCGTTCCTTATCGCGTGGCGCGCAGGGTGGATAACATAAAAATGTGCGCATACGCGAGATGGACCATAAATGGATCGGATTATATACTTTATAAGCCGAGCTACGTGCCTAACTACGAGGATCGGTACGAAGTAATGCCTCCTAATATTTTTCTTTCGAATCTGACGCCATAGAAAATTTTGCGTTTCACTGAGTTAATTGTCACTTGAAGTCTCTAGTTGCGTTATGTTGAATGGTGTGATCAGACGTTACTGTGTCACACGAACAGTTCAAACTGGTGTGTTAGGTACGCGTAACAAATAAGGGCGGTGATTGAATTTCTTACCGTGGAAGAAGTGAGTCCTGATTGAAATCTATTCGTATTTCAGAAATGGTGTTATCATAAACATTTCTGAGACGTGAATGAATTTCAATGGTTGCGTTCAACAGAAAAAGCAACTCAGCGAGCGATCAGTAATTTTTTAAAATGACTGGACCTTGCCTTTGGTTTTTCCCTGGATCCAAGTGTAGAAACCAATCGTAAAAGAATCATATATAGAGATATACCTATATACCTATATATATATATAGGTATAAATAGGAAAATACAAAAATATATATATTATCCTGGAACATTAAAAGGACGGAGTATCAATAGACATCCTAACATATGTAGAGAGATGCAAGGTACAAGTCGCGAATCAGTATTTTATTCAGGAGCGCTCAAGCTCGTTTATGAGAATACTAAAAGCCTGGGCATTGATACATGGAAGAGTTATTACTGAATTTATGAGCGGCACATTTGGATCCTTTCGCGGGGGAAAAAAAGGGAGTGATAAAAACGCGGCCGCCTCATCGCGCGAGAGTGTATCCTAATGGGTTTTCGATAACCAATTCGGATAATCGGGACGTACTGAAAAATCGAACGGAACCTTCGATTAAACCCAATAATTACAAAGTCCCTTATACACACATTACGCTCACCGTTACAAACTACGGCACGGTGCGGCGGCCACACACACTGGCGACGCGCCATAAATGCGCTCCCGGGTCTTTGATGCAGCGGTCAGCGGTCCTCCAAAACGGCCACGTTGCAACCCCCTTCGTGGTCGGGAACCTCGACGTAACGGCACCCAACACCCGATCATCGTCCTCCGAATTCCCTTATACACACGTTGCCTGGTTTTTATATACCGGCGACGACGCCGCGCGCGAGCTTATAAACCCGAGCTTTATACAATATGCGGGTTCGCTCTCTCGGGTTCTCCACTCTCGCCTCGCCGTCTCTCCGCGGGCGCATCTTTGATATCCCAAATAACATTTTCCCCTTCGGCGGAGCAATCCGATGAAACATGTCCGCAACGAGCGATAATGAACCGCGATATAATACCAGGCTAGCCATCAAAACAGGCTCATCCGCCCGTGCCGCGCCGCGAGGCTGGAAATCCGCTCGAAATAGCATGCGCGGATCATTCCGGAGTCAGGTAATTTTCTGGAGTGTGCGCCGCGCGTCGTGATGTAATAAGCGTAAAGGGGGAGACGAATCTGCTTATTTGCGAAAAATAAATTTACCCGCGTGTATTACTCGTTCCGCCAGAGATAATAAGAGAAGCGGAACGCTCATCGCGAAGATTCTTTCGTTGTTTGATATTCCGACTTGCAGTAGGGAATACTTCTCTCTCTTTCTCTTTCTCTTCCTCTCTCATTTGCGTGCCGCCTTGTCAAAGTGCATAAATTCGCGTGATTGCACGCCCGGGTCGGGCGTAACGGTCTTCCGCGTGTTCGGCGTGCCGATTTTATTTAGGAATGCTCTTTCCTTTTTAGAATCCGTTTTGCTAACGGACATTCCCTTCGGCACGTATTTGGTCGAACGAAAGAGCGTTATCTATTCAACGTAATGAATAAAACTCCATGGCCGGCTAATGGAACGAAATGGAATGTACACGTGTTGTCATAATTATTGTATATAGGATTCTTTTTACAGTCCGCTACTTCGTTTTTTTTTTAGTGCTGCATCTATAATTCGGTACATGACGTTCTATTGATAAAGTATATTTATTCACGTCTCCTGACCACGGTATCTATCTCTCAATAAGTGCTTTAATTTTTATTATTTAATTATATGCGAAATATGTCAAAAAATATTATTTAGATACCGGCGCTGTCATCTAGTCATCCATGCAGTAGATTCGAGAAAATAAGAGAAAATGTTTTATTTTTTTCTTTTTTGCTTAAATAGCCTTAATTACTCTGACAATTTGATAAAACATGTCACTTTTAATTAACTATAATATTTTAAGGCATTAACTATAATATTTTAATGCCTAGAAGGTTACTTTTTGCCACTTTTTTTTGTCAAAAAGCAGTCACTCTTTCACTTTTTTGGTCTGACTGGATGGCAGTGCTGAGATACCCATAGATGCGCAGTTAAATACCTTTACAGAAATCTAATACTGTAAGTGATTATTATTTGACTAGTGATTAATTACTTACTTTTGAGTATTAAAAGCACTGTTTTTAATGTTTTTAATACTCAAAATAAGTAATTAATCACTAATCAAATAAATAACCACTTATAGTATTCACTTATAGTATTAAATTTTTGTAAGGGTATTTTTTTCAATAATTTCTAAATAATTTTTAAATATTATTTTTAAATATTATTTCTAAATATTATTTCTAAATAACATTATAAGTATTTTGGTTTTGCTCATTTATATATTTTTCGCGAATACTCACATTTGCAGGATTTTTTTTAACATGCTGTAAGAAATGTTTTGTTTTACGTATTATATTTTCTTTTACGTCTCGGATTGCATAATATGACTTCTCGTCGCGTGCGTACCCACGCATGTTCGCGCATGCATGCGTGCATTATATATATATCTCTTCTTCTCTCCGGAGAGAACTACTTTTCGACGGTAACGTAGCACGGAAAGCTCAAACGAGTTTCATGGCGACCTATCTTCATGCACCACTTACGCGCCCACCACGCGCAAGGCAAGGTGCATCGACATGTCGATATTATACTACCTGCTGTTACTATCGAATCTCGCGTTTTCCCGCCGCACGGTATATCGCTCGCGGCTGCCATTGCCGCGAGATAAACCTCTGGAAATTGGATTTACATGACGCGGATTAGGATAACCGAATCAGGCCGACTCCCCCTGTCTGTCGCATCATTGGAAATGTATTCCGGGTATTCTCTGGCACGAACTGTACTATCGAATGTGTAAGATACGAAACGAGAAGATACAGACGTCGCGGAGGAAATTCGGCGGCGCTTTATTATCTCGCGTGTCTGCACGCAGCTAAAAGCATTGTTGAATTTTGTACCTCGGACATGACGCCAGATCAAAAATCACGTCGACAAGTCTGATTATTTTCCAATTAAATCGGTACGATTGTCTAGTCTTCTAGTTTTCATTCTTTTCTTTCTCAAGCTTGTATTACATTCATACATTGAAAATGTACGCATTGTCGAATAACAGACGTTTCTTTTAAGAATATTAAATTTTTTGACATAAGGATTTTTGCAGGCAAACTTATTTTATATTCTTATTATTAGATGCATTCACACCGAAAGCAAGTACAAAGAAACTTGCTTTATCGCTCACAAACTCGGTAACTCGGTAACTTCTATACAGGGCCGACGCTTACAAGCTGTTACATGTGGCTCCGCGCTGTACTTTTTAACAATATTAACTTTACGCGATATGATGTATCCCCCGTTTACAATTCCAGCGGAATACAGCGCACACAGAATTCCTCGACAAATTACTCGGGTTCGCCAAGTCCGCCCGTGGACTCTGCGTAAGTCGAGACGGGGAGGGGGGCAGGGAGAGAGAGAAAGGCATCCGTGGGCGTGCTTGCAGCAGTAACGGAGTCCAGCGTCCACTTAAGAACCTTCCCCAGGAATTATTCAACATTAATCGAAACTTACGGAATTCCAGATTATCCGTCGCGTCGTCGGGGCCGCGTCATCGTCGTCGTTGCCGGATATTCGGAATTTCAAATGGACCGTGACTTACGAATATTCAACAGGCACTTCGCACACTCGATGCGAAAGTGTTTGCACACGATATTGTTTAGACAATCGCGCTGCGCTTTCCCGACGTCAGCATTTACGCTGTGAAATCCGATTTTGTACGCGCTGGATATCTTCGCGAAGAAGAAACGGATCGGCGCGCGGCTCTCTTCCTTCTCCATTTACCAATGGATCGCGACTTGCGCGTTGACGCGAAAATCGATGGACTTTTGTAAAAAAAGAAAGAAAGAAACAACACGAAGGGAAGAAAAAACGGATCGTGAAGTCAAGCCTGGCGAACGAGTAGAAGTATATTGTATGGATACAATCTCGATACACATGCACTCTTTCCACTGACAAAAACAGCCCGCGCAATCACGGATAATACTTCGGATAATAAGTGATTTATGGTCAGATCATATACTCCATCGAACTTTAGGGACACATTAAACTTTTATAACGTTCTCAAAAGTATAACGGTCTTTCGTGATACTTCCGACCGCGCGCGCGGAGAACGATCCGCACTCTACTTTGTCGGTAAATCTTCTTCGAGCGAGCGGTGAGGTTTTCGAGAGTCGGCTCTATCCATCAACGTCGCGCGGCGCACACGGCATCCATTTTACCTAATATCCACTAGCGTAATCCGTTTTATTTCATATCAGCCCGCGCTCTACTCACTTAACCGTAGCAGAAATAATTTTTTCCGCGCGCCGCGGCGCGATCGCGGTCGCAGTTAATCATACAAATACGACGATCAATATTGGAATCGATTTCGGGCGCGCGCGCGATTTTACGACCGCGATCTCCATCGACCCCAATTTCGCTTCGGGGGAACGGCGCAAGTATAAGGGCCCGGCATTCCGTGACGACGAAATTCCTTTCCTGTCAGGTCGTCGTCCGTGAATTTACGGGCCACGAAAGTAGTCAGACCCTGAAAAATGCTATCCGCGGTCAAAAATTTACGGGCATGCGATGCGGTTGTTCAGGAAGTGAAAAAGTAGCTCGGGAGAGGCGAAATAGGAATTTTGCCGTTGCGAAATATGTACTGTGTTTTTCCCCCCTTTCCCGCCGACGAGAGACACTCATGCGCGTAATACGTATGATAAATTTCACTCGAGCTGGCTTATTCACCGTGTAATCCGTATTCCCTTACCGTTCGTGGCTTAGGGTTATTTATTAATAAACAATTCCTTCGATTAACTGCAGCAACCTGTATTACTTTCACGCAGTTATTCGTATCTGCTTGCATATGTGTGTTCTATATAGGATAAGCCTAAGTACATTTAGGAGGTGATTCATGGAAAAAAGGAGTTGTAAAATATGGACAACTAACATTTTTTTGTTGCAAGAGCTATATTTTTAGTAATAGTAGCAAAATATTTTGCTATTATTACTAAAAATATGCTCTCGCAGCAAAAAAATGTTAATTGTCCATATTTTACGAGTAGATTTGCTACAGTAGCTAATTTCTTTTCCGTGTTTCTGAGAACCAATTTTGAGACAAAATGAAGGTTTGTCTTTAATGACTTCATTTCGGAGATACAGTGTTCAATAAAAAAAATTAAATACTCTTTGAGTACTCATTACGCACACCGAGTTTCATAAAAAATCTTAACGCATTTCAGAAATATTAAGTGAAAAAATTTTTTTTACAAACGCACTGTATCTCCGACACGAAGCCATCAAGGACAAAGCTTTATTTGACCTTTTCGTCTCAAAATTGGTTCAGGAATCATCTCCTGAATTTTCTTGCTGTACTTAAGGATCACTTTGTATTCACGCTCAGAAGTATAACACTCGGAATATCTTTATGCATGTTTTCGGATTACAGGTGTTTTCACAAGTTGACATACTCTTCAGTATTGGCGGGAAATACTACACAGGGGAACCCATTACCTACACGTACATGGAAGACAAGATCTTCGAGACTTCTCGAAACATCACGATCAAGCTTCATCACCGAGTCGGGAAATTCGTTAAGCTGAGACTGCATTTCTCGGATCGATGGATCATGGTCAGCGAAGTAACCTTTGATTCTGGTGAGTGAATTGTATCCCGCAAAATATTTTGCTTTGTACACTTTTCGTAAAAATGTGGGCACATGTTATCTTTCTGCAAGTCCTTTCAGTAAATAATTCCTCATCAATCTACGTTTTTACAGACATTCAATTATTATTAGAGAGAATTAATATTACACAGAGAACCACAAAACTTTTCCCTTAAAAACAATTCTTTCTCTCTAAACATAAGACAGAGAACCTTTTTAAATGGACAATAATTTTCCATCTTTCTAGTTTCAAGAAAGAAATAATAACGCCTAATGAAATCGTCAAAATGTAAGAAGCGTACCAATTTAGAAAATTGTGCATTATCTTTGAACGCAAAGTCAGCGAAAACGCTAAGGAATTTATGAAACTTTATTCCGCAGTCCACTCACGCGCGCGCACCGTTTGATACAAACGGTACAGTTTAAATTCAATGTTTCCAAATCTCCATAATATGTGATCGAAGCAACTAGGGCAATAGAAATTTATTCGTTCGATGTTTCACGAGCGGGAGTGGGGTGGGAGGGGGAGGAGGAGGGAGGAAGAATGACGAAGTTAAAAAGAGATGTCGCGCGATCCGTCATTTAATTTCACTGAATCCATCATTTCTCGTCCATCCGTCCCGTGACAGCTACCCCCAGCAGGACGTGCGCCGGTCGAAATTCCGGAATACATTAAAACTCTCGAACGAGGATATATTTCCACGCTGATCCGCGCGGCCATAACGGACAAAAACAATGGCCGGGGGGGAAAAAAGAGCCGTGGGACATCACGTATCGCGGCGTAACTAGAGACGAAAATTTCTGCTCGTGACGCGAAATCGTTTCGTGATGCAGGCTTTCACCGTAGTTAGCAAGGACGGCGCGGCGAGAAAGGGATGGCCGATGGAGAATGTATTTTCTTTTTGCGATTCCGCCATTTCATTCCAATTCGGCGCAACCGAACCACCGTAGCCCATCTTCCGCGCTATCCCACTTGCCTCTCTCTCTCTCTCTCTCTCTCTCTCTCTCTCTCTCTCTCTCTCTCTCTCTCTCTCTCTCTCTCTCTCTCTCCGTCTTTGCTCCCTCGACGACCTCGGCTATCGATTGCTGCCTGTCAATCGTCGAAAAAATAAATCTCGAAGTTGATTTAAACCGATACGTGCGGTAATTGACAATGGCTTATCGTATATCTGCCAGGCAGCGATTTCAAAACGGACGGTGCTCGCGGGGTGGAAAAGAGAAAAAGAGATGCATGCAAATAATCTATATCGTGTCTCCTTACGCGGCATCTCTTCCCGGTTTTGACATCACGCGTACAGTAAAGTCGACTGTGATTCGATTTAACGTTCACTTGATGGAAATCGACTTCCCTCCTCTCGCGCGATCGGCTTCCTGAGGGAAAGAAACGCTGCGTGGCGTGAACGTTAAGCCCGGTCTACATAGGCCGCGGTTTGCAAAACGCAAGACACTGAAAACACACGCACAGTTTACATGTCAATCTAACATTTATATGCCCAGAGAGGTTAGATTGACATGTAGACTGTGCGTGTGGCTTGCGTTTTGCGAACTGCGGCCTATGTAGACCGGGCTTTAGACAGAGGGGACGGCGCTTTATCAGCGGAGATATAAATCGCGGGATATTTTTCCATATCGAGTGTGCGCGATTCTCTGAAAAGCGACTTTCGCCTCGTCCCACCGTTCTCGCATTCCGCCTGATTTAACACGGATTCAATGGAAATCGCATCTTACGAGGAGTTTATTCGCATTTTCAGGACGATGCGACTGCCGAATAAAAAGGATTTATAATCAAAGTAGAGTAGATGGAATGCAGGGGACATATATCACTGACATCGTACAAATTGTAAATTGCGCAATGTATTTCGCAGTTATCTATTTGCGCAAAACTATCGCGGGTAATATTACATATAATAGGTAATACATCGCGCATTATCTCAAATAATCTCAAATTGAAATTAAGAACGACAATTCTGGGACAATTCCGCGGGACAGCTTGAATAATAGAACCAAGAGAGTGATATTACGAGAATGTTAAAACTAGGCAATCAGGTCATGATATTTCAATCTTTGAAATAATTCAATATGAGCGAAACTGTACGCTCCATCGATTTACATAACACTCACATTTAGCAACTGAAAAGTCACAAATGTAAAAAAATAATACAGTTGGGTCATCGAACAATTAGGTCAAAACGTTGCGAAGCTGCGAAATTATTCTTTACCTCTTCAAGTCTCTCTCTCTGTCCTATAGTAAAACATTTTTTTTATAAAAAAAAAAGAAAATCTCTGCAAACGAATGGAACAAACGACCATGACTAAACTCCGTTTTTATAGTCGCATTTATAGCCCGCTGCAAAACTCAACTGAAATCAATCTAGAGATATGGTTCAATAAATAAAACGTAAAAATTCATTTTCGATACATTACAATCGGGATTCAGTTTAAGAATTCCGATGAAATTTGTCACAAGACATAGCGTGATTTTTATTTCTCACGGTTCAGTGTTTGATTCTTGAGAAAAGCTCGAACGTATCTACATGTATATATAAATAGTTTTGAATACTGCAAATCAATAATCAATACGCGCTCGGTATAACATGGCTTCTCATTACACGAATACTACGAAAGCGTAAATTATTTTACTAAAACGACATAAATATGATAAATATGATAAATATACCATAGAAAAATCCTCGTAGCGCTGCTCGCCGAGTTTAATTTGTAAAAAAGCGTGTAGTAATTCTACGAGCGATGTCGCGTATTACGATACGTAGCAAACGTGTAGCGGAAACGCGACACAAAGGTGGGAGATCGCGATTATCCCTCATCCTTTAAAGTCACCCTTCAATTTCCCCTGACAAAAGAAGAGCTTTCGCACGGAAACGCATACACGGGAAGCTTTCGCGCAGGTGAGCAAGTCATCGAACGGCAATGACGATACGAAATTTTCGATAAATCCGATACATCGTTCGTGACAAGGGTAACTTTAAGGGGCTTTTATATTGCCAAAAACTTCCATTTATGACAGACCGCTAATGACACGGAGCTCGCTTTTTCCGCTCAATTCGCGCGTAGAATTCTTTGTTAACCGTACCGCGTAACTCTGTATAGACAACATAATAACAACACGAGTTTTTAAACACGTTTTACTATATCTCCGCTGTACTTTTATATATATATATATATATATATATATATATATATATATATATACTCACAGGAAAAATTTCAATATAGAAAATAAATTATGAATAATATGCGAATATGCGATGCGCAAGAAATCCGGATTGATACATCAAGTGTCGAAGAAAGATAGTTTTCTTTATTTGTCTGAGTCATCCCGATATAAAAGCGTTCGTTTAATTAGAAGAATTATATTTGCATTATACATATGTATATATTTGTATATATAAATTATAAGTCTAAAGAGATCACGTACTAATGGCGTTTTTCGAGCGGAAGTAAAATTAACCGAGAGAGAGAAGGTGACTAAAATTCAGAAATGTGCTGAGGAAACCGTAATCTTCGCATTGTATAATGAGAAATTACGCGACGAACTAATGGGAGATAAGAACATCCCCGCTCTTATTCAAGGTATTTACGTACAAAGGGTCGTTTGTCGAGAGGACTTAGCGACGTAGCGACGAGATCATAAAGCGGGTACGAAACTCTTTGGCCGCCTTCCTTCTGCTCCGCGCTCTTTTTTCCACGTCAAAGGAGTATATGCAAAAATGCGTGCCAGACGGCGCTTTTGCAAGCGCATAAAATGCATTGCAAATCGCAATAAGAACAATGACGTTAACATGCAAAATACCCATTCAACAGTTCCCCAACGCGGTCATTACGGTAATTTAATTATCCGATCGATTCTAGTGCGTGTTGAACTACTGGGTATACCGTGTTGTTTGTCTACAACACAAATTGCTTTATAATTAAGAAGAAACTTTTCGAGACCTGCCATACACACCAGAAACAAATAATACAGCAAGCTCGTTGCGGTAACGAACACACGGACAATCAATATTAATATAGTTATACTTCACAATCGCGAATTGTCATCGACTGCGCTTGATAGCGATGAATCTCGTACATAGAAATTTAATAGGAATCATCATTCTCTCTCGTCTCTTTCGGCGACATTTAATCGTGGACGCGCGAATGCGATATTCTCCGAAATATGGATTATAATTGAAAGCCGAATTACACTGATAATGATCGCCATCGGGGAACGTCCGTCATTGTTCAAAGTATCCGTTGATAACAACCTCGGAAGGAGCGTTTTACGGAAGAAACTCGTACGCTTCCGGCGGGATGTACTCATAGATAACTATGAGTTATTACTCGATAATGATGTAACTAGGAAGCTTCCATAAAAGAGCATCCTGCCCTCGTTCAAGATATTCGCGTATAGAGGGTTGTTTGTCAAGCGGATTTGCCAACAAGATCACATGAACCGAGCGAGGGAATCTGAAACTCTTTGCCCCTATAGTACATTCATAATGTTCCTACGCCTTGTACGCCATAATATGCCATCGAAATACGCGTCTCTTTCAGGGCGGGTCGGTATATAGATGAAAGACATTAATGTCATGAGAAGAATATATAGCACAAAATCCATTAATTGATGTAAGAATCAAAAGAGCCTTTTACGGAAAAAAGAAAACTTATATATTTGCTAACAACGTGCTTATACTGAGGAAATTTTATTAACGTTAAATTTTACATGTAATATAACGCTATTGTAGCATTAAAAAATGATAATTTTTGGTGGTTTTTTAATGTCCCGCAAAATATCCCGATTTTTTTCAGAAGTTTAATATTTTAATATAATTTCCGTTTTTTTTTAAACTACATTTTAAAGATTCGTGATGGAATCGATGCATCTTACAAGTTTGGTAAGTGCGACGAATTGCGAAACCTGCACGTTCGATGCAGCGATCCATCGTAATACTGCCTCGTTCAATCTTCGTTTCAACAGTTCGGTCGTACGATCTTTGGTCGAACGATAACCGAGGACCACCCTCGGAGAGCCAGCCCAGCTCGATGGATAATTCCGCGCGAATCTCTCTCTCGTGTACGCAGCGTGAAATCGCATGTGCGTCGAATCGCCCCGAATTCGTTTATGAAAAGGACACAGCCTCGAAAAAGGGCTAAGCTGCGAAACAGATAGGAGGGACCGGCGCGCCGGGAGACAGCGGACCAGCGGAAGACGAAGAAAAATGATACAGGCTAACGACACATCCCACGAGAATGACCGCCCCGTGACGGATGTTTGCAAATTACGACTCGTGTCCGCGAGGGAGGAAATCATATTCCTCGGTGTGATTTCGAGTTCCCTTGTGGATATTTTTGCAAGGTCGCGCGGGATCGGAAGGGAAGGGTTCCGGTAGCATGTCATTATGATATTTCAAACGAATGCCACGTAGCACGACGAACTATGAAACAACATTACGAAGATGTAGGTATCCGTTTCTCATACGAGAATGACAAGACATTTCCGTGATTACCCTCTGATATCACAACTTCTCTCGCGTTGAAAAGTAGATGTAATGGTATCGTGGTTGACGTTATGACGTACCTTTGTTATGCAAGCAGCAATAGTAAACGTGAACAATTATTAATATTTGTTACATGGATTTAAAGCTATATAGATCTTCTTCCAACATTTTCAAAAAATACGGAACGATATAAAATATCTCCAGATATAAATTACATTTTACTACAGTTATCAAGTAAATTATGTCATCAAACTGCGATTCTCCTCTTAATTATTCATTCATGAGGAGAAAAAAAATTTTGTTTCAAACTTACAAATATTTTATGCCTCGAGCATTTGACGAGTGACCCTCTTTATGAGAGAGAGTCAACGAGGACTTTCATCAAATCGGATCCGCGATCCTCGAGACTTATAGATATTCGCGCGGCTCTGTCGCGCCCGAACACAAAAGGAACTCGTTAAAAGTTTATCGACCGTCGTTCGTATATTTTCTCGCAATTTACCGGGCGAGTGATATAGATATCGTCCGATTCCGCCTTGAGAAAGATAGATAATGGATGCATCTCCGGATGCAGTCGGAGGAGAGAAGATAATGGATGCACCTCCCGCGGCCTCTTCCTCTTCACGTACGGGGTCCTGCAAGGATTTCCAACCCCATCACCCGCCCCTTCTCCCCTCGCCCCAATGTCGACAGACATAATTGGACAAAGAAATACGAGGAGACTGGCCATGGATTTCCTCCGTGGAGCCAAAGTCACCGTCTCTTTTTCTCTTCTTTCTCTCCTTCTCTCTTTCTCGCATATGCCACGTCGTTTTCCGCCTCCTCTATCCCGATTATTCAGTCCGTTGTAAAAATGAAATCACCGCCGACGATCGGTCATGCCGGAGGTTTTCTTAAATATTCTAAATATCGTGTCCCCCCCTCCCTGTCCTGATATATCACGAGCTCTTACATCCGGCGATTTGTCGCTTCGAGCCTCGAGCGTTATCGGAGGGAGAACTCCCTTCATCTGGCTAACTTAATGCGCTCTCTCTTCCAGGTAGTCGATTATTAATTGACAAAGGCGGGAGCGACGCGAAAAATGTACTTAAACTTGGCTCGTTAACATTATCCTTATGGACTCCGCCGCTTTGCGTAAAGGCTCCGCGGCGCTCCTGGCGAAGTTAATTTATCCTTATCGGACGGGGATTATTACCGCGTAATTATTCGGCGTTCTTGCGCGACTTTGTAGACCGAAGTATCGTGGCAACCGATAACGCGCGCGCGCGACTAGCCGAGCGCGGAGCCAACGGCGTTGCTTGCGCTTATTTTTAAACAGACAGAATCATTGTAAACTGTCCACAGTTTATCGATCGCAGTGTTTATCGGAAAACAACATCAGCGTTGTTTTGAAACTTTAACTCGCAATGTCTAGTTTTATCCATATTATGCTCTTATTTCATTTTATTGTTCTTGAACGTATTAGTAACGGTTATCTAATTCCCAGTTAAAATACTTATCTCTCGATTAACGGTTTTACGAATATCGTCACGTTATTTGTGTGCGAAGGAAATAGAACGCTGTAGTAATGTCGCGAGTTTAAGGATTAACTCGTGCATAGCGGGTTTCGAAAATACTGACCTACTAACAACCGCATATCATTCCACGCGTTATTTAGCGAGCGAACCGTCGCGCGTGCCCACGGCGCGGTGGCGGCCCAAAAACAATGCTCCAACGCGGTTATCCGATGCCGGAGGAATGAAATATAAAGCGAGTCAGGCGCGAGCGAATGAAAAGCGACAACCGATTGCCGGTGACATATTTTACGTGATCGGAACACCGGCGGTGATCTCGTCGGACAATCGGGCTTATCCCACGTTGCCGAGATCGCCGCCACGATTGAGGTCTCTGGATCGGGAGCGAGGTCACGAGCGGAGTCAAGCAGCTTCGCTGCTGCACCGTCGCGTCATTTCGAACGGTAAATCAACGGGGTTAAAAAAGTAGCGGGGCGATGCCGGCGGCGTGGCGCGGGGTATAGAAACTCACCGAGCACACAAGATCAAGGCGCGCATTAGTTGCATTTGACGTTGAAGCGTCAGCTGCATCCGCGTCGCGTCGCGTTGCGTCGCGTCGTACTACCGCGCACATTTGCATGTGCACCGTGTCGTCATCGTCGTCGTCGTCGTCGATGTCCATGTCTTGTCAGCGTCGAATCCACGCTCGACTAAAGCTGCGTTCGGGGAGCGCGCTATTAGCGCTATTTGCTTATTCTATCCTTGTTCTACACTTGATGAGCGATAAAGATAGAATGATGCAATAGCGCTAATAGCGCGCTCCCCGAACGCACCCTAAGCTGCAAAAGAGACGCGAACACGTGCGATACGACGATGAGTCTCGGATTCCAATGCGTTTTCTCTCTTCTACCGTCGCGTCGTTCGATTTTCTTCATTGTTACTTTTTCCTTTTCTTGTAAAAAGAACACGGAAAGAAAGAAATTTGATGTATTCTCTGACAATGTTTTATGTGCAATATTGCCGTAATTTACCGATCCATCTGTTACGATCAGTTAACATGATCAATCGTAAATCTAGTTAAATACAATATTTGTACACAGTGTGTAAATGGATATGCACTACCGCTCAAAAGTATTTGCCACCCCAGAAAAAAAATAGAAAAAATTCTAGTTTTTTGCAGCAATAATTAAAGTAGAGCTTAATTTAAAGTAGAGATTATTGCATGGCATGTACTCATTGTTACCTTATACAAAACTGTTATGTTATGTTGTTATCCTTTAATTCCTTACTACCTATCTTTATGTAATTATTTTGCGCACGGAAAATCTCAAATAATAAATACATTTTCCGAGACCATCACGTTGATGTATTTAATAAGCCAAAAATCAATTACAAAATTCAGGATACCAAAAACTGTGTAAGTAATAAAAAAACGTGATGGCCACATTAATAAGGCGAAAATTTAAAATGATGTTATTTTCTTGTCGAATCATTGTTTAACATTATTTAAATAACATGTAACTACCTATGCAATAAAGACATGTACCAAATTATTGATTTTTTAATTAACATTTTATTAATAAACTCATCTCTGACAAATTTCTTTAAGATGGCAAATACTTTTGAGAGATAGTGTGTTTATTTTTCTTTCTTTATATATATATTGTTTTGAGATGATAGAATAATCGCAGTACGACGTAATGCTATAATTAAACGGATAATCGATATTGTGCGGGCTTCACAATGCTTTTTAAAATATTTATTCGAGGTAAAAGCACACTTATCGGATGGTTAAATGCTTCCTTTTTTTCGATTTCAATCGAAGATAATGGCAAACTAATCGCCAAGATCATCTTGATATGTTGACACAAATTTGCAACACATATTTCTTTCACTTTTCTGACAACAGATTTGAGTGCATTTTATAATTTTTCTCATATCATAAATGCTTTTTCTCATATTTTAAAACTATAAGCGAAACAAAATTAGGGTAATTATGCAGTATAGGGGAAGCACCTCCGATGACCTTGACCTTGACATATGTTGTCAAGATCACCCTCCTGAGTGACCTTCAGAAGGTTTTAGCCGTCGCTCGTTTTTTATTAAAAAATTATAAACAAAAAAAGTTTCGAAAATATAGCAGTTATTTTAGGTACTGAGATGCATAAACGACTAATATTACGTTTTTCTTTAAAACAGAGAATACTTTATTTCGCGAGAAAGTCGCTGCTTTACCAAAACAAACCATTTAAAGCAGTAAATTGTTGATAATTTGAAATTTTTTTGTTAAAGCAGAGAATACTTTATTTTGCGAAAAAATTGCTGCTTTACCAAAACACAACATTTAAAGCAGTAAATCGTACCTATGTAGGTTAGTGACGCGCTTTAAAAGTATTTAAGTGTTTAAAGCGCGTCAAACCTATATATGCACCTATATATGCTATATTTTCCAAACTTTTTTGTTAATAACTTTTTAACGAATAGCGAGCGACGGCTAAAACCTTCTGAAGGTCACTCGGGGTCATGACCTTGACAACATATATCAAGGTCATTGAAATCGGTGAGGTCGCCAAACTTTTTTTTGTTAATAACTTTTTAATAAAAAACGAGTGACGGCTAAAACCTTCTGAAGGTCACTCAGGAGGGTGACCTTGACAACATATGTCAAGGTCAAGGTCATCGGAGGTGCCTCCCCTATACTGCATAATTACCTATTTTGTTATGTATTCGATACAGTAAACAATACCATATGTTTTATAAATATCAATTGTCAACGTAAGATATTATAATAATAATTGTTATTTTTTTCAGTTGCTAGAGAATTTTTGTTACTAATCTACCCTTGTGAAAAAAATGTTGCTGTAATCCGATTTGATATTTGCGCAAATATAAGCGCTATAGAATTCTTTATTCGCGACTACGAAATCTCTTTTCGATTACAGCACGCATGTGAAAATATTCCGTCACACAACGAATTCCATGGGGATAAGCTTCATTCGCATAAACGCGAATACGAGGATCACAGGGATGATCATTCTTCCCGCATTTTTATCTCTTACCGCCTACAATTCGTCAACATTTTAAACACAAGTTTCTGCATCATCGATATTGGATATCGCAACCGCGCGCGGTCAAATTTTGTGAGATCGCGCGGTGATATCTTGACACCGGCGGCGCAGAGCTTCTTTTTTTTCAATTCAAGTCCACACGACCACCTGCCGGCGCAAAGAATGTTTAATATCAGATTTCATGCGGGATCGCGTCGAGAAAACGGGCCTTTCGTCGGGGGTCGTCCCGCCGCTCCGTGCCGCGCCGCGGCCGTCATGAATGATGCTCGGCCAGCCATCAAACGCGATAACGGCTTTGTTTCCGTCCGGCGTAAATCCCGCCGGAAATTCCGCGACGGAATACCGCACGCGCGCGAAGACTCCGAGGTTGCCTCCGAGAGAGAGCCCATCAGCAACGAAGCTTCTCCGGCGTGGTTTTTCCTTTCGGATCTCCCGTCATCTCTCCGGCTGGTCTCCCTTCGCGCTCCTGCGCACGTTACGCTTCGTCCTTCTAGGTAACCGTCTCGGATCACGACGACGACGACGACTCACAGAGCGCGCGCGTCGGGATTGCATCCAAAGAAATTTATATTCCTGTGGGCTTGGATATTCCAGGATGACTCGCGCGGAAAATCTGGGGACGGGCGACGAGTTATGCTTTCTTTTCGAGAGACGTAGCTCTCCTTTCTCTCTTCCTCTCGCGAAAATAAGTATGCGTACGCCGCGTGCGTCGCGTTTTTCTTAAATTAGAATCTTGCCGCAACGCGATGCGGACGTTCCAACGTTCCTGCAGGAACGTCTTTGCGGGATGTCGAAAGTATGTTTAATATAATTGAAAATAATATGTAAACGCGATAACGCTGGGTATCCTGAAATTGTGACGTACCTCGAAAACGAATTCGAAATTTCTAGGGAATTAAAAGCATGTCAGTTCTCTTTTAGGCGAATCGGCGAATCGGACTTACTAATTAGCTACGATAAAACAGCTCGTTAAACGAAAACTGTCTTAAAACTTAGAGAAACCTCCGATTCGCCCTGTGATCCGATTTACCTCGGTCTACCCTAAGTTATTTGATGGATAGAGTATCATTTTAAAGAAAGATTGTTATTGAATTTGGCGAGAATCGGTGAAGAGATTACTGATTTCTGCTTAAAAAGTGTATAAGATGTAGGACAGACCGAGGCGAATTCGTCACAATCGTCACTATTTTTTCGGTGCCGATTTTTAACAACAAAACAAATAATTTTAGTAAAATGTGGTATACCGTTGTAAAGAGTCAACCCTTGACTACAAAATTTTACGGACATTTTTGGTCTACTTTGTTCAACTGGTATAAAATGAAAACGACAAAAGTGCAAAAATTGAAATGTCAAAATTGCCGTGGCGGAGTCGTCACTCCAATCTTGGACTGAATTTTAAATAAAAATTCATAATTCCGATCATGAAAAATGATAGGATACATTTTATTAATTATTTTTTAAATAGAAAAAATAGAAACATTAATTAAAAACACGATGGCGGAAAATAATTGCAAGAAAAGCGCACACACTTATATGCCCTACACTCGCACAAAACGCACTGTTTCTCGTCAGCTCTATTCTGTCATCTCTGAGCACACGCAGTACATTATTATCCAAGTCCTCGCCCGAATCCGACCATTGTTGCTTCTTTGATTTTGATTTTCGCCTGAAGCCTCCATGATATGGCTTGGTGGCGACTTCGCCCCGGACACAGATTTCAAGTTTGATCGCTCATGAAATAGTAGAAATCAACGAAAATGAAAAGTTTTTACTGGATTTGTGTTCAGCATGCATTACTCTTCAGAATCACATCTCGAGATTCGGAGAGAAAATAATATTTAAAATATTTAAAATTTTTGACGCGCAAAAAATTTTACTTTTGACCTCCGAAAACACGTTTGCTTTAATGAAAATCACAACATGGCATATAATCTCACTAAACTCCGTTAGTCACATAGACACCATAAGTAGTGTTTACAATATTAATGGCGACTTAACACAACATACAGATTTCGAGATAATTGTAGTGACGACTGTGGAGTCGGGGTGGCCCGGGGTCTCCCCTACTCTTCAAACCATTCAACCTTTGTTTAAAACATTTTTTTCTATACGAATTTTTTTTCTATCTTATAATTTCAGAGATATTCAGCCAGAAAGAAAAAAGAACCGATTTTTTCAAAGGGATGATGTTTCACCCCCTAACACGCGTATGGGCACATATAAAAAAATATGCATTTCTTATTTTTATCTAGAGAACAACATACTAAAAGCTCATCAAAATCGGAGAGGAACACTTTCGTAGGTTTCTTTTGTTAGTAACAAAATCGTAATTATTACAAAAATAAAAGAAATAAACAAAAAGTTAATTTCACTTTGAATGAATAAACTTCCAATCATCACTCTTACTTATTTCTATACATTTCTCGCATATAATTTTTAATAATTCATTCACATAAACCTTCCGTACAGCCTATAAAGTAAAAAAAAATATGAAAACACAAATGAAACCATGCTATGTAAATATTACAATGTAACGACATTGAAGTTATATCATATGTTTTAATATGACAGGTTATCATATCAAATAAATATACATTCAATGGCAGAGACACTTATCGTAATCATGTATTTTCTATTCTTCACTGTACAGATTATGTCGCGTGGGGTGTATACTATACTATATCCCAGTCTAGTTTGCAATGTTTTTTTTGTGTAATTACAAGCTGATTGCGAAGTGACTCGGAAGAAGTTAATTATACGTTCCTGGAAAGGTACTGAGAACAGCAGCACTTGCACATGCCATATTCACGAGTTACATAAAATGATTGGGATGGATCCTACATCTCCTACACGTCTGTCGATATGTTGTAAATTATGGCAAAATTTTGTTCTTCAAATTTGAGTGGGGATTAATAAAATATTTCGTTATTTAACAATTTACTAAAATATTTAACGTTGAAAGACGAGAAAGTTGTAGCAATAATGGCTTTCCGTCAAATTTTTATCAAGTTGGAATCGATTCCAAGTTACATAAACCGTCAATAAAATGTATATCGTTACGAGCTTATTAGTCGATTAAGCAAACATCGCCGGCAGCAGAATTTAATTTCTCCTCACATTCAGCATATATCTGCCTGGAAATTATATTTGTTAAATGAATTGTTAGTTGTTATACCAATTAAAAAGATGCCAATTACCGTTGTTTATAGAATATTAAATTATTTGATAAATGACATAACGTGCAGGAAGAGTTACTAAAACTACCGACGTTCATAATATGCTTTATTTGATTTAATATATGCGAAACGTCGACATATAAATATACACCGGTAGAAATCGTGATTATGCTAACGCGTTCAATTAATCAATTTAATTAATTGCTCCTTGGCTCGCAATATGCGCAATTTTAACGGAAAACACGTTGTTCCGAAACTTTAGGAAATACCGGGGGTTAGAAGGATAATCCGACCCAATCTTGCTGAAATTGCATCAAAACGAAGTTATTTTACTGCGCGTAAAACGACGAAGTGGAGTTTTCGTAGCGCGCTCCCGCGCGTAAAAAAATTCGAGCAAGAACTCGCTGGTGAATTCCACATGCGAATGCTGCAACAAAAAGGCTCCAACGGCAAACTTAGGAGGCTCACGCCGTGAATCCGTGCATCACACGTTGCTCCCGTGTGTGCGTAATTCTTTTTCGTTTCTTCCTGTGTATGTTATTTCTTGTTCTGTCGGCCGCGCCGCGCTGGGCAAGCGAAATGCAACGACAGAAACGGGGTGACACCCCGTATTCGACGAAATGACGGCGCACGTCGACCGTGACGAAAATGGGATTTAAAAATCGTCGAGCGTATCGAGAGGTAATAATTTAAGTAAAAAGTAATAATTCAAGTATTTAAATAGAGACGAGTCAGAAGGGGGATTATATATATATATATCTTCGACGCGCCCAAGTGTTAATCTTGTAAAATGGAAAATCGAGAAGACAAAGCATAAATAATGGAACGTGCACATATGAGGCGTGTATACTATCAATGCATCTTTCGCATGAAAAATAATCCTTATCTCTAACGCAATAATCTTTATCTCTCCCTCTCTCTCTCTCTCTCTCTCTCTCTCTCTCTCTCCCCATAATTATGGCAAGATGAAACGTAATCCTGCTACCGGTGACGAGAGGACGCATATCGTTTTTCGTTAAAGCGCATTATTAAACACCATGAGAGTGACGCGTATAATTACGCTCTGAAAGAACAAACAGCGGGGGGTTTAATTACGCAATTTTTGCGCACAGAACAGCCCATCGACAAAAGCGTAATATAATATGTTTACACGTTGAAAGCTGCGCGCCCGGGGTCTCTCTTTCATGCGAATATCGCGATGATAATAAATAGGGAACGTTATCTCTCGCGTTTACGAGAGAAGTAAACCAAACGACCCTTCCCCGTAACGAACCTTCGTGTATCCTTGCAAAGCATCCTTAGTGAAGTCGTATGTCAAAGCGCAGGTATAGGTTAATTATATTATACGCTCTACATACGCTCTTTACACACGGCCCACGCACCTATATCTATCTCGCGCGCATATGTTTTGTAATCCTTAGTCCTCAAAGGCAGATCTTTGCGCACCTTATGCACGATTAGCTTGATCTCTCCGCGCGTATAGGTATTAGACGCTCACCCTTCTGTGAGGGGAGCTGCTTAACGCTCGTGGCTATGTACACAAAGTTCAAGTCAACGATACCTATCCAGTGGCTATCCACTCGCGTTAAATGGTTAAATGATGGGAAAACAAACTTTTTTTTAATAATATCTCTCAAGGACTTCAGGATGCGTTTCAATAATAATGACATGATACACGTAGTGCAACATTATAATAACAGGCATAATAATAACAGAGATAATAGCATTGTATGTAACAATAATGGTAGTTATTAATTGCAATCGTACTGGCATAATAATTACGAATGATACCACAAAGCGTTGCCGTATATCAAATTTCGCTGTACGCTACAGTGGATTATCTATCTATGTCATTCAGCGCGTTTAGAAAATCATGTATTACAAAATGATGAATTCGAGTGTACATAAATACCTATTATACTTCTTAATATATTTAAATATGTCGAATCCTTTTTAAATATATTTGAAGAATTCGCAAATTTGGACAACCAAATTTCGAGACTGAAAACACAGATATATAATATGGATGCATATTTCAAGGATCCTGAAGGAGAGAGAAACTGATTTTTTTCTTTTTCTAATTTAGATATAGCGCACGGCAACTTTACGCCCGAGGAGGCCCCGACCACCGAATCGCCTATCCAGAGTGATGTCTTCGTCGAGAAGAACGGCGCCGCCGAGGGCGAGCTTCCGGTTTCGACGGCGAAACATGACGACCCGACGTACATGGCGATCGTGATCGGCGTGCTGACCGCCGTAATACTTTCACTCGCCGTGGCGATATTTCTGATTGTTTCGCGACATAGGCAACGCAAGTGCTTCGCCAGCCCTATGACCGGTAAAGCCCCATCGCATTTAGGATCCACCTGCGCCACCGTCGAGAAAGGCGCGGCTCTGATGGCGTACACCTTGGAGGACGATGAAAGGTACAATCGATTACTTGTTGAAAAATAAGAAAAAAAATAACGTATAAAGAGGAAACGAAATTGCTAAGAACAGTGCGATCCTAGACAACGTAAAAAAAACCCGGGGTGTAATTTCTTCGATGCGCTCTCTCTCTCTTTCTCTGTCGCGTATATTAATAGAATTTTCTTACGATTAAAATACGCGCATTGTTGAAAGATAAAATAAAATCGCATGATTTTAAAATAATCTTCAACATTGAGTCACATATTCGAATTGAAATATGATATGATATCTTGAATAATTATAACTTTATAATAATTTAAGTAATTAATTAAATATGAATTTAATAGAAAATAACTTTATAATAATTAAATTTGTCAGCTAGTAAGATGGAGCAACTTTGAATGATGTTTATTACTTTTAGTCGGTTCTTATTTATTGCGTGACCATGGATGTCTAGACAGCCGGATATAGGACCATACGAATACTCGCTTTTGCATCGCGAAGCGTGTTTAACGGTAATACACGACCGCGTCGTACGAAGCCGTGCTCTCCTCATTTCTTCCAAGTTTGTGTCCACACGCTCAGATGACGGAAGCGGCCTTCCAATAAACTTTCCATCCACCGTGCTCGTTAGCGAACGTCCAATAACGTCCAATAACGGACATCCTCGGGCAATATATCGAGTTTGTGCGGCACGAATGTCTCCAAAGGAGAGATCCTACAGCCGCCTCGTAACTCCGAAGCATCCCGCACCAGGTTTCGGCATCGATCCCTCTCCTCCCGAGCCCCCCCTCTGTCCGCTTTGTGCAATCCGATATTGCAGGTTGCGAGCTTCGTAGCGAAAGAGAGGAACGTGTAACGTGTAACTTCAAGTAGGCGTGCGAATGTTGCGCCGCCGGTCCTTTGACGGATCGCGTGTGCTCCGCACACATGATACTAAAATTCTCGAGCGGAAAATATATACTGCCCTTGAAAACCAAAGATCCGTATACAATCCGCAAAGTCGGAGTCATTCCAATACATTTTGTATGCGTAATTCTCTTTAAATGTGAGGCGGGTCGAATGTAATATCCGACCGCATTGATATTACGATTTAAGTGAGGCTGTTTATGTATTATATGCACAGCTCGAGTAAGGGACTGATAAAAGATGCCTATTGCAATTGGAGTTAATAAATAGTAGATTATATGATAAATATATCGAGTCACATATGCCCAGAAGGGAATATATGTTGCACCGTTATTTCTTTGCGACTATAATCGGAGAGCGCGAGTGATGTAGCTAAGAAATTATCAGCCATCGTAATCTGACGAGAGATGGAACGCGATCTGAGCTATTAATCGATCGCTCCTCTTTCAGATACGCGGGCGGTTCTCTGCCGACTTTGCCCCGCGATCTCGGGAATCGTCTCTTAGACATCGTGAAGTTGGACGACTACCAAGAGCCGTATCAGGCGCTAAAGTACGCGCCGTACTACAGCTACAGCACCGTCGTTATGGAGATGAAAGACATGATGCTGAACAACAAGGGCACCAACATCAATCACTCAGGTATGCGGCGCTCGAACGCGTCTTCACCTACATCCATACATCTACACACACGACATCCATATACCTATACATCTACTCGTGACTATATTCGCGCACTCGCGCACGCTCGTGCAGACACACATATGTACGCACTCCGCGTACACACATTCGAACAGCCGTGGCTCCTGTGCCAACGGCCGTGCACCTACATATACGGTCCCGGCAACAAAGCATTCGCCCTGACCGCAATCAATACGCCATCCCCTTCTGCGCTCGCTCCTCCTTTGCTATATCATCCGCAGCGGTGTACGCGAACGGTGCAGTTGACACGTCGTACGATTATGCGGTACCGGAACTCGGCACGGTGCCCCTGCTCAATCAGGATGCCGGCGCCGGCCGCGGGGCGACCGTCTCCAGCGCCACCGGCGACCAGGACAGCTTCTTCTCCAAGAGCTCGCGGGCCACGAAGACCGAGGACAAGAAGGTGACAGATTCATATCTCTTAGTACTTTATGAGATCATTTTATATTCGTTTTTTAATGACGTTAAGGCTTCTGGGCTTTTTCCCGACATCTCATGAGATGTGACGTCAAAAGCGAGAAATGTTAAGAATTGACACGTTGAGAATTCTTGCGTAGTATTTCCAATTAAAAAGATATTTGCTTAAAATAATACTACAGATCATTTCAGCACACTTCGAAAATACGCCGAGTTGAAGTTAAGTCTTACCCTTTTCCCTTGACAGTTAATAAACAGCCGTAAAATGAATGTAATATGAAATTTAGTCATGCGCCTGCGCACAAGCCTGCATCGTATCACATTCGTTTTACGGCTGTTTATTAACTGTCAAGGGAAAGAGGTATAGATCTCAACTCGGAGTATTTTCGAAGTGTGCTGAAGTGATCTGTAGTGTTATTTTAAGCAAATATCTTTTTATTTGGAAATACTACGCAAGAATTTTCAACGTGTCATTTCTCGCTTCTGACGTCACATTCCAACATAGCTGCGACGAGTACCCATCAGGAACATTAATTAATGATATATGCGTCAAGCCCACGAACCTAGATGTCGAAAACCAGAATGTAACAGAAATAATTTTGCAATTTTAAAATGAACAAGATGAAATCTTTCGTTAACTTTAATGGTATCTCAATATTATAAGAGAAAGGACTCCGCATGATTTATAATATTTTATATGAAAAAAAACGTTTCTTTGGCCATTTTTTTTGAATTTTTAATATGTTGTAGTACTTGTGTGTGTCTCTGATGAAAAGTTACAAATTTTATCAACTTTCTATGATTAGTTTCTGGATCAAGTTATAGGCATTTGAAAATAGCGTTCACCGTTCAGTGTTATTTTTGCAAAAATTCAACATTTAAAAATATCTAAGTACACCTAACCTTTTTGTTTAAAACATTTTTTCATGTACCTCACGGTGTCAGACACATTCAACTCGTAATCAAACACATGGAAGTTTTTTCGAGGGGTTGTTTTAACTCCTAAACATGCTTCGAAGCCGATAAAAAAATACGTATTTGTTATTTTTCTCTACTCTAAAACATATCCAATACCCATTCAAAACATATCCAAAATCGGTGAGAGACCGATGAGTTCCAAACATTCCCTTGTAAAGCTAGGAAAATGGGGTACATGATTTTCATTCAATTGATTCCATGATTGCATTTCTTCTATGAAAATTTGCGGCTTTTATTCGTGCTTTTACTATATTAACTATTATTTGCTATTGGGGGTACTTCAACATATTAAAAATTTAAAAAAATTGACCGAAAACATTTTTTTTTATATAAATTGTGCGGGGTCCTTTAATAACGATCCAATGCAGAAAAAAGATTCCATTAAATATCAATTTTTAATATAAATCAAATTATTTATCTTTATTGACTTTAGAGAAAACGTCTTGAAAAAACCAAAAATATTTTTTTGGATCTTTGTATGTAAACATACGTTAATATTATATTTCTCGTTTAACATTTGTATTTTACTACGTTATTCAATAAATAGGGTAGAAAAATATCTTTAGCTTAATTAGCACGGTATATTATATATATATATATATACAGGACAGTTTTTTGAATCTGATTACATATATATGCGTTATATTCCAGGACTGTACATTTCAAAAAACGTAAACAGTCCCGGAACATACCTCTGGACCTACATATATATATATATATATAATTGTGGGTATTGCAAGACGATGAGAATCTATATTAATCAAGAAAAGGAAAGGCGATGGCATTAACGTTTAACGAATACTGCCGACTGATTTTAATGTGCGCTCTATAAATAAAAAGCCGAAAAAAAGTGCGCGCCGTTTTCGTGCCATTAAACGTAACTTTTCACCGGTCGGAGATAAATTCGCAATTAATAATTTAAATCAATATGGTGGAACGAGAACGGAACATTTGGGGCGGATATACCTCCCGTGGGTACAGTATAACGTAGCTCGTATCCAGAATGCCAGAGCGCTATACGAGGGCGGAAAAGAGCGCGGGAACCCCTCCGGACCGACATTGAGCACGCGAGACGATCCCCTGGGCTCTCTATCGACATGAAAAGAATCACGGGATCGCGGCCGCGAAGATCAAGTTAAAAGCGAGCGTATAATAATCGGTATTGACGGATGTTTTTCTCCGGTGTCAACAATACGGCGATACCGTTCGCTGCTGATGGAGGCCGACAATACTTGATACCTCGCTTGATACACATGCAGTAAAAGCTGTCTTTGAAATGGCCGTTCGAGTTTATGCGCACCTTTCATGTATGGGAATAATATATTATAAGTAATATCATCTGATGTTTCTTCTATTATGCAATTACATGCTATGATCTCTGGATAAAAACGATTGAAACTGTATTGGTGAAATTTGTATCAAAGTTCAAAGTTATGCTTGTTTTCTATGAGTCTTACAAGATTCCTCAAATATATGTATCTAATATTTTCTAATCTAGATTCTCTAATCAATCTCTAAAAAATATAAAAAAAAGTGTAGATAACTTTACATTGTCGAAATTAAACATATTAATTGAAATCTTTTTAACTTTTTATGATCTTTGGATAAAAAATACTCAACGGTTGAAACTTTATTGGTGAAATTTGCATCAAAGTTATGCTTGTTTTCTACGAGTCTTACCAAGATTCTTCAATTATATCTAATATTTTTTAATCTAGATTCTATAACTAATCTTTAAAAAAATGTAAAGAAACGTTTAGATAATTATTTACATTGTCGAAATTAAACATATTGAAATCTTTTTAACTTTTACTGTTAACTAACTTCGTAATTTTCGTTGAATTATCGTTATCTTCATCACTTATTTCAGTATCCGTGATTGACACATAAAAATAAGAGTTGTTTCGTTATGTTTTCTCAGTATACCTAACTGCGCGACTGTAACTTCCACGCCTAGCACAACGCAAATAATTATAATTAACGCGACAGGAGCGACGTGACTTCGGAAAAGGGTAATTGGAACAAATCGCCGAACGCGGGACGGACGGCAAAACAGCCGGCGTGTGACGTCGCTCTGCTTAGACGATAAATCGCTATCGCGGCTCGTCCCACACGCGCCGGAAATAGAGCCGGAGTCTGGCGGCATAGTCAACGGGTTGTCCGCGAAATCGATCGATTGATCGCCGTCGTCGCACGGCCTGGTAAACGAACTCCCGTCGACAGGACACGTCGACAGGGGTCCTCTCGCGGATACGACCGCCGCTGCAAACCTGCATGCAACCCTCATGGAATGTATCATCATTACGCGGTTCAGCGGCTTTCGGTTCAGTCCGCTCCGTTAATTGCGGAGAGAAAGCGCGTCGTGTAATCACGTTTCCAACCGCCTCCCCGCCTCCAGCGGTGAAGCTCATCCAGTCGACATTGCAAAAATATCGCGCGATGATAGGGGTTGATTTCACGGCCAACCATCCCGGGATCGAGTGCCGGCGAGAGCATACGGCCCGTACAAAATTTTATGACGCAAGTAATCTCTTGTTTTAAGAGCCGTGTGACGCCCAATTTGTCTTAAAGTGGCGACAAAATACAGAAGGTACATGTTTCAGATGAATTATTTTCTGCAGAAGAAAATGGCTGATTTTTAATTGTATATACAATTATATATTTTAGAAATAACATTGCGCGCGACTATTTGTTTATTAATGCATTTTCATGAAGAAAATCTCGACAGTCAGCAAGTAAAATCACCCGCACGGTATACGGGAGGTTCCAGGTTCAAACCCTGGCTGGGGTAATATTTTTCGCAATAAAATTAAAAACTATTTAATTTAGAAATTACATCAACTGACCAAAACCATGGTCAAAATTAATAATGTCTCGATATTGATCTGAAAAAAGTGCTGTGTGAATCCGACAAACCAAGTTGGCTCACAGTTTTTCAATGTTCATATCGGAAAGACGTTATATATATTGCCAATCAGGTCGATTTAAATTACTTTAATTGTTATTCTATATACTGGCGAAAGAAATTTATTATTCTGTTTAGATAATTATGTTATATTATGCGAAAACTGGAAAACCGAAAAACGTTTCTCGTTGTGTTTATTATGGTTCGAAACGTAAACAGCTTATTCTGTCAAATTTTTAATAAACAAGTTTGTTTTAATGTATCTTTTAACACCTTTATTATTGCTCGAAAATTGGCCGTTTTTCGCTTTAATTAGCTGTTACTTTCATCGAGCGTAACATACCTAATTATTTTTATTGTGACAATCTTTATTTATATCTTGTTACGAATGCGAGAGGTCGCTCGAGTTATAATCACGCGGCGGACGATTTAGACATTCAAAGTGTTTTGTATTTTTTATTGCACAATATTCTGCCTTGGATCGGGATTCTATGGGAGATATAAGGGAGAATACTTGATAAGCATATTTGCCGCCCTGTTCCACGATCGATTCCCTCGAAGTCATGAATGCAAACAGCTTCTTCACTGTCGAGTGAGTCCTTTCTCTGCGCCGAGATACGCGATGTGTCCCGCGGATAGACACATCTGGTAATTGCGCTTTGCGTATACGGCGTTTCCGCGGCGTGAATCGAGATTGATCCGGGCACAATGCTCCCCGGGACGGAACGCTCCAGATCCGAAAGTGCCCGTGTCTACGTCGAGACGTCTGCGCGTGATTGACACCCGACAGCGCCACTCGAAACAGTCAAAACATTTCACCCCGTGTCGCAGCGAGTCTGGCCTTGACGCTTCGTAGCAATGCCAATCATCCTTCTCCGGGCGGATTCACTGTTATCCGTAAAACGGGGGATTACTCGGCGGTATACACCCGGACGCGTTCGACAATATTTCTTTTCATGTCACTCTCACTTATGAGAGACCATCAGGTTTCAGAACGACTTCCGCGATCAGTTACGTATACATATCCCCCGAATGAAAATAGACGATTGTGCACACAGCGTATTAACAATACGTTGTTGCACAAGTGCGTCCATTTTCCATATGAGTGCAACAATTCGCGTAACGGAATATTTATAAATCTCGTGTATTCCGATCCTTCAAACGATCCACGAAATCCGACAAGATTTCTATATGTTATTTCTCTTTACTTTAAAACGCTTTATTGCAATGTCCTATAATTTTTCACGTATCTCACTGAAATATTCTATAATCCCAGAGCGGAAAAGTATTTCGATGAAAGTAGCGAGCGAGATATATCGCGTCTTATCATCTAACATTCTGCGAGTTGGCTTTTACCAATCGACAATATTTCACGACCAATAGAACACTTGTAAGTTGCGCTACAGTTTCCGCGTGCTCGCTCTCTCGTGCACTCGATAATCCGCAGACGTGAACGCGAAGGATCGAAGGGGATAAGGCCGTTTGTCGAATGACGGCCGATAGATTCTGCGATACCCACGATGCGCGCTCTGGCGAGACTAGCGTGATCACAGACCGTTGATTATCGTCGGATAGCCCGCACAATGCATCTGCGCTTTCGTGTTGCAGTCGCCGACTCAACAGGAGGTACTCTCGGCCCTGAAGAGACGTCTGGAGCAGACCAGCGTACCGCTCTTCCCACGGCATCGCCTTCGCATGCTCTCCAAACTCGCCGAAGGCGCCTTCGGAACGGTAATTGACATTGGTTATTACACAATTACACCCCGCGAATAATAAGTATTTATTCCCAATTAGACACGGGCAGTGGATAAATCGATAAACTATCCATCAACGAACCTTGATTAGTGTAACGTCTATTACGCTAATAAATCGCACGGGCGCTTGATTTTTTTGCGTGATTGGGCATCTGGGGTGATTTTTACACCCCAATTAAAAATCATTGTTATTAATTACATATCGTATATTTTTTATTGTTTTATAATTTATTAGTATTTGTTAGTAATTTATTAGTGATTTCCAGTACTTAAGGATAATATAGATTTATTCAACATTATCTAAAAAAAAGTAAGAACAAATCAAAAAAATATTTAAAAACATAAAAGAAGCACATTAAAATTACTGTGACGTGAACTTCATTTTTTGATACTGAGATGTAAAAATCCCAGGCGCCCGTTACCAAGTTAATGCTGATGAAACTTCAACTTTAGAAACTTGCAAAAACAGCTTAATTTGTGATTATTTGTGCATCTAGTATATTATAACTTATACTCTCTAATTTGTTTTGAAAATTATCTGGTGTAATTTTGAGAGATATGGAATTACTTTAGTGTAACGTAGAAAAATTGTTACGCCTTACGCCGTTATAACAATTAATTTATCAGCGTTATCCATTGCCATGTAATTTTACACGAATATAAAGCAAGTTCGTCCTATCCCGCGTGAATTTGCGCGATGTGTCGCAACTCCTCCGTCGACGATCGCGAAATCAATCCGTTTGTTGGGCGCGCGGCGCAGCGCGCACAGGCAATTCAACGTGCACAGGATGCGCAACAATACGTCGATTAATGAAGTGCCCGGGACGCGTTATTCTTCGCCGGCACAATGGCGCCTCGTCGGGGTCGTCGAGGATAATCAGTTTAGGATGCGTTAGAGCGGCTAATAATTCCCTTTTGTTTCCTGCCTCGGGTACCGACGCGTCGTTAATGATGACAGGCGAGCAGGAGGAGGAGGACGAGGAGTAGTAGGAGGAGGAGGATCGCCGAAACGTTCGCTCGTTCGTTTCGCACAGTTCGCCAGTTGCCGCGTCAGACTTCCGTGGACGCGGATGCATCCGCATGCAGACGCGATCGTGCGAGACTTCCCACGAGTACGCAAGATCGGTCATGTCGATCTCGAGTCCCGGTCGACTTGCGAGATCGTCGAATCTCTTACGCGGAAGTCGCAAAAGGATACAATCGTAATGTGTTACGCGATGCATACGACAATCGATCATTTTTTTACTTCCGTTATAGACTTGTAGGCCACGATTACTACAGCTCAGAAAGTTCTCTGAATGTAGTTTTATATATTATCGGTTAATGAAAAGACTATATCATAATTGCATCATAATTTTATCATAATCGTAAAGTAAGGGAAGGATAAAATTGCAAGACAGACTTTTCTTGGAACTATAAAATATGAGAGTGAATTTCTCTTGGTTTGTATTTATTTAGATTTCACTGTATTGCAAAAGAATCTGCATTTTCTTTAAAAATAATACGCTAAGATTAAAAACAGAGAAGAACCTCGGCTTTGTTGTATAATTGAAAAACCAAGTAAAAATTACTGATCTTGCCAAATTGTTATTTATCTAAAAAAGGATAAAATATAATCGATAAATAAAATTAGCCAAGAGTTGACTTTATGCAAAATCACGTACGACGAGATTTCACCGAAATTACAACAGAATTTCGGTTATTTCTGCAAAATTTACCCCGATCATGAGTAATTTCCATGCATGTACATAACGCAATTCAAACAAATTATGCATATAAAGGTATACGTGGCGGAAGCTGAAGGGATTCCGGAATACGGAACGACGACTACCCTCGGCAAGCGACTCGTCGCCGTCAAGTTTTTACTGCCGGAAGCCAGCGAGAAGGAAAAGTGAGTATACACGTCCGTATGGAAGCCGAAATTTGCATTCTGTTTCGTTATGGTGACGCTTGATTGAACGCGAGCATGCCTTTCTCTAACCCGTTTCATTTTCACGTGTACATACAACGATAAACTTTTTACGTCCATTGTGGAGACGCGTTTCCACGTCTGCTATCCGATCGCATTCGCGACTTTTATGCATCATTATTGATATCGATCGACATACAGATCATAAGTTACTTCACTCCCGGAACAGATACGATCGATATAGTCAACGTTAAAAAAATGCGATCCAGGCTCATCGTGAGACAAATTGATCGTAAAATGTTAGATGAAGAAGTACACTCAGATTTAGTAAACTTTTTATGCATTAGTTAACATCTCTATGCACTAATAAATATTAAAGGATGAAATTTGCCAATACCTTGAGATAAATAACATTTTGTTATTTTTAACTACCATGTGTGTTAAAATTTATTGTTTTAACACAGAACAGTAATATTATTTTAACTCCATTTTAGTTAAATTAACGTTGTTTTGGTTAACTTAATGACTAAAATTGAATAGGAGTTGAATGGCGACCTATATAGGAATGGTTAAAAACGACTAAAATTGAGTATATTTGACTCAATTTGTGTATCGAATCGCCGCGTTTTCAACTATCGCGCGCGTTAGTTGAAAACAATTTTCAGCTCGATAGCCCACGGTATCGAAATTTACATAAGAGGAAGTATTTTCGCGAGATGGAAACGGGAGTTCGCGTAACAGCATATAAGGCACACGTCCAAAAATACGGAAAAAGAGGGCGGCAAACTAAATTATACGAGAGCGACCGTTATCGTGGCAACAGCACGTGATACATCAAATTTGGAGATAGAGAACGACCAGTCCCCGTCCGTGTTCCCCGGCCGAATGCACGCGACGACCCGCGTCGCGGCGCGACGTCCGCCGAGGAAGCCCCGCGGCGGCGAAACGTCCGGATATACCGTTCCCGGACGATCGTTCTCGCGACTATCTCGCGTCAGACATCAAAAAAAGGCCAATTCGATTCCACGAATGGAACGGATTTGCATACAATGACCGGGAGGGAGATAGGGTATCGGGTCCGACTTTGGCGCGCACCACGGGCCGACGTTGCGCGGAACGAAGGGCGGGAGACCTCGTAGCGGAGATGACAAAGCTTCCCACCGACAAACATATACGAAAATCGACGGCCCTCCCCATTGGATACCGCACCGCCCGGTGTACACTCCTGGCATCGAAGCCGAAGAGAAATTTCGTCGACTCCGTCCACGGAGCAATCTGTCGGACGTCTCAGACGACGTGAACGGAGAATAGCGAGCAATTTGGCTGATTTAGCGTGCAGTAGAGTGTGTCTACTTGTACGAGGAGTTTCGCTGCATATTGCAATTCCGTAACAGAGTGCACCGGCATGATACATTACGTTGTGTGCGAGTGCGAAGTGATTGCACAAGCATCTTACGAAAGTGATTAATTTATGTATTGTTAACCATTACCTCAATCGACACGCTTTATCGACGTTTCGCTATTTAGTTCCGGGAGAATCAATTTTCACATAATCAATCCATTCGTTAAACCTTTACAAAAATGCGAAACTCAAGCGAAAGCTATAAGTATATAGGTATCTGAACATTTGAGATCACTTAAATAACAAAGGGCTTAGATAGAGCCGTGACAGGATGTTTGTGTCGATACTA
Organism: Temnothorax americanus; assembly: GCF_048541705.1. Lineage (NCBI taxonomy): Eukaryota > Metazoa > Arthropoda > Insecta > Hymenoptera > Formicidae > Temnothorax > Temnothorax americanus. The sequence goes on from NW_027509329.1 coordinate 3,557,119, forward strand.
ATATATTTCTGTGTGATTTTTATTTTATATTCCAAGTGAACTGCGCGCCGAATATTTTTTGGTTTTGAAACACACAGCTCTAAGTTTTGTCGGAACAATAAATCCACATACTTAAACCGATGATCGATTTAACTAATCGATGCTAATAATTAAGTGTAAAGAAATGTAAAGAATTTATTGAACATTTGAGTTAAAAGAAGATCAACTTTCAAGATTGCCGGAACAATCTCCGCGGACAAAAATCGAGTTCTGTCGATCCCGTATATAACGACTAGATACACATACGGTTCCCGAGACTCGTCGTATTTTATCTCGCGCGCGAGAAAGATCTTCAAAAGATCTTCGGTGTATCCTCAACATTTGCTCACGCAACAAGCTCCTATCGCGCGGATGACTTATAGCATCTCGTGACTGCATCGGCGAGTTCGCCCGCCGCGTCGAAACGCGAGCAACTGCTGCGACGTATGGGAACCGCAAATCCGCACTCTTAGGTACACCGTTAAATTTGTAGTGTCGAATTATACTCAATTTGAGTCAATGTTAATCATTCCTTTTACTTAATATGTCGTTAATTTAACTAAACCAATGTTAATAACTAAAATGGAGTTAAAATAATACTGTTCTGTGTTAAAATAATAAATTTCGACACACATGGTAATTAAAACTGACAAAATGTTATTTAACTCAAGGTACACTGGTTTAAATTTCATCCTTTAATAGTGCATGCCAACATGTCGCGAGAGATACCTAAAGGGAATCCTTGCCACGCGGCGTCAATTCGTTATTCTAATACTTATATTAATTACATTTTTACTGCATAATTAACTTTGTATTCTAATTTTGTTGAATATATTTGAGATTAATTTTTTTATTTATACTGTTACGCGTTTTATCGATTCTTTTGCAAAATTTACATTGCCTGCATATCATTGCGTATAGAGTCTAACAGTGATCGTAAGGGTCTGTTACGCGATTATAAATAAAAAAAGTACAACGAGGGATGCTCGCATCCCCCGCTATGCTAACGATAGATAAGAAATGTTTTATACGCCATGCGTATCACAATGCGCAACTCGCGCGGTGATACTTTATTAAAAATAATGCATCGGCTCGATTGCTCCGATTTGCGTCCATTCGAGGCAAACGACGGATAGTAAAACTTCTGATGTTTAAGGGAAGCACCTCCAATGATCTTGTCCTTCATATATTACATATATTATAACCCTCCAGAGTAACCTTCAAAAGGTTTTAGCCATCGCTCGTTGTTTATTAAAAAGTTATTAACAAAATAAATTTGATGAGTAGAACGTAATTTTCTGACACATGTACATTTAAGAAAATATTTACGTACATACGTGAACCGTACAATAATAAACCTTGTTTGTAAAAAATTTGTAAGTATATTTTTTTGGCTATAAAATATAACCTAACTCAACCTATGTCATTGTGACGTTAATGCGTTACTCATTAAAAATGTACGTGCATAAATTTACATCTTAACAAGCAACAGAGATTCTTCGCATCCTGTGTGTCCTGCCCCAAAATATACTTACACATTTTTTATAACAATAAGGTTTATTGCATTGTATTTATCTTGCAGAACTTTTATTTAAAAAAATATATGATTTTGATGAACGCATCGATGCTTTCTTTGAGGTAATGAGTTCTATGTGTCCATTAGATTGATCAAATATAGTTTAAAATTTTGGTTTTGTACGTATATTATTTTGTACATTAAAGAATGTATTATATAGAATATATTATTATATAAGTATATCGTTTTGTTATGAAAATTACAAAAGTTTAGCTTTATTTTTTTTTTAACAGGTACTTACTATATATTTGTATGATAAAATTAAAAACTGTATAAAGTATAAAAAACAAGACTACTTCTTTTTGTCCTTTTGATTCATATCGTATATACTATAGCATTCTAACTTTTTTTGTTAACAACTTTTTAATAAACAACGAGCAACGACTAAAACCTTTCAAAGTTTACTTATTGTTATATAGAAGAATAATCTTCATAATATAAAAAATGTGAAGGACAAGGTCATTGGAGGTGCCTCCCTTAAACAAAAGTTTTACTCGACGGGTTATCACTCCTCCGCGAGCTATCGAAATCACAATGATAAAGTTTCGTCACTTTAGAAGTTGCTAATTTGTTAAGATCTATTTGCTACGCGCAAGTTCCACTTTTACTTCAAGAATTGTAACTCAAGAAGTTATAATTAAATCTAAGTGCAATTTTTTAAATGCTTTTATACCGTTTCTCGAAAGTTATCCGTTAATAATAGCCTTAAGTTAATAATTATATCTTAAGTACAATGCTCTTGTAGATTTATATTTATTATAATGCCATTAAGATAAAAATCGTTGTCGAGAAGACAAAGGATATTCTCGCAGTCATAGATCGAAATTAAACTACGAATTCGGCATCACGTTCGCGGTACCGTGAACACCACCAACGCATGCAGAATCGGGGGGATTTCTGCATAACCGCCGATGTCAGCGGCACAAGAGGAGGGAAGATTGAACCGCGAATACGAACTTTCGGCTAATGCGAAGTCATTAACTTGCCCTAGAAGCGGCGGTAACGCTAAACGGGCTACTTTGCATATAGTGGCCAACGACAAGACCATGGTGTTTCGCCCACGCTGCCGGGCTCGAAGGACTATCGCGCGCGACGCCAGCGGGATTCTTAGTTTACGGGGAATCGATACGCAGGGCGCCGCGCGCCGCAGTTTTGTTAACGGTCGCGTTAAACTATCACGCGAGAGTGCCATTATCAAGCCGATCGTAAGTAAGGCCGGAGTAACGATCCTGTGCGTGGAAAGGCGCGTCGCGCATATGTGCGTACTCTATAGCGCTGAAAAGCGCCTTCCCTTATCCGGGAAGTACGCGACCCAACGAACTGGACGGCGACTGCGGTCGTTAACGTTGTACGAGCGTCGGGATCACAATGCAGAGAACGCGCAACGCGATATGAGAGTCATTATCTGGGACGGACAACGTACGCGGTGATTCTTGTTGCTTTAACGCGATATCAAATTTATTTACCGTTGCCTTGTTATTTTGCACATATATATTTATATATTTCGTATTTCTCACATATCTAAACACATGAATATACATTTCGTGTCTCGCGTTTTATTCCTGCGTCTGTATACGTGGGTCTACGGCGTCCGAGCCAAAATGATTTCTGCTCGTAACTGTAAAACTTGCAAGTCTGCCAGAAAATATTAAATAAACGATGTTTTTCAAAATGACTATAAAATCGTCAACTGTAATGTAGACAGATGGTTCATGAATTTTTTCAGATTTTTAAAAATACTTTAAGGTAGAGAAAAATAGCGTTTGTAGCGTCGAACGTGACAGACCCACGTGTACACTTCGAGGGTGCAAGAGAACGGAGGGTTAAAGATCTGTCTTTAAAATCGTATAACAAAATCATCTCAATAATTGATGCAAAATCGAACATGAATTTAGACTTCTTTCATTCTGAGAAGTTCCCGCGAGATTAATTAATTACAGTATTAGTGATAAGTCACCGAAGAACTGGGTTAATCCCGCACAGGTTGGACTTCCAAAGAGACGTGAGGATTCTGGCAGCTCTGGAAGATCGCAATATCGCACGGGTCCTGGGCGCCTGTTACCGCGAGGAACCGTATTGCGTGGTAATGGAATATCTGGAGCACGGGGATCTTTGCCAGTTCCTCAAGACGCATATCACTGCCGAAGACGCGCATTCCATGCCAATTGGCGTCAAGACACTCAGGTAACTTTCCAGCGACACATTTTGGGATTAATCAAGGCTCGGCACTCGGTATAATCCTCCTCATATACGACTAATTTTTCTTAAAATTGTTAATTAGTGTTAATGCCTATATATTAATCGCTATAATTTCTAAATTTGAGACAAATTACTCTTGAATTGTCGTGATAATCACTATAAATTTCTATTCTTTTATTTCGTTAAAATTACTGTATCGCCCTCAATTATTTTTCTGCTGACTTGTTATTTTATTGATATAGTGAAAGAGCAATGTTTATCAAAACATTCGCTGTCGTTTTTCCGAAAAAAAATAGCACGCGTGCAGGATGTTTCATGTAACGATCGCTGCGGAAATTGAACGTTCCCAAATAAAAGCAACGCAATATCTTCAAAAAATATCAAATTGGAGTACCTTTCGCGAATAAAATTGTGAAAAAGTCATGAAACGCACATTCTATGCGTTTGAAAGCAATATCCCGCTGTCTTAAAATATATACATATATACATATATGTATATATTTGGCTAATGCGATATAAAGATTTTTTATCATTATATGAGACGTTCCCTGAAAACGCAGCTAAATATTAATATCATCACGATTAATATTTTTATTACCTCGCATCAAAGTATTTAAAAAATCCACGATCGCGTCTTTAGCGACGATAGGTATTATATAAATTCCAATTTGCGTATTCCGGAATTCCTTGTAGCACCAATAAAAAGTCGCGGTATCGACCTTTTAATTTTGCATGTTGAAACTGCTGATATTCCGCCGAAGTCTCGTGAAAGATAAAAAAAAATGTTGAAATCGACGAATCAAATGCTCTCAATACTTCTAAAAATATCAAATGTCGTAATGTGTACGCCGACACATGTATTCTGCTTGAAAATTATCAGAGAAATTCATATTGTCTAATCTCGAGTCGTTGAGATCTCGAAGACCGTCATATCGTAGAAAATCGCAATTTTTTTAAGAAAATTTTAAGAAAATTACATTATCTAGCCGTACAAATCCGAGAAGAAATTCCGATTCTTCATTAACTCTGGCATTGTTTGATAACTCGTCTGCTGTAATGTTAACGCTGAGATATATGAGTATACTACCGTAATGTATGTAGATATGGCAACGCGCTGTTGTTACCGAGCTTAAAGTATTCAAGATTACGGCAGCCGAAGTGCTGCAATCGTCTCTAACGAACCGGAGCTCGGTTTCATTTCCAACGAGCTGCCGTCGCTGAAGTTAACACGCAATAAGTTTCTCCCGCGCGCCGCGCGCGAGAGAGAGTTTGACGCGTTTATTAATCGTGAGCGACACACAGCGTTCTGACGCAGCCCCCCCCCCCCGTATTCCCGTCGACCTACACCTCGGAGGAGAATCCCTCCGAGGGTGACGGCGGCGGTCGGGCGTATAGGAAACTCACGCCGCTTCGTCGTCGTTTCAGTTTCAACTGTCTCATCTATATGGCGGCGCAGATCGCATCGGGCATGCGGTATCTGGAGAACCTGAACTTCGTTCATCGGGATCTGGCTACTAGGTGAGTACAATGGGACTTTGCCGAAACGAATCTCCCGCGGATTCGCTTTCATCTCTCGAGAATAAACTTACGTATACGGGGAGGCTTTATCGTCCTCGACCAGTATTCACTATATGTATCTAAACACTCGGGTTCTCGCCTTCGGTTTGCATGGTATTACGATGTATACATTAAACGACACAAGCTTGTGGGCAAACGATCGTTATTAATTCTCTATAATTTTTTTATGTATTTAATTACATAAGAATTTTCTTATATATTAATTATCTGATATAATTTTAACCCTAGCTCGCCACACTCCAGCGGACCGTGAATGTTTTTCGATTTTCTAATTTTCACATAATAACACACAATTTTCTAGTTTCCTTATAACAAGTTCAGTTTAAGTTCAAATAATTTTCTTGGCCTGATATTATCATAAACATCTTATTCAAAGTCTGTATTTCCAATTTCTACAGTACAAGCTTAAAAATATTATAATTAAAATGAAAATAACAATGTGACGAAGTCGAGCAGTCTCACAGACCGGCGTGTGGCGAATGAAAGATTCGAAAATAAGTATGGCTAGCTAGGGTTAAAAATCAAGATTATATTGCATACATCTTTTTATCACATCTTCTATAGACGGTTGTGTGTGTAAAAATCTTCTTATACTCCGCATGCGATCCTTAGATTAAACGAAATTGGAGAACGAGAGTCAGAGATTTGAATACAGACGTGAATATGAAGCTCTTTCTCGCGCGAATGCATCGACGCGTGTCGAGGAGATGTAAGATTACAAGGGAATTTTCTCGGTCGACGTGACGCGAGGAAAATTACAAACGCTTCCGTGGCGCGGCAACAATATGCAGCAGGATTTATAATTTCTAACGCGCATCCCTGGAGATGATCCCCGTTGCGAGGGGAACCGGTTGAAAAACGCGATGTATATTCCCCTCCCCCCCGCCGTACGCGATTTTTATTGAAAAGTAATTTTGAAAGTCGGTCGCGAAATCAAACGCACGGAAGAGGTATGGCGCGAATGTCGCGGCATGGTTTTTACGTTATTGCGGAAGGGATAAATGGGATCCGTTGCCGCTCTTGATTTATTTCCCGACGTAAATTTACTCACCCCTCTTCCCCGCGGGGGGCGTATTTTTTGCCCGTCTCGCTTTCCGCTTCATCGGGCTAACAAGACTCCGCGGTCCGTGCTATCGACTTTAAATCGTCGCGAATCGAGATTATCTTTCGACGGATATGTGCCCCCTCTCGCTGCGATTTCGCTCGAGAGATTGTGCCGTCCGCTTTAATTGGGCACAGTCTAATAACTAACAGAGATGTGTGGTTGTACACCGGGAACGTGTATATACGTGTGGAGGGAGGATTTTATCACGTCGAGAACCTGTTAAAACGGGAGACGGGGGCACCGATATCGATTCTCTCTCCCCCCGTTACACTCTCACGATGAAATTGAATTATACCAACCCCCGCAGTGCATTTCCATAAGCCCCAAAACAAACGGAGCCGGGAACCGCATGGGAAATCAACGATTTGTTAGTGAATCGTCGCGAGGAATGCAGCGAGAAGAGCAGCCAGCTATATAGTTTGCCAACGGTAGTCCGGGCCTCAGTGTGTAGAAAATTTCTACGTTTTATTTTATTTTATGTTATTTTTATTCGACCGCGTTCAATCGTCGTAACCATCTCGGATCAGCTTCTAATATTGTGTCCCTCTCAGACTACTCGCGGAGTGATTCCTCCGGAGTTTTTCGCAGGAGCAATCCCAAAGTGCGCGCGACTTCGAGCACACAATAGCCACCTTTCTCAGTCCAATATAATGGCCTAATATTTGTCACGTTCGCGGTCGATTTTCCTTTCAGGCACTAAAAGGAATCTCGCCCCTCATACGCATTAAGTATAAATCGAGATTGTCGGGGAAGGGCCGATTATGGAGATATTGTCTGAAAAAAAAGAAACGCGTGTATTTTTTATACATTTAGATCCAAACGCGTCTTAAACTTAAAAGCACAAGAGGTTAAAATTTAAGAAGCCTGTGCTAGTAGTGAAATTTTAATGCCGGAACTTGCCGATTATTCTCCTTGAATTTTCCATTGACTACGAGTAACGCGCAGACGCCAGTAAAACTAATGAAAATACTGCGTTAATAAAATGTGGGCTGCATCGATCTATACCTCGTAGATATTATAAATTTTTGAATCAATTTCACAAGTTGCGTAATTTATTAATTAATTATTCTACCGCGACACACTTTGAAAAGTACTTTATATATTTTTTCTTCGTACTCTCTGTATGCTTTCAAGCGTGCTCCATTTAATTTCCAAGCTCTTCTCATATTGCATAAGTAAATTTATGATGATCTTCATACGCCGCACATGACGTATACAGTGACCGGTATCGGTAATCATCGATCTACGAATACAAAGTACACATCGTATATGGAACGAAGTCCATCTACGTGGCTGTTATTGAAATGCAATGGCCATCTCGCCGAATCGATAGGACGTTTAGATGCACATATGTGCATATATGTATATCTTCCGCATATACACACGCGGGCGCACATCGCACATTCGCGCACAAACCGCCGAGCTCTCGTAGCACGTGGGACCTAGTTTCCGGCTGGACAGTGTCTCTCAAACGCCTCGCTCGTAAATCTTAATGTATAGCGAGAGACACTTCCTGCGAAGCTTTCATGAACGATATCAGCCCTGTCAGCATTCCTGAGGGCTTTTGACACCGATTCGACCCGTCGATTGCAGAAATATCGTTCAGTAGTGTCGTCAGAACTTTTGTGTCGTCCTCTGTCTCACGTACTTCACCGTCATGCACAATTAAACCGATAAAATGTTTATTTTATGATTAATATAGAAATATGAAATATATATAAGTAATTTGAAATGTATAATTCAGAGTTATAATTTTAAATTTATATTAATAATATGTACTATAATATGCTGGTTGATATTCGAAATGAGATATTTAATTTACGCTGTTTCACATTTTCATGACAAAGTGCTAATGGTGTTGCAAATTTCAAAATATTTTCGTGGAACGTCGACGTCTGCGAGATCGCGGCGGCCAATGCTTTGTTTAAATTTTTAACAAGCTGCGCGCGGAATTTTTATAAAATTTAAGCGACACTTGCGTCAAAACCGCGACGCGTTATCCCTCTCTGTGCTTTTGCGAGGAAAAAAAGCGTATAGAGATACGATCCGATCGCGTTGCAAATAGATCGATGCCTTTTGTATAGCCGCCGGATTTAATCAAAATTTAATCAGAATTTAATGGCACACCACCGCTGAACTTCCACTTTGATGGCACACGTCAGCGTGACGAACCGACGATATTCAGTGAAATACGCGACCGTATGGGAATTCCACCGTGGGGCATAAATTCTTCCGTGACTGGCGGCGTCAAAAGAGAAATAGACATTGCGGGTATCAATGGTGCGCGCGCTATACTTTCAAAATGCATTTTTACCCTTTCCTATTCGAAGGACCTTTGCGCGCGCGATTTATCTATCGCGCAATAAACGAGAAAGAGCGAAGCGAAACATTTTTATTCATTTAAATCGAACCCGGCGTGGGATTCTTCGTGCTATAAAGTTTAAAACGTTATCGGAACCAGTCGGTCGGGTATACCGAGAGAATATGTTCTCTACCGACTCCTCTCTCGTCCGAGACAAACTGCCAATCCATCGTAGCCTCTTATTTCATTCGCGAGCGCGCGGTATAGCTATATAGAGTCATTGTCGGGGCCAAGTCGAGTGAAAAAGGAGAAAGGGATCGATTGCTGATCAAACGGTAATGCAATTCAATTGGCTCGAATGGAAAAAGAATACCGACGAATGAGAAGATCGATTGCTCTATGTAATGCTTTAAAGATGGAAAGGATAGTGGATTTGCCAGTTACGAGGGGTGTTTGTCCAACCGGAAGAAACATCAGGATCGGTGTTGTATACGAACGACGGTATAAAATCTCGCGTTATAATACGACTCTCGCCAATAACGCTGATAATGCTACTCTACTAATGTGCGACATCGGAGATTGGCGATAGCGTGGACATCCTGCGAATAAACGTGCTGCTCTAAAGGAGCAGGAATAGCATAAGCCCTGGCATTCTGTATTCCCGCGTGTGGGTATTTCGTATTCCGGTAAAAGAGATTTCCTTCATCCTATTTCGAATCGCAAATGTACCGGACGAGTTTTCTTTCGTTTTTCCTTTCTGGCAACAAGTGTAGAGACATAGTACTCAATATTATGTTTAATATTTTTTCTACCATTGTAATTGTTACATTCAAAATATCACGATAATTTAGTTTTGCAATTTCTAACCTTCCATTTAGCCAAAAATATGATATAAACATTTCTGCTCTTCCGCGGAAAATATACGTTCTGCAGATGCTTTACTAAGAGATTCGAAAATACTTCCGTTCGTATTCGCTCTCTCTCTCTCTCTCTCTCTCTCTCTCTCTCTCTCTCTCTCTTGCAGCAAAGCTGTAAGCTTCTATTTGCAGCGAGTATAGGCAAACTTTAATACTAAAATGTTGCACGTTTTTAACTCGTAATGCAATCATTCGGCCTCGCCGATCTCAACATTGGGATTTAGAATGCAACTTCGAGCGATAAAAGAGGCCGCACGATTCTCCTTATCCACCCTCGAGAATACCGAAGGCTGGCGCGCAGAAGAATTTTATTCTCCGCTGACGAGAGCTTACGCGTTCGAACAACCGGTTAAAAATTCAAAGAAGACGGCTTTTCTTCCGCGTCTCGGCTTCTTCTCTGCCGTATTTCTGCCTGAAAAACCTTTCGATGGTTCATTTGTTTCCTTCGCAACGCATATCCAATATTCAACTTTCAATCTAACTTAGGGGGGGGGGGGGGGGCCGCCGAACGTCCGACTTCAATGTTGATACGCTGGAACCTCGACTTCAATTATACAACCGCGTCAATCAGCCAAGTACACTTAACGTTTCTATTCCTATTGACAATAGCACCCGTGCTTGCGTCAAATGGCCAAGTGATTCCGAGTTTAACTTCGACTTACAACTTGCACAATGACAGAGGGTGATTCTCTTTATCCACCGAAGAAGTCGTCGTGAGAGCTGAATGTAGACATTCCGTTCTCCGTCAAGAAAGCCTGCCTTTGTTCCGCTTTCGATTACAAACGCGAAGGAGGCCTTTCGTCATATAGCTCGTTATACAGTCTGATTTTGGGCCGTCTTTTTTCTTTTCACACTTCTTTACATTTTTATAACACAACTGCAGCTGTAATGTCGCTGATATCCTCGTTCCTCAATAATAATAATTTTAAAATTCCCTTTTGTGTGTGTAACACGTAAAATAAAAGATAAATAAAATACGATGAGAAACTAACATTATTTTAATTATATTCTATTATTATTTTTTAATCAACGAAGATTAAAATAATTGTTCTCTGATCTCATAAATTCTGAATAATTACTGTCATAATCTCATGAATTATTAAAATTTAGATAGTAGAAATTAATGAGTTTGGCTTTGCATAAAGTATAATACTTTTCAGTGTATTAATATACATATTTAATTAATATACACGGAGAGAATTTTTTGTTATATTTTATTCTTAAATTCACTACCAACTTGAGACAACTTGGCAACCAAGAAATTTTTAAAATATACAAGACATTTTACAATAAACAACGTAATAAAAATTACCAAGCAGATTGGTACATTTTGAAAAATTATTGAAACTTCCTAGATATAATTTAGTAAAATTAATCAAACATATTTTATATTTTAATGTAATAGATATTAATATTTTTTATTATGGTAGATATCAATCAGAATAGCTCACATAACATTCTTGGTGGTACATATTGTCCCACAACTACCATGATTTCAGGGTAAATTTTAAGAGAAAATTCTCTCCATGTACGCGAAAAATTTCTATATATGTAGCAACAAATATCTATTAATGTTTTTAAATCTTTTTACAAGATATTTGAAGTCGTCAGACAAAATAATTTAAATTGATATCGTAATATCACGAATATAGTAATGTAATATATAATAGATTACTAAAATTACTATTACAAATAATATATTAGCAATAAGCACTACTATACCTAATTCGCAAATTACGCAATTAAAATTTTATAAGATATATAAATTTTACACAGATTTTGGATCTTCGTCATTACGATTTATTATTTTTTATATCAATGTAAGCGATCAGAGTTCTAACCGTCAGTCTGCGGGAAGCGGAGATCATCACACCTGATTTATACTGCAACAGCTTTAATGCGAGGCGTGAACGCAGCTTATTGCATTACCGTCGTACTCTACAATATAGGGAGGACCGGGGGGGGGGGATCAGTCTCATCGACGCAGTAACCCGATGGCGAAGTAGCCAATAGCAATGATCGATAAAGCGCCCCTAATTAACCAGGTTCTGCCGCCAAATTGGAGCTTTGTTCCGGCAACGAAATTGATTGATTCTATCTATTCCATACCCATGCGCTACTACGGAACAACGTTTTGACTGGTCGTCGTCTCTCAGATGGCGAAGATTAGTTCGTCTTTAAAGTGAACTGGTCAATGTCTGGAGCTTTGAGCGGAAGTTGCATGAATGTCTATCCGTCTTTGAGTACTCCTCAGGGAAATGCTCGAATATTCTATATCTCCAGTGGAACCCGCGCTCAAAGGACAAACGAGATGAAATATCAGACGCGTTCGCGATAAGAGAGATTAAGTAATTACATCCATATATTAAGATTATTATCTATGATGTACAGACTGTTCCAGGTCAGGTCAATAAAACTTCAGGGTCTTACAGAAAATTGAATTAGGAACAAAAAAGTTTCTGTAAACATAGACCCGGAAACACTTCATTGAAAAGTTATAGCTATTAAACTTCGAGAAATCACGTTTTTTTTATCATTTTAAAAAATAACCCTTTAAGGTGGTCCTTTCGCGGAGCCAGTTAGTCAAGTAACAGTCCGTCATGAGGTAATTGAAAACAAACAGTGACAAACATTACACAACATCCCAATAATTATAATAATATAACATGATTTTACACGCACGATTTAATCGTATTTAATTGTTTACTAATTAAAAAAATATCACAATAGTAGTGCGGTTGGACTCGATTTAGGTTAGGTCAGGCATGACAGTACGAGTAAAGCAATATGCGATTGGATCCACTACTTATTTAACCTGATATATCAGAGCAAAACATTCGGCAAGCCCTTATTTTCAAGGTATGTACGAAATTCGGAAACTTCAGGGAATATTTTAAGACATGAATAATGTATTCATCTGATCGCTAAGTACATGTATTAATCGTTGAAAACCTCGGCCGTGACGATTTGCATCATTCTATCTTTCTCGTTCGTTAGATGTAAACAAGGATAGAATGACAATGGCACGCTCCGCGAACGCACATTTAGAATGACTTATTTCTTGTAAAGTGTCGGTAACCTCACTTGATTTTTCGTACACATGTCCCTTATTACTGTATATTTAACATATATCAAATTTAGGTACTTATCTAATAATTGTTCTCACGAAAGGACCACCTTAAAACCCTTTATTCAATAAAAAAAAAATCTGAGGAATAATTAAATAACAGATTAAATTACCCATTTTATTTAATTCTGATAAGGCGTACAGAAGAGAACAAAATAAAACGTCAAAAAAAGCAGGAACTTGAAAAAACTACCTTTCAACGATCTTATTTGTAAACACTGCATTCGTAGCGTTCGCTTTAGCGTAACAATTAGCTAGTTATTTTTAAAAATCACTAAAATATGTGATTTTTTGAAGTTTCTTAGTTATAACTTTTTAACGAAGCGTTTCTGGACTTATGTTATAAAAACTTTTTTGTTCCAAATTCAATTTTTTATAAAACTCTGAAGTTTTATTGACCTGACCTGAAACACCAGTATAATGTAATACTATAACTATCTCTGCGGATACTGTCAAACGGATGAATTGATATCAAGCCTTTCTCTCGTAGGAAACGATTTACGATTTACGATAATGGCTGCACCATAATTATCGACGCGGAGAAAGTTTACTCGACGCGTCAAGTATAATTGCATACCCGCGTGTATTTGGGCAGGAAACGCAGCCCGACCACATATGCAAGCAAATGTTACATGTAGACAACCATTCTCGCTTCCGGTTGACTGCCATGCACAGAATGCGTACTTACGCGTATGCAGATTGGCGGGCGCGCTATGCGCCCCACGTACCACGGCGAGAGATCAATCTGACTGCGCCTCTTTCGTTGTCAGACAAGCCGTTCGGAAAAATATTTGATCCGGCTGATATCAATCCGGCACGCTAGCGCGTGCGAATCGCGACGGAAAAATCGCTCCATTCAGTTTCTAGAAATACTCAAGTTATCCTAAAGTCCGGGCGTTGTATTCCGATCGATTATACGGGCGCCGAGATCGACGTACGATTCGCGAAGATTATCGAGCAGCGCGAAAATAAATGTAAAACGACGCGAATTTCTCCCCCCTCGACGCGATAACAGATGAAATAATTTCGCATTCTCCATACGTCATTATTTTGCTTGTAGAAACTGCTTGGTGGGTAAGGCTTATCATATCAAAATCTCGGACTTCGGCACGGACAACGAGCTGTACGCCTGCGATTACTACAAGGTCGACGGAACTATGCCACTGCCGGTGCGATGGATGGCCTGGGAGTCAATATTTTTGGTAAGTTGTGACCTTGCCCCCGATAAGAAAATTGCGTAAATATTGTACAATAATTGCATCATTCAATTAAAAGAAATTTTGCAATTATTGCGCTAAGATGATTTGTCATAACGCAATGTTCTTGCTGGCATGAAATTTTTGAGTGATATTTGCACAAAATTTGAGAAATTCGATTTTAGGTTTAAATTTTGAACAAGTATTTTGATATTTTGAAGCAAAATCACTCCACAAACACCGATATATAACAGTTACATATACACCACCGTTTATATTTTACGTACGAAAAAGGATCTATCGATGGTCCAGCAAACACGGAATATGCTACACTGAGAAAAAAAATTATTAATCCCAAGAAATATTTAGTCCGATACGTTCAACTAAACATTTTAGTTAGTTAACTAAATATTAGTTGTTTCAACAATTTATTTAGTTTCTTTAATCAAGAATTAATTAATTCAACTAATGTTTAGTTAACTAACTAAAATATTTAGTTGAACGTATCGGACTAAATATTTCTTGAGATTAACAAATTTTTTTTCTCAGTGTAAGTAATACAGGAGTAACAAGTATAAAACAGTAATAAAACTCAAATATATATATATATATTTCTCAATTATATATTTCGCAATTTCTTTCCAAATTTAATTTTGCAAATATTCCGCTAAGTTGATTCCTTATATATAACATTGCTGTCTTACTGAAATACTATTTAGAAATAAATTGTGCAAATATTTATCAATATTTGCCCAAAGGTCTAAATTTCTACTAGTATTGTTGCAAATATTGAGACAATTGCAGAATTCCCAATTTCATCCAGATTTCGTCATATAATTTTATAAATATTTTCTTATCGGGGCGGACGGGGCGATAGGAATAGGGCTGTATTCTACCCACGGTATTTCGCGCAATATGTCGAAATTGTTAGCAATTGCTCGAAATGCTTGAGTAACATGCGTTATGTCTGATTTCCAGGGAAAATACACGACCAAGAGCGACGTGTGGGCTTTCGCGGTCACTCTCTGGGAGATTTTGAATCTCGGCAGACGTGTCCCCTACGAGCACCTGTCCGACGAGGAAGTGGTGCAGTGCCTGCGGCAGCTGCATCACGCTGCCGATTGCGGCAACGCCGGCAATCCCGAAGACAGTTGCAAGGAGGATTCCAGAAACGGCTTCGATTACCTGCCGCGACCCACCGCCTCCTCCAAGGACATCTACGATCTGATGCTCGAGTGCTGGCAACGAGAGGAGACCGAGAGGCCGACCTTCCGTGAGATATCGCTCTTTCTGCAGCGGAAAAATCTTGGATACGCTCCAACATCCTGATATTGAGCCCCGAATTTCAGTGAGCGCGACATTCTTAATAGTCATACCGCGAATCAGAATAAGCTCGTTACCGAATTGGAACGACGAGCGTGCAACGACGGTCAACGTTCTCAGAGGAATTACGAAAACGAGCGAGTGTAACGGTCGAGTGAGAGGAAGGAACGACTGATGAGAAAAGAACGAAGGACAATTATGTATCGCGACATCGAAATGATAAGTACAACAATGGAATTTTATTGTCCGTCAACGAAACGAGGGTATGGAACTTGGAGTTTACGACAGGAATCGATCGTCCTTCAATTTCGTTTCGATTCGTATTATACCCTTTTTTTTGGACAACGAGTATTAGCGGACATGAAATTAAGTTAGAATAGGTAGAAAAAGTTAAGTGCGGGCTTTGAGAATATCTTACGATATACCCGGATTTGTCGTACAAATAGTTCGGGGTGCCGCGAATGCAACTGATCTCCGTAGAATTATCAGTAGCGAGAGACTGTTCGAGGCATATCTTATCGATTTAGGGCACGAGGGTGTTGGATCTCGACGCGAATACTCGCGGTGAAGTATGGCGCGAAGATCTATCCCTTGGGATAGGCATAGGCTGTACTTCGAAGACGAGAAGAAAGACAGGAACGGACGCGAATTTGTAAAAACACGACATTTGGACGAGAGCGAAATAAAACCTGGCCCATCGTAGATGATCGTTTGATGGAGATTGGACGTTTTGTGAGGACCGTGAAAGATCCTATCGCAATCGTCGGGAACTTAGGAGCAATACCATGTAACTGTAATACAGCTGTGAACATTCCTGCACGGATGGGTACCTATACTGCGCAATTAGACAATTACGTAAATAGGAAGAGTCGTTACTTAAGGAGAATAATTAAGGTTCCCTCGGGATTATATCATTTTGATTAAGGGTTTGATGACAAAAAAAAAAGAAATGTGTGAATCACATTCGACGTACGGCAATATAGCAATTACGATATTAGACGCTACGGCACA
Source organism: Temnothorax americanus (assembly GCF_048541705.1). Taxonomy (NCBI): domain Eukaryota; kingdom Metazoa; phylum Arthropoda; class Insecta; order Hymenoptera; family Formicidae; genus Temnothorax; species Temnothorax americanus. The sequence continues at coordinate 3,573,471 of NW_027509329.1, forward strand.
ACTGTTCGAGTTAATATCGTAAAGCATTATAATTGAGTGTGTTTTATGAACGTATGGGTGCCTATTTCCCCCCTTTCTCTTTATCGCGCTCCTTTACTCTCTTTCAACGTATATTGTATCGCCCAGACACTCTGGGCCTATTTGTGAGACGAATCTACATGTGTGATTTACATCGCAAAATTCTTTATCGTCATAGGGCATATCGCGAAACGGTGAAATGATTATCGCGCATCAACGACGAATTGTCCGATAGTGTGGAAATTTAATGTCTTTTCAACGCTGCTTTTTGTTCGTGTCTGAACAGAGATCTGTGTGGAAACGTAACGCACGTAAGAACGTTAAATTTCAGAAGCAGTCAAGTGACTGTAAAGATTTCTCGATAGTACATGTTTATTCGAACGAATATAGTTACCGCAATCGCAATTAACGTGAATGGGATTTGTTAATGTCATAACATAGACGAGTATCATACATCGTAAGCGTAAGGTAGAAGCGAAGGGTAATGTTTCACCTATTCTGCATTGGAAAACGGTAATAGACTACGTATCATGACTATGACACATCATAATTGTAACTTTATATGATAGGCGGGATCAATGAAATTAGAATATTGTATATATATATATATATATAGGCGTACCGTAGTAAAGAGTGTCATCATCAATTTTTTTAAGAGTGATGGGTGAAAATCGAATTATCTTTGAGATAGCGTTAACACGCTCGCTTGTAATTTGATATTAATGTGAAAACGTATGGCAATTGTTTAGCTTCCGATAAGTTGTCCGTAGCGAGTGGTAATAAGGTTGACGCGAAAGTTTGACATATCGGAACGTACTTTTCTTATAAAACTTAAAAACACGCGGAGGACAGAGGAGTGGTCGTAACATGGAAACATTTAGAAGAGATGGACCTACGCCCGTTGCGCGTCTTCACCGTGTACTCTCGACTCCGATAATATATTTCGACTTTAAGTTCCGTGTATTTATATACCAGATGGACACTATTATAACTTATGCGATACTTAGCGGATAGGCGATGTTACCGTTATATCATTAAAATACTATTTATATAAATTAACGTAATACCGCGTAAGGAGTAGAGACGGTACGGAGGCCATAGCCATATGTAGTTAAAATATACGCGTTGAATTTAAACGTAACTGGAATTGCTTCTATATCACCGGGATATGAAGATCGTCTCTAAAGCGAGCGGAGGAGAATCGCTGAGATACGAATTCGCGTAATATAAATTTACGAGGTAATAGAAAATAGGCAATACCAATTTTTGATCTTGCCAGAGGTAAATAGTAAATAGCCAATCGATTAAGCCTAAGATTGTTAAGTCTAATTTACATTTTGCATGTAAGAGATCAACAGAGACATATAATTTCGTGCTATCGCGAAATTTTTGGCCAATCGATTTTTCGCACCGGTTGTGACTGAGTTGAAACAATAATATCTATCGTCGATACACTTTTAGTCCGAAGCAGACTGCCATTGTATTTCTAGATGATACTAGAGAATGAATTGTAGTTGCGTTTAGATTCGCCAATATAAGCATAACGCTGCCTTTGGCTATATTGTTGCCCTTTACTGCTAACGAGTAACTTACTTGTCTACTCATGTGATAATTTAGTATATTTCTACCTGTACCTATACCAATTCAAAAATCTTCATAGCGAAAGGATTATTCCGAACATACGTTGTTTTTATTACAGATTGTGGTTCAGATAAAAAGTTGGCATAATCGATTCTCTTAGTAAAAATTTTGATAATTGTAAAGAATGATGAAGAACATACGGTTCCTACGTTAGGATCTAGCAGCTTCACCATATAAATCCAAAATGCAGCTGCTCCATAATTTTATTTAGAAGTCACGCGTAGTGAAATAGGCTAATATGAGATAAGAAGATATGCATAATCCTTTCTCTATGCAAAGATTCGCTATTATGACCTAGACAACTTACTTCTACCTAGCGTGCCCTTTTTCCAATGGTGGTTAATTATATTCTTTGCGGACAATTCGAACTCTGTCAATGGCATCACTGGAGGTAAATTTTCGGAACTACAGTGTCAGGGACGAGTAAAAATATTTTGTTCGAGCATTGTGAGGTACGAACACGCTAGATCGTTGTGAAATTTCATTTCTCGAAGAAAGCTCTATTTATCGATAAGCTCGATTTTTCAGCTATCATTTTAATTGCAACGATAGTTCCAAATCCTTATCTGTATACATTTACTGTATACATTGCTGATTTCTTCGATATACATTTTATATGCGTATAATTGACAATCACGCTTGCCTCGGAATTTAGAAAATATGTATATTTAGTACCAATCTCGTGACTTTTTTAAAATACGATTATCACTAACAGAATTGACATTTTATAATAATTTAAAGCACGATCATGATCTTTGTCATTAACTTTGAGTCTAGTTTTATTAGCGCAAAGGAAATCATTAGGTTTTTTCATACGTGACAGCCGAATAATATACTAATTAAAATAATTTCAATTATCACATTTTCAGAAGAGAAATGGACGTTTTATAGCTCCATTAATGATGGATGACATAATGATACGCATTAATATCATGCATTCACGTATATTGTATACGAGCGTTATGTTTAATTTAGATGTCATTTCAGATGAACTTAAACTGCATCGTACAAAGTGGTATATCATCATGATTAAAGATCGTGGCAATGGAATTAATATACAAACGTTGGATGAAATTTTTCTTTCGTACGCATGAGCGAATATAATTTCGATATACTCTATTGTTGACCTCTATGGTGGAATTACGAGGAATTTACAGGTAATCGTGGGTAAACTGGGGGGAGAGCTCATCTAGTTGTATTTTCTATCTAGGCAGGGGCAACGCGCACGGCCATATCACTCGGCTACGACCACGTTTTGCACTATGATTTTGGAGACATTTCTTTCCTAAGAGAAATTGTCCGATAGACGAAATTTTCGGGATTGACTCAGTGAAAAGAAATTCTTCGGTCTCGGACAAGAGGAGAATCGCAGCGAAACTGACCACTGGCCACGGTGGGTTGCCCATGCCTGTTCTACGCTATCGAACCTTGATCGTTATAGTCATAAAATTATTTTGTACTAAGAACTGTTTATAATTTTGTATCTAATCTCTGTAAATATCAAGCAGATTGTCTATGAGTAATAAAGCTTGAACAAACTCGATTTAAGTAAACTATATATAAACGGGGAAAAAAGTATAAAAATATATACATATATAAAAATTATATATATACATATATATATAAATACAGGTATTTATAATACATCTATATTTTATTTAGTCGTAAGGCAGCGAGCGAAGGGATTGTAAGTAAATTTCGCGTAAGAGCGGATCGGTAACGTAACAATGTACAACGATCTAGAAATTATTTGTATTAAAAAGACGACAATTAAGGGACAAATCATAAAAGTATACATGTTATTCAGTAGCCGTGTATATATATAATATATTATACATATATATACATATACTATACATCTAGAATCTAACTAGTCATGTACGACACTTTATAAATTAAAGTGTATCCCTGACAACAAATGCAAAATGCAACGTGTGCTGTTTTTTGACTATTCTTGCTTGGATATAGAGGTGATAAAAGATACATAATGATGCGATCGGTGACGGTCGAACTTTTCAAGCAATTATTATCAATTTCGATTTTGCCACAAAGTTTACTCGGCTCGATTACGATCGCTGCGTATACGGTGTGGGCAAATTCGACCGAGGACCGCAAACTTTTGTGCGTCGTAAACCGGAACACATCATTTATATAATGACCAGGTGTATATCATTAAAGAAACAACATACAACTTGTAAGTTCCATTATCCATTATTCATGAAGCACAACGATAAAATCTATTTGTATTGGAAAGTCAAAGTTACACTACTTATTTCATGGAAGTCCTATTATCCCGCAAACTCTCTTTGCATTAATTTTATATTGATTTGTACGACAATCAATAATTGCGCTTGTTCGGGCGCGTAGTGAATACGCCGAACGAACCGCCGTATCCGTCCAGAGAAGACGCGAGATCTCACGTGCGGCTCCGCTTTGTTTTTTCGATTGTGTAGCGGCCTGGCTCTGGCTTCGTAATTGAACGCGGACTAGCTCGCCGGATAAGGGGTTCGATGGAAGGCTCAGAGACAGTAATCAGCTTATTGTAATATACACTAAAACGTTTATTCGATATGATAGATATAAAGTGACGGAGCGCGGTGTACAGAGAATGGTAGTGCTGATGCACTCGGCGCGATCTGACGGACTCACGGAGCGCGGTTTTACATATGAGGCATACGGAAATGAAATGCGGTATATACAGAAAACGGAGGGTAGCGGAGTCCCGGGGCTACAGCAGCGAGAACTCTCGTTGCGAGGTCGAGCGCGCTCGACCCTGATATCCGTGGCCGTCGAGAGTTAGACTGGGCAGGAGTTCGGGGACACCTGAGAATATTCAGTCGAGGCTCAGAACTCCGGACCCCGTGTGGTGTGTCGCTCTAGGAGTTTGGATATGATAGGTTTCGTCGGGAGCAGCGGAAAGCTGTGGCGGAGACGAAGTGCCGGCTCCTGTCGGAGCGCCGGCTTAAGGGGATGCTAAAGCCGTCCAAATTACCGACAATTATATTATTTCAACGCTCTCATTTTGAAACCGCTTTACAGATCGCAAAATCCTTTTACAGGAGTAAAGTAGAGGTACTAATGAAGGGTACTTGTCAAATAATTAGTAATAATTGAAAAAAATTTTAAAATGCTGTCACCTCATAACCTTATTTTCTGATATAAACAGTTGTGTACGTAATATGTACAAAATTAAACTTTCCCACCCTTCAGAAGACGTGCACAAACAATAACGTACCTTTGAAATTGAGATTGAAAGCCTGGAATAAAAATGAGAACGTTGAAACGATCGTGTATATTTTTCACAAAAACAGGGGGTACAAACTACCTCATAGAAGTTAGCCGGACAATTTCGACTTACGACATTTTTTTTTTACGAATCGATTGTTAGTCGTTTGTTATTGATTGTTAGACTAATTAGAACGTTTGTTAGTTAATAGTTTTTACGTAATCACAAAAATAATTTTTAGTGTTAATTTAGCCGGTAAATATAGAATTCTTTACAATTTTCGATTCAAACCGTGGTCAATCGATGCGGAATCGTTTGTTAGTTCCGAATATACTAAGTAAAACGTTTGTTAGATCACGGTTTCGCTAAAAAAAGCGAAAAACTGTATATCGTTTAGCTGCCGGAGAGTGGGGGTGAGACGTAGAATATGTGGTGGTTTCGGAACGCATTACGTAGTTTATCAACACGGGAAACGTGCTTAACCTATTTTCAGTTTATTTGTCAGATTAGCATAGCATTGTACTACGACGCAGTTTACGAATATTCCGAACCGAGAATATTACGAACAGAAACCTCAACGGAGTAAAGTGAATAATACCGTATACCATAGAGAAGACAGTAAACGAAGTAAATATATGCAGAGAAGTCGCGGACGGCTTGCGTATATATTTCGATTTCGCATATTACCTCATCTCCTGTTATATAGGTAAGAAAAAGAGCAATATATTTTTCTGTAAAATCTTCCTTGCTAAGCAACGAACAATTAATGAGTAAAATTAAGGCTAGTATACATAGTCGGTTCTTATTTCAAGACAATGGCTTAAGGTTGATAATATATACGGCTCTGTTATATCTAACAATCAAGTGATTAGTTTATAATATCTCTCTCTCTTAAGATTACTCCAGCCGGCCTTAAATATAAAAGATCTGACAATAAAATACTACCCTACAACTTTATTAAGTGTTCCATTAAGATCTGCTGTGAGAAATTGATCAATCACAATCGAATGTGAGGAAAATAATTAACTATGATTGATTAATTTCTTAGGACTTAAGGATTACTACATATATCTTAAGGATTACTAATTATATATCTTCAGCTTATTTTCTTAATTGTTGCAATTTGAAGTGTTATCGAATTAGAAGATTGCAAAGAAATTAATTAAATTAGGGACATCGCGGTGCGGTGTAGTACAGGAGGTGAGATTTATTGCTAAAAGAAAATCATTTAAATCCTTTTTTATTTTTGAAATAGCAAGTAGACTGTTCATGACGTTCAGATATTCTATCAAATCCATTATTGAAATTAATTAATCTGCAATCATCTGACGACGATGAAATTCTATCGTTTTTCTTCGAAATTTTCTCGTTTTTTTCGTCTCGCATATAATTTATTATATTTCATGTCGTGGCTTTCAATCATTGACGTTAACGTTAATCGAGGACGTGCCGGACGTACGATACGTCTACCTCCTGGCCGATTTTCGGGCGAGCCAAGTTATCCTAGCATACATGCAACGTATAACTTGTACTTTTATTCATCGATTCTTCGGGTCTCTGTCTAACATTCTCGTCCTTGGAGAATCACGTGGTGTTAGAAGCTCGTCACCGCAGGTGCGGAACGCGTGATCGAATATTTACGAAATCAGACAAAGACATTCCATGCCTGCGAAGACAGGCCGTTGATCACGTTTCGATCACGCGTTTCACGCGCGGAAACCGTTCTTCGGTCGCGGCCAGGAATTTAGTGAGCCTTCAGAAGCCACGAGAGTGACACGTCGAGCGCGATAATCCGAAACTGTAAAATAAAGTGCTCCTATCTACCAACGACGATTCAGTTGATTGAATTTCCTCTCCCGTTTGCGGACTGACTCCGACCGGGAGATTATTGCGCCCCGACGCGTACAGTGCGGACCGGCAAAATTACGAACAACATATAAACATTCACGTGGACTGTTTTGCTTCCAGGATGGAGAGCAGATTCGGCGATAGGCGGCATTCAAGTGAGGTGAAGGACAAGCAAGATCTACCAAATAAAAATAAGGTAAGCTAGCAATTAATTTTTAGTTAATATATATTACAGATATATATAAGCTATAAAGCGTTTGTGCCAGATACATTTTTCAACAACTAAGAACTATTCCTGCTGTTTGCATTTTATTTACTTTTCATATTTAAATTAAAATTATACAAGGATTGTATAATTTAAATTTATGTTAAAAACTAATCTTTTTCTGAAAACAAATATTATACAAATATATCACTGACTTTTTCTTTATTTTTATCTGTGTTTTAGGTTGAATTAAACATGGAGAAAAAGCCAAGTTTAGGATCGCTAACATTAAGCATTACGGATAGTTTTTTGATAGCGACCAATATTTGCTCAACTAAATTAACCCAGAATGTAGACTTATTAGATTTACTTAATTGGGCATCGCACAATACGGACTTAAAAGAATCTTTAGCTGCTTCAATGAAAGTTGACGGGGAGGAAATAGTGAAGTTTCTGCAGGTAAAATAAATCTGATTTAACGAAAATTAAGATTACGTACATAATAAAAAATGTTTTTATAAGGGAAAATTATATTGAAATTATTACGTTCCAGGATGTTTTGGATGCTTTATTTATTATCTTAATGAGTAATATTCAGACAGTGATGTCTACGATGACATGGTCTTTGAGTGCCTTTTATATATTATCGGACTCGTATCCGATAGAAAGTACCAGTACTTCCAGCCAGTATTAGATTTATATATTTCTGAGAGCTTCTCTGCAACTCTTGCATATAAGACATTAATTGCGGTATTACGCAAGCGTATAGATAACGTCAACAACGGCGATGGACAGGAACGAGATTTATTGCTTAAGACAATGAAAAGTCTGCAATACTGCATGAGATTTATTGTCGAATCTCGTCTTTTATTTACTGAGTACGTTTTATTTGTCATTACAATTCTTTTTTCATACGTTATATAATCGTTAATAAAACGATTGTCTAAATACGACAATATAATAAATATGGCTGTGAATATCTGTTCCAAAAAAAGAAGTATGCATGATTTTTAATGGACATTTGTAATTTATTTTTAAAGGTTAAATCAGGATGAAGAAGAATTCTCACAAACCTTAACTGATCTATTACGGTCTATCGTTAATCTCATGAGTCATGAAACAGATGGTACTCTGTTGGTTCAAGACGCCTGTCTCAAGTACCTACCAACGACGATACCTCATTTATTAAGAGTTTATAGCGGCAAGCAATTAAGCACAATTTTAACAGATTTACTCGTGACTCTACCAACGGGTAGATTAACTAAACAAAAAATGATGACGGTAAATGACATCGTCCACAATCCGCTTTTTTTAAATGTGGACTGTAGAACGATTTTATTGCCAAGAATTACTATACTTGTGAGAGACTTACTGGAGTCCAAGGAGGAGGTAAGACGTTAGTATAAAGTATGCTATTTTCTAATGCTATTTCCTAACTTACAGTTTAAACGAAATGGAATGTTTATTACTTATCCATATCTCACAACAAATAATATCAGTTCATACATTTATTCTCACAATACTTTATGATGAATCCTAATTACATCTGCATATAACTGCATATCAAATTTGATCATATTCATAAATTTTTACTTACATTTAATATTGTTCAGTGCGTCGTACGATATCATTGTTCGTGCTTTCCGTGCAGCTTGTGATCTTTCTGCCACGCATCTTTCTATGAATTATCTCTCTTAAACTTCTCTTTTTACAGAGGATGTCTCTTTATTTTTATTTCTTAAATTGTGATAGCTACATTTTTTATTAAATTCTGCTAGTTGATTTTTTAATTTTACATTTTAAGAAGAAATAGTTGTACATGTTATAAATTGTGATCTCAGAATATTCAATAATAATAAAGATTAGTAGTAGAAAATACAAATGTATTGAAAGACATCCTTTATTTATTCTTGATAAACATATCTGATCGTGTTTATAATAATTGACGAATTAATAACTATAAGACATACAGAGGTAAAGAAATATAAGAAATTTTATATTTTATTACTATAATTTATCACGCGGTGCAATCTTTCGAACATCCCTCATTATTATAGCGACACGCTAATTTTCTTGGAATTTTTGATTGCCGAAAAAAAGATCTCCTGATCTCGGCAGACCAGGCAGCGACCTGGATTTGAAATTACTGTGATTATATAATTGTAATCTACAGTCGCAATAATCCATAGTAGATTTGGTAGAATATTTCTGAATTTCGATATCTTTGGACCATTGAATACTTTTCTAGAAACATTATGTATCCTGTACACATTTTCTCGATAACGAAAAATGTTTAAACGTTTGTAAAAAAATTATCTTCATTCCAGGACACTCGACGAGCTCCGGTTTTCCCTATCGATGACGACGGTGAATGTTTGCCAAGGATATGCGCCAGAAGATGAACAAGATCTCTTCAACAGAAAATTGAATCGCTCAGCATGCCGAGTATTTTCCGCAAGAAGTAAACTCCCCTTTGTGTCTTATAGCAAGAAATTCTGTGTGAGAAAATCGAGTATCACGTCGGCAAGAGATTCGCGAGTGCAAGCACAAAAAATTGTTGTTAGGCATAAATGTATAATGTTGTTTCAACGAATGTTAACTTATTTTTTTATCGCGCTAGCTCTATGAGTGACGTGTAAATTATTTTGTTTAATCATTAACACGGTCTGAAGAGTTTAGAGATGAGAAAAGACGAATGTTTTTTCACGTTTTGTAAAATTCGGATGTCCATTGTGTCTGCACTCTCGCAGCGTTTGGAATTTTCTCACTTTCTCATAATCCTCTTTAGGTAAAAGAAAAGAAAAAGAGTAAATTCAAAACGCCACGATTAACAGTAATTAATGTTTAATTTCGAAGTCTGTCACTTTACATAGTAATAAACAAACGTCATAGATCATATATCATATCAAATTGAATATCGCATATCCGCATATACATATATATATATAATACACAAGTGTTTTCCTTGTAGAATAATTTACAAAATCAGACTGTCTAGAAATACAGTTGCGTCCTGTTCCTGCTCGGTTCTGTTTTCCGTTATTTTTTTCTTTCTTTTTTTATATAATCACAGCTTATCCTGATACGTAAAAAAAACATTGCTATTGTATTTTCCTTTTTCCGTTCGATAATTAATCGACACAATCAGAGAGTTTCTCTGAGACATTCGTAAACTGCGATATGAGAATTAAGGTTTCTCTGGGATATTCGTAAACTGCGTCGTAGTGAAATGCTGTGCCAGAGATTCTGGAATATTTATCACAGTAGGTTGCGCCGGAAGTATAAGCTGAAATAAATATCAGTGATATATTTGTATATTTGTTTTCAGTGAAAGATTAGTTTTTAACATAAATTACAATCCTTGTATAATTTTAATTTAAATATGAAAAATAAATAAAATGCAAACAGCAGGAATAGTTTTTAGTTGTTGAAAAATGTATCCGGCACAAACGCTTTATAGCTTATATCTGTAATATATATGTATATTAACTAAAATTTAATTACTAGCTTACCTTGTTCTTAATACTCATTAGGTCATAATCCTGCTCTAGAATCCGTTTTAATGTGCTATCTGTAGCAAGATCATCGCCTGGTTTCATACTGGCTCCAGATTGGCTACCACCACCCACTGTGTTCATCGTTACTCGTTTCACCCATGTAATCAGAACTACTCTCTGTATCCTCTTCTATGTTTACGTCCTATAAATTACAAATGTAATTCTTATAAACTTTTCTTACTTTCGCAATCCTCGGTCTGCAATATCATACGGATAAATTAAATCATGCAGTAAATTAAACCTTTCATAGCGCGGCAACGTTAAGAAAATTACGCCCTCACAACACGATAGTCAATCAGCGTTACACATATTTTTCAAGTTATTGCTACTATCTCTTTCTGTTATTAAATTATAAAAGTTCTGAAACGTCCAAAATCAAATTTGTAACTTGAAAATGAAACTTACTTCTGTATAATAATCAGCGTGTTGGCCTGAACTGCCATCTTCGGAAATTCCGGTCGTAGATGATGCAGCTCGACTGCCACCGCTTCTCGCTCTACGACGAGGTTCTTGATGCTCTGTTTCGTTTCGATTAAGCGCTTTGACATCTTATGGCTTCTCTTTTTGCGTTTGTCCCAAGACAGATTCCAACCCTTACACAATGACAAAATATATTTATATTTCTTTAATGTGTACTTTAATATGATTTGTACAAGATTAAGTAGCTTCGCTAATGCTTTTCTAACTTACTTGGAAGTGCATGAAGTATTCCACTGCTTTTCTACCTCTTAATGACATCAATGACATCAAGCATCTGCAAACAATTTTATAGTTAGTTTAAACTGCGAGTTTCCGTACGATGACAAAATTACTTATATCTACTTGTACATACAATATAAGTTTATTTCTATATTTCATAAATCTGTAATTTAATGTAATTGTTCAAATACAACTTTAGTAGGTTACCTCTCTACTTTTGCAATCTATATCTCTTTCATATTGCAAGGATACTTTTTACTAAGTTCAGAATTAAATTTGCATTTTACACTTACCTATATTTTTGCACGTGAAATGTAGCCAGGTATTAGGCATAAACACAAATCTGACAAATAAATTAAAAATAGGTTAAGCACGTTTCCCGTGTTGATAAACTATAACGTAATGCGTTCCGAAACCACCACATATTCTACGTCTCACCCCCACTCTCCGGCAGCTAAACGATATACAGTTTTTCGCTTTTTTTTAGCGAAACCGTGATCTAACAAACGTTTTACTTAGTATATTCGGAACTAACAAACGATTCCGCATCGATTGACCACGGTTTGAATCGAAAATTGTAAAGAATTCTATATTTACCGGCTAAATTAACACTACAAATTATTTTTGTGATTACGTAAAAACTATTAACTAACAAACGTTCTAATTAGTCTAACAATCAATAACAAACGACTAACAATCGATTCGTAAAAAAAAAATGTCGTAAGTCGAAATTGTCCGGCTAACTTCTATGAGGTGTACAAACTCCCATGCTAAAACGAAGGACGGATGTACATTATCGCCATCTGCACTATGACCCGGAAAATGGAACTAAAATCGGTCACGTGATATGGAGTGGGGATAGTTTCTGGTCTTCTTCTTCTTCACATTTCCTTGTCGGATAGTATCGGTTATTATTCGAGAGTTTCGAGACAGTACAAGACCGAGACCGTGTTTGAACGTGTGAGAGCGATACTTTTTTCTGTTAGATTCTTTCGTTTCGTGCAAACCGAGACCGTGTTTGAACGTGTGAGAGCGACACTTTTTTTCTGCCAGATTATTTCGTGCAAAAACGCGTCGATTGAGCATAATTACATCGCCAGGTAAGGCCCCTAAACTAAATAATTACCGAACGTGTTTTATTCTGAAAATTTTCGAGGATTGCTGATCCAGTCAACCGTCTTTGCTTCAATTTTAGTCCGGGTGTTAGCCATAAGAAACAGCGTGCTTTCACGTGCTTTCACGTGCTTTCACGTGCTTTCACGTGCTATCACGTGCTACCACGTGCTACATCAAACAAGAACGAGCAAGCCAAAGCAAGGTAATTGCATGTTATAATTAAACTAACAGAAATATTAGAAGAAGAAATAGATTAACCTAACCTCTGTATATACATATAATATTAACACACACATACTTACACACATAATAATATTGTATACAACAATATGTACATGCAACAAATACACATATTTTGGAAAAGGATTAATTTATTTTGTCTGTTATATATATGTATATATGTATACATATATATATATATATATATACATATATGTATGTATATATATTTTTATGTATATGTATATTGTATATGTATGTTTTTATTTTAATATATTTATTTACAATGTATATATTTATTTTAAGAAAAGCTACAATGGTGTGGAAATGCTGTGTGCCAGGGTGCACATCATCAGCAAATAAAGTTCCTGCTCATATGTTACCACGAGATGAAACAAAGGCTCAGGCATGGTTGAGAGCAATCGGAAGAAGTGATGTAATTGGTAAGTTTTTAAGAATTAATATATGTATTAATAATATAGAATACTTTTTCGTACGTACTTATGTTGCATTTATAAATTGCATATTCCACATGTATAAAAAAATTAAATTAAATTAATATTAGATATGTATTTTTTTCGCCAGTGTATGAATTCAAAATAAAAGTCGTTTCTACTCGACCGGACTGGCCAAAAATTAAGAAATTTATTGCTTACTGTGAGCAATAAATTTCTTAATTTTTGGCCAGTCCGGTTGAATAAGAAAGACTTTTATTTTATGTATTTTTTTATTTATAATGATTTATAAAAATATATACTACAATGATAGTCTTGTATTGATAATTTTTATATATATTTTATACCATAAGGTATTTCTTATAGTAATATGTTTCGATATGTATTTTTTTATTATAGATGCAACAAAAGAAGCAAAGGACAAATTAAGAATTTGCTCCTTACATTTTTCTGAAAGTATGATAATACCTTATGGGCAGAAGCGGCGTCTTAAGGACACTGCAATGCCTACATTGTATTTATCAGATACAAATATTGCAGTAGATATTCCCAGTACTAGTTCTGCTGATATTGGTACTATCACTGCATTACAAATTTAATGGCTCAAAAAATGTCAACAAAGGACAAAGTATGTATCTTAATATGGGATGAGGTTTCTATACAACCTAACGTCATGTATGATACTCGAAGAGATGTTATATACGGCTTTGAAGATTGGGGCAACTACCGTACGAGTAAAGTTGCGGACCACTCGTTAGTTTTCATGTTACGTGGGTTAAATATGGGCTGGAAAATGCCCGTATCATATAATTTTTGCTCAAAAACAACAAATACACCACAGTTAATACGTTGTATTAAAGAGCATATAAATAAAATCAGCAAAGCAGGCTTTCACATCATTGCTACTGTCTGCGATCAAGGGTCAACGAACATTGCAGCTATTAATGAATTATTATTAAGAACGGATATGAGACGGAATTTTGAAAAACGAAAACAAAGTAAATTGTTATTATATTGTTCATTATATTGTTACACGTGTTGTAAAAACAAATAATAAAATTACTTATTGTTTACAGGACAAACATTTGAAGTCGGCGAAGCAGAAGTTGTTCCTTTATTTGATCCTCCGCATCTTCTAAAAGGTATTAGGAACAACTTATTAACGAAAGATCTCGCGATAACTTGTGAGGATAATATTCCTAAACGAATAGCATCATGGGATGTGATAAAAACAGCGTGGTTAATGGACCGAGCAATGAACATAATCCGTCCACAATTAAAAAAAATAACAAAGGAGCACGTAATGGAAAATAAAATTAAAAAAATGCGTGTAAAATACGCATCGCAAATACTCAGTGGATCAGTTGCAAGTTGTGTTGAGATGCTGACAAGAGCACAATGTAAGTATTTTATACATATATATTTATTACATATATATATATATATATATATATATATATATAATAAAGAGAAAAATAAAGAGAAAAACGTATTTCTTTTAAAAATAAATGTTTATAATAAATTATTTTTACTTTTGCAGGTACTACACAAATTAAGGACCAAACGCTTAAAATTGACTTCGAAGAAGGAATTGCAACTGCGGAAGTCGTGAATTTCTTCAATGACTTGTTTGACTCGGTTAATAGCGTTAACATAGTGGATAATAATAATTTACAATCTCCCGTAACGGAAGAAAGTGTCCATCATGAATTCTGGACGAATGCTAAAAATGTACTTCGAAATATGACATTTATAGATAAGGTAACACATAAAATTCAAAAAAATATCCCAAGTTTAAAAAATTGGTTATTCACTATAGATGGATTTCAAAAAATTTGGAACGTACTTAATAAAAAATATGATTTTAAATCTTTGAACACGCGCTTTTGCAATCAGGATCCACTTGAAAATTTGTTTGGCCAAATTAGAAGTCATGGAGTTCGTAATGTAAATCCGACACCTCGACAATTCGAAAATTCATTTATAACTTTATTGGTGAGCAACATGAAATCTTTTAAAATTAAAGGCGGTAATTGCGAAACTGTACATGATAGCTTCATGTTGTTTTTGCTAGAAAAATGCTTGGAAGATAATCTTTCAAATGCTGAGGTGTTTGATGTTAGTTGCGAAAACAATGATGAACCTGATGAACCACATGAATTGATAAGTAATGTAACTGTTCATGAAGAATCAACCGTAGATTTTGCATCAGAATATTTACAAGAAATTATCACTGCTATTTTAAAACAAATCAATTATTATAAAGAATGTAATACCTGTTTGACATATAGTGAATTTCCAATTTTCGTAAAGTACATATTAAGCAGGCTTAATAAATTGTTACAAACGCGAGCTCATCGACGAGGTATATTAAAAATATTGTTAGAGCATTTTGACAATTGGCATGTTAAAATTGATTGGTATGATTGTGTCGAGCATCATAATAATGCGCTTAAAACGATGATACGAATAATTATTAGCAAATTCAACGCATGTCAAATGATTATAAACAATATATATCAAACATAAAAAAGAAATAAATTTTGTCATTTATTGTATTTACATATAAAATGAAAAAAACGAGAGATGTTTAGAGAGGAAAAATGTAACAGAAAACGCATGTCAAATGATTATAAATAATGTATATCGAAAAAAAAGAAATAAATTTTGTCATTTATTGTATTTACCATATGTATTGAAATTCTTTATTACTATAAATAATTTTTAGAACATTTTGTATGTATGTATGTATGTATGTATGTACGTACGTATGTATGTACGTACGTATGTATGTACGTACGTATGTATGTACGTACGTATGTATGTACGTACGTATGTATGTACGTACGTATGTACGTACGTACGTATGTATGTATGTACGTATGTATGTACGTACGTACGTATGTATGCGATCGATGCCGGATTTATGCTTTTTTTTCCGTCTTCTTGGGCAGCAGGACGGCCTGGATGTTCGGCAGGACGCCACCCTGGGCAATGGTCACGCCGGACAACAGCTTGTTCAATTCCTCGTCGTTGCGGATGGCGAGTTGCAGGTGACGGGGAATGATCCTGGTCTTCTTGTTGTCACGAGCGGCGTTACCGGCCAACTCCAATACTTCAGCGGCGAGATATTCCATCACCGCGGCCAAGTAGACCGGTGCACCGGCGCCAACGCGCTCGGCGTAATTTCCTTTCCTCAGCAGTCTGTGAATACGGCCCACGGGGAACTGCAGTCCCGCCCTGTTGGAACGAGACTTCGCCTTTCCCTTGACTTTGCCACCCTTTCCGCGTCCAGACATGTTGCTCAATTGGCGAATACGGATTAACGGAGATGCTTCGTTCGTGAGAAGCAAGAGGATGTATGTACGTACGTACGTATGTATGTACGTACGTATGTATGTATGTACGGGAGAGGGAGTTTGTACCCCCTGACAGCTTTCGACTGCTTTTCGGCTCATAGCCGAGAACAGGAGAAGCATTTTGGTAACCGATCTCGCCGTCACCTTGCCGCCGCCGAAGCTACGGCCACCACCGAGACGAGCTGTGCCACTTTGCCTGCCGCTACCGCCACAACCTCAGCGGCCCCTGGACTACCGCCCAGGCCAACCGTGGAAGCTCGTCCCGCCGGTGCGACTGACTCGTCCTCCACGTGCGCTCATCACAACGTGGGACGTACGAGTTCGGCGCTACACGACTATCGTGGACGGCGCCTCCACTCCTGTCGCCGCTGCCACCGTCAGCCTCCGAGCGGGTACACCAGGGGACGCAGACCATCCCGCCTGCGCGAGTACACCGAGGCGTGCAGCACCAGCCATCACGCGGCACTCAGGAAGTGCAGACGGACACGGAGTGGGAGGTCACCTCTTCCCAAGGGACGCAGACCGAGGAGCCAGCGACACTCCTATCGGAGTCGACACCGACTGCGGAACCGGAGCAGTCCCTCACACCACCGGGGACACCGCCGGCGTGGCGGAAGTTCAGTTCCTTCCGGAGGACCACGACGCAGCCGAGCATCACCTGGCGTGAGCGACTCCGCGACTAGGAGGAGAAGAAACCAATCGGCCCTTTTCAGGGCCACACAACAAGAAGAGCCCAAACGGCCCTTTTCAGGGCCGCCTTTACGGCCCTTCTCAGGGCCTTCTTCAGCACACTGACACACCGCCATCTGTATAACAGGACCTAGAATAAACGACCTATTTATTGTACACCTCTGTCTCTCAGCTCACTCGGCGATCCCTCTCTCGCTACGTCATATCCTCTGCGAAGGGCACGCGACGCCCCAGCGTAAGTGGCTAGCGCCCACAAATTGGTGACCCCGACGTCGGAGAGGAAGACCAATGTCAAGAGCGAACCACACGGTGGAGATAGAGAGCGACGACAACTACAAAGAGATGGAGGAATTCAACGCG
Organism: Temnothorax americanus; assembly: GCF_048541705.1. NCBI lineage: Eukaryota > Metazoa > Arthropoda > Insecta > Hymenoptera > Formicidae > Temnothorax > Temnothorax americanus. Next base: position 3,590,864 of record NW_027509329.1, read on the forward strand.
AAGAGAGTGTCAATACGGATTCCCTCTTTCTGGCCGGAAGAACCCGAGCTTTGGTTTGCACAACTAGAGGGACAATTCGCCCTATGCGAGATCAAAGAAAACGATGCCAAATACGCATACGTCATCTCGCGAATCCAGCCGAAACAAGCCAAGGAAATCAAAGATGTCATAACACATCCCCCGGCAGAGCATAAATACGAGGCAATCAAGAAGGCGCTGATCCAGAGGCTCACGGACTCACAGGGACAACGGATCAGACAGCTACTAGAGCACGAGGAGCTAGGAGACAGGAAGCCATCGCAGTTTCTCCGGCACTTATCGACACTAGCCGGGACCACCGTCTCAAACGAACTTCTACGAACGCTCTGGTTAGGGCGACTACCCCCACAAACACAAGCTATCTTGGCTACACGAACGGAAGATAGACTGGAGGATGTAGCGGACCAGGCTGACCGAATACACGAGGTCAACAGCAAAGCGCTCGCCCTGGCGACAACCGCGCCAACGCCCACAAGTACAACCGTAAACACCGACGAGGCACAAAGGGACGCGCTGAGCAAACAAATAGCAGCGCTCACTCTGCAAGTGGAGAAGATGGTCAAATCCATTCAAGCACAAGGCAGAAACCGCCAGAGAAATCGCAGCCGAAGCCGCCAACGCAGCAAGACACCCCGCCGAGACGGGGTGTGCTACTATCACCGCCGTTTCGGAGCGGAGGCACAGAAGTGTACGCAACCGTGCACATTCAAGGCGGAAAACAAGGAGAGCAGTCATTGAAGGCGGCCAATGACAACAGCCCCGGATCCCGCCGCCTGTACGTCACAGATCGCACGACCCAGAAGAGATACCTCATAGACACCGGATCAGACGTCAGCGTATCTCCCTACATCAGTACTCAGGGAGAGAGAAAAGCAGGAGCTTATCAACTCTTCGCGGCAAACGGATCCGTAATAGAAACATATGGATTCACCACTCTGCAACCAGATTTCGGATTGAGAAGAGCACACCCGTGGCGATTCATCGTCGCGGACGTAACAGTACCGATAATCGGGTCAGACTTCTTGTCACACTACCACCTGCTACCGGACGTAAGAAATAAGAAGCTAATCGACGGGCAGACAGGACTCGCGGCGCCCGGATCCACTGGCACGAGCAATCTGACACCAATAAAGACACTGAGGATAGAAACGGGATATCATGATATCCTGGCCAAGTATCCAGGAATCATGAACCCCAGCACCAAGACCAAGCTAGGAAGGCATAACACTACACATCACATTAAAACAACACAAGGTCAACCAGAGGCTTGCCGTCCACGCCGACTGGCTCCGGACAAACTCCAAGCGGCCAAAACGGAGTTCAATCTCCTGCTACAAGAAGAGATAATAAGACCTTCAAAAAGCCCATGGGCATCACCACTGCACATGGTACCGAAAGGAAACGGCACATGGCGAATGGCGAGCCTGCGGAGACTACCGCAGAGTAAACGCAAGAACAGAGGCCGACAAGTACCCAGTACCTCACATTGAAGATTTTGCGCAAACCTTTCACGGAAAGAGGATTTTCAACACATTGGACCTCGTACGGGCATACAACCAAATACCCGTAAACCCGGACGACATATCAAAAACAACGATCACTACGCCCTTCGGCTTATTTGAGTACCTCTACATGCCATTCGAACTTCGCAACGCAGCACAGACGTTTCAGAGGTTTATAGACGAAATACTGAGGGGCCTCAACTTCTGTTATGCCTACATCGACGACATCATCGTAGCATCCGACACGGAAGAAGAACACAGAGATCACCTACGCCAATTGTTCGAAAGATTAGAACAATACGGAATAAAGGTCAATCCGGCAAAATGCGTATTCGGCGCAAAACAAGTAAAGTTCTTGGGATACCTGGTATCAGCCGAGGGTACCACACCACTACCAGAGAAAGTAGAGGCAATCCGGAAATTCCCCAAACCTCAGAACATAAAGCAGCTACGACGATTCCTGGGCACGATAAACTTTTACCGCCGTTTCATTCCAGGCGCAGCAAAGGATCAAGCCCTGTTGAACGAGATGCTCAAGGGGCCTCAGATGAAAGGCAAAATACCAGTCCCATGGACAACGGAAACGGAGAAGGCTTTCCAGAGCTGCAAGGATAGCCTATCTCGAGCTACCGTACTGGCACATCCGGACCCAAGAGCAGAACTAGCAGTTACGACAGACGCCTCAGAGATGGCAATAGGAGCAGTAATGCAGCAGAGAACGGACAAGGGATGGCAGCCACTCGCGTTCCTAAGTAAGAAGCTCAACCGCGCACAGACAAAGTACAGCCCGTACGATCGCGAGCTCCTAGGGATATACACGGCAATAAAACACTTCAGACACATGCTTGAAGGAAGGGATTTCGTGATATACACCGACCACAAGCCTTTAACATACGCCCTCAACCAGGATCCTCTACGCAGCTCACCACGGCAGACACGACACCTCGAATATATCGCACAGTTCACCACGGACATACGACATGTGTCAGGAAAAGACAATGTCGTAGCCGACGCATTATCGAGGGTGGATGCAGTACACCAGGCCATCGACTTCGAAGCACTGGCCAGATCACAGAAGGAAGAACCAGAAACAAAAGAGCTAAAAGAGAACAGCAAATCACTTAGGCTCACAGAGATTCCCGTCCCAGGAAGCAAGACGACCATACTATGCGACACATCCACGCCAACAGCCCGACCTTACGTGACAAAGCCATATAGACAGCAGGTCTTTCAATCCCTGCATGGCTTGTCGTACCCAGAAACGAAGGCAACGGCCAGGATGGTAGCAGAGCGATACGTATGGCCGGGGATCCAGAGAGATTGCAAGCAGTGGGCACAGGCATGCACTCATTGCCAGAAATCCAAGATTACCCGACACAACAACTCGCCAGTTGGGAACTTCAGGGCTCCGACGAGGAGATTCGAACACATACACGTCGACCTGGTGGGGCCTCTTCCGATGTCGAAAGAATACAAGTACTGCCTGACCATCATCGACCGATTCACACGATGGCCAGAAGCAACCCCGGTGCCCGACATAACGGCAGAAACAGTAGCCGAACACATATTTAGAGAATGGATAGCAAGATACGGCACTCCGACCAGGATAACAACGGACCAAGGACGCCAGTTTGAAGCAGACCTCTTCCGGAGATTAACACGCTTGACTGGATCCAATCACATCTGGACAACAGCCTACCACCCAGCAGCTAACGGGATGGTAGAGAGATTCCATCGACAGATGAAAGCAGCTATAAAGTGTCATGAAACCACACACTGGACCGAAGTATTACCAGTAGTACTAATGGGCATCAGGGCAGCTTGGAAGGAGGACCTAAACGCAACACCAGCGGAACTAGTGTTTGGAGAATCAATCCGCTTACCAGGACAATTTCTAAGCACGCAAGAGACAACAAGTACAGCAGACACAGACGACCTGATAACGAGATTGAAGCAGACGATAGATCGGCTAAGACCGAAAATCAAACGCCATGGTCAGAGGTCTACATTTGTCTTCAAAAACATGCAAACAACGCCAAGAGTGTTCCTAAGGCATGATGCACCACATGGGGCATTGCAACTATCAATGTGTCAATAGATCGCATCAAACCAGCCTACACCTTGGAGGAGGACAGTCACAGCCAAACAGCCAAGGAAGACGAGAAGGCAGAGCAAAAGGATCAACCAACCACAGAAGTCAAAACCAGAGCCGGGAGAACATCAAGGCCTCCGGTCCGATTCAACCTCGCCTAACCCAGGCTCACCCTCAACCAGGGGGGTACTGTGCTTTCTCCAACTCGCATTTCTGCTATAAATTGATTCATGTTATCAATTATTTTATTCTGCTCTTCTAAATTTACTTCGTATGCATGCGAGCCATTATGACCATATTTCAGTTTGCTGTTAAAAATATCGAACCAATCATTGAATAATTTCAGCACATTTGCAGTTTTTTTCCAATAATTGTAAGCAAGTAATTTTTTCTCTCCGCACCACTGAATTGCTGACGCATTTTTATTTGAAAAGACTTGTGCTGCCATTCTAACGTTTTGCCTCTGTGTTCCTCGGACATCCAGGTGTGCTCTGCTTAACTTGTGAGCTATTTTCAAATCTCCAGCATTAATTGCCAGTAACTCCTCCAAAAAGCACTTGTTCAATAATTTTTCTTTCACTTTAAAACCAGAGTCAAATAAGTTGTTTCTGGCCAATTTTAACAAGTGAGGAACATCTGCATAAAAATATATTTTTAAACTGTTATCAGCTGGATGTGCAATATAATTTAATTTCTCGATGTCTTGTTTTACATTTCTTTTTCCGGAATGTGTTGAAATATTTATTCCAACGTTCAATTCGTTCCATAATTTTATATTTGTAGGTCCCATGTCGCACGTTACAGCTACAACTATATAATTTATTTCGTAAAGACTTTTTATCACTGTCAGCAAAGTATCTGCAGACATTGACTTATCAAAGTCATAGTATATCGGCTGTTTCCATTTATCGAATAACCCTCGGACCATTACGAATTGGCATGTTTTATGTGGCCCATAAATTTTTTGTTCCTTGCGATCTAAGTCTACTTTATTTGATATATATAATTCATCAAATGTTAATACAATTAATCTTTGTTCTATACTAAAATTCTGTCCTTTTTCTTTCATTATCTTAAAGACATCTTTCAAAATTCTGGGTGGAATGTTGAAAGATGAACACCACTTATGTAGAGTTGTTAAACACGGTAGTGGAATTTTTTTTACGTCTCGTAAGTATCGGTATGCCTTTGGACTTAGCGATTGTAACGCTATAGCAGATGTAATATCCTCTGGCGTCCATCGAATCCGAACATTCTCATTTTACGACATTAATATTTTAATTTGTCCAACAGTAAATACTTTTCGCAAAACTTTATTAACCATTTCTTCCACCTGTTTCTGTTTATCAAATGCCATCTGATCATTGGTATTCGACTTTTGCACGAGATTTGTTTCTAATTCTTTAATATGTAAACTTAATTGTTAATTTTTTCCAATAAGTTCTTATCGTTCCTCTAAAAGTTTATTTTTTTCTTCTTCTGCTTTTTTCAATAGCCTCAGTAATGTTTCTTTATTTTGATCTGTTTTGTGAACAATTATTTCATTTCTGCAAAAAAACACAATTGTATTTTAATATATCGATATATGTATATATGTAATGAGAGAGAGAGAGAGAGAGAGAGAGAGAGAGAGAGAGAGAGAGAGAGAGAGAGAGAGAGAGAGAAGAATGTAATGAGGACAAAAACATAAATTTGTGCATACGTTGTGCTCTCTTTTTCTGCAACATTTGATTCAAAAATATCTCCACTTTCGAATCTCTCCTTTGCATCTTTTTGCTGTTTTGTGTCTTTCGAACTGTTTGATACATCTTTATGTATCTTGATCAATTGTTTTCCTTGTATGCATTTTAAAAGTTCAGTATTTGTCGACATACTTGTTCTTTCTCTGAAAAAGTTATTAATGCGACTATACCTGTTTTACAATATGTCTAATGTTCTTTTCATTTCCTCAGAAGTACATGTATGTACATATTTTACAAGCTATCCTATATTTTACTTTAAGATACTTAAGCATATAGGATTTACTTAGATATATATTCGGTCCTAAAACTATTTGCATATATTTTTCTCAATGAAGTAATAGTATTTCACATTGTCATAGTTGAAAGTCATTATTGTTATACATTACTATATAACTCAAATACTCAAATACGCATAGTGCCTCTCAATTACGACAACTTGAAATGCTGTAATTTCATTATGAAAAATATACGTAAATCGTTCAGAGACAAGTGTATAGTATTTAATTGTTAAAATATTAGGAAAAATACCTCTATACTTTAATGCATAAGGTAGCACACACACACACACACACACACACAATAGATTTATATATTTATAAATAGGAATTACTACTTACGCTAATTTTATCTTTTTACTTGCTATTATATCTGTTTCATCTCTAGTTTTTCTTCGTCTTTGTTCCACGTTTAACATTAAAGTAGGTATAGAATTCTTTTTCAACCTACACATCTGTTTCTTTGGTATATTCGTTGAACGTGGCTTTGTCCACTTCATTTCAAAACAATCCTCTTCAAAATGAAGATTGCATATTCTTGCTAAAATATTAACAGGTTAAAAACAAGTAATATTATACACATACGCACACATATACTTACCAGAATCAATTTTTATTTCTTTTTCATTTCTTCTACAGGCTTCAAGCCATTGCTGGCGTATAGTTAATTCTTTTGGGAAACGAAACAATTTTATATTTCTTGTGTACGTACAGTCTGTGCGACTTTTGCAATTGTGCACATAACACGCTGGCATGGTTTCTATATGTAGGAGAAAAAAATCATATATATTACATATAATAGGTGCTTTCCATTTACATCAAAACTCAGATAAATCTCACTTGTGACGTCATAACTCAGTTAAATGCACGTCCCTTTTGATGCTGGCAAGTGAGATTCAACTGAGTTTTTATGACGCTACAGCACACAATTGAAACCGTGTGCTTTAATGAGTCTAACAGACTCAAATTAAAAGTGAGGTTTAACCTGTATTGTTATGAGATAGTTTTATCACCAAAATAAGCAGGTATGACGTCATTCATTCCGAGTAAGGATACTCACATAACTGAGTGAATCACTTCCCTTGAGTGTAAATGGAAACCACCTAATATATGCTATGCGCTATATATTGCATAATATATACTACCTTGATAACACAATCTGACAGCAATCTGATAGCAATCTGACAGCAATCTTTTAGTATTTGGATTTAAAAATGGTTGATCGAGATCCGTACTACTGCGCATCCATGGAAATGAATACTTGTCTCATTACGTTATTGTTTAGCTCACCACTAATTCCACGTATTTTTTACATTAATCTTTCACAAATCTTAATTAGAAATCTATTTTAATTATATGTAATTGTTTGCGTATTCAAATTTTGCGGGTGCATTTGGACCCAAACGCGATTGGTCGAAGCGCGTACTACTGCGCATCCACGGGAATGATTCACCTGTCTTATTACACCATGATAAGGTGTATGTACCACGGTCTTACATACAGGTCTTGAAACGGGATCAAATTTCGAGGGTGGGGATGTCTCGCTTATTGTCCCCGGTTTTAGGACTTGGCATCGCCACTATGCGGCGCAGCCATCGACAGATGTAGCGCAATCAGCCAATCACAGCGTAGTTGCGGCAGTTTCTCTCGAGCTTCGTACGTGTTTATGACGTGTGTTTCTGTGCCACGTGTGTTCATCTTTATTCATCTATAATTGTTATTATGACGAAAGGGTGTATTGTAATAATTAATATTTTACGTATTTCGAAGTCCATTTTATCATCAATTTTGTAAATAATTAATATTTTTCGGAAAATATATTCGAAAATAAAGAGCAAAACGGAATGTTTGAGAAAATTGAGGGAAAAAATTAATATTTTTTATTTTGATTTATTTGTTTAAAATTTTTAAAAAGCAAATATTTGTTTATTTCTTTTAATAATATGTTGAATACAAATTTCCAAATAACAACAAAATAACATTAAAAATAACAGTATTAACGTTAGTACTATATATATATATATATATATATATATATATATATATAAACTTTGAACAATTTTAAATAAATAAATCAAAATAAAAAATATTAATTTTTTCCCTCAATTTTCTCAAACAATCCGTTTTGCTCTTTATTTTCGAATATATTTTCCGAAAAATATCAATTATTTACATTAAATTTACAAAATTGATGATAAAACCACAAAAAATGTCATATTAAATCGAAAAGTTGACATTTTAAAAACTTCAAAACTCGGAAACCACTTCAATTCCAAAATTGAAATTTTCAGGGTTGTTTAAGGATATAATGAAGTATATTCCCTAAAAATTTCAAAGAATTTTGAGTTGAAAGAAAAAAGTTCTGGCTATCTGAAGATGGCGATTTTTCGAAAATCGATCGGCTTTAGATGGCCACAACTTAACGAAATGAAAGCAATCAAGCAAAAAATTGGTAAATTTTTTCAGAGTATACCTGAACAAAAAACATCAGCTGCTGATCAACCCTCTGCTTCGAAAACTGTAGATATGACAGCATTTCAAAAATAGGCAAAATTTCTCTAAAACAGTGGTTTAGTTAGCAGCTCGCCGTGAAGCCGGACTTGAGTGTAAACTAATGACCAATTTTTTCCTTAAAAGTAGAGAGTTTACAGAAAAGAATGCGGCCTCAAACGAGTCTCTAAGTTATATAGAAGCTGAGATATAAATTTTTGAAAATGACTGAAAAATCAACTTTTTTCAAAATTCAAAAAATTCTCCAGCGGCCGGATTTGATCGAATCGGGCTCAAATTTTTAGGATTATCTCCTTTTCTAGTGTACTTTCGAGGAAAAAATCGGCATCAAAATCGGTGACCCACCCCCGCAACCTTTGGTCGAAAAGTAATGGATCTGCCCATATACAGTTTGTATCGAAAGTTTTATTTTACAGAGACAAAAAGGTTGATAATCATACAAATGTTTCAATGAGAAATGCAATGGACACATTATTGATGCATCTACAAGAGTCAGAAGAAAAAAATCGAAAGTTATTGAAAGAAAAAGACATACTAAATCAAAAAAATGAGCAATTGCGTATGGAAGTGACAAAGTTACAAACAGGAGTAACACACTTAGAAGCAGAAGTAACCAAAATGACTACGGATAGAAAGAAGCAAACTGACGTAATATCCGTTGAAGTTTTAAGGAAAGTATTTACACCAGATCAAATTGCGAGGTTAAAGTCATCGACGAATAGCCGTATACGCTGGTCGCCCGAAGATATTGTGTCTGCAATAGGTCTAAGATCATTAAGCGCTAAAAGCTTACAGATACTTAAGAAATGTCCAGAAAATTTCATCCACTTTACGGAATTGGGTTTCTAAATTTAATGTGTTACCAGGCATTTTAAATGACGTATTAAAAATAATGTCTAGTAAATGAGATGACCTATCAATAACAGAAAAATTGACTGTTCTGACATTCGATAAATTATATGTGTCCAATCAATTACAAATAGAACGAAAGCAACAAAAGGTGTATGGATCTTATAAAACCTGCCAATTTATCATGAGTCGAGGTTTATTTAAAAACTGGAGGCAACCTGTTTATTAAAATTTTGATACTGCAATGACTTGGGAAATTTTATTTAGTATCATACAACATCTATATGATATTGGCTATATTGTTATCGCTATAACATGCGATATGGGTCCAACGAACATGAGATTATGGTAAGAATTACAAATCGGAACTGATAATAATAATTCCACTGACAAAAGCAGTACAAACACTGAGAAGAAATGTTTTATTGTGCATCCTTGTAACGACGCTCTAAAAATATTCTTTTATGCCGACATACCACATTTGATAAAACTTGCAAGAAACAATTTTTTGGACTTTGGATTTAACACGAACGGAATTTATGTCAATAAAACGTGTTTAGAAGAATTATTAAAATTAAATGAAAGAGATCTGAAAATAGCGCATAAACTAAACAGAACGCATATTGATGTCAAAGGAACACAGCGACAAAAGGTAAAACTGGCTGCACAAATGTTTTCCAATCAAAATGCGTCAGCAATAAGATGAGAAAACGGTTTAATATCTTCCACTAATTGGAAATACACCTCTGACGTACTAAAACTATTTAACGATTGGTTTGACATTTTCAATAGTTCATTGAAATATGGTAAATGTGATTCATCACATGCATATGGCATTGATCTAGAAAAACAAAATAAAATAATCATTAATATGGATAAATTTATCGAGGAAATGCGGGTTGGCCAAAGAAAAAGTATGATGCAATTTCAGAAGAGCATTTTATTGTGCAACAAGTCCTTGCGGGAAATGTTCGTGTACATACAACATAAGTATTCGTCTGAAGAATTTGACGTGAAATATATATTAACAAGACGATTAAACCAGAATATTTTAGAAAATTTTTTTTCATATATAAGATTAATGGGAAGTGCATATGATCATCCTGCACCTGTAGAAGTAAAAAATAGACTAAAATTATATATTCTGGGCAAACATTCCGAGCATGTAGTCTCGCAGCACAGGAATACTGAAGGTGACAGTACTAGTAAAATGTTGATTGGTATAGAAGATGTACATAATTCAGATTCTATTGATCCTGATGACTCAATAATATGTGAAGAGTCTATTGATCCTGATGACCCAATATGCGAAGAGGAAAAATTATTTATGTGCACTCCACCATTAAAGGATGTCACAAACATAAGAGACATAGATAAAAACTTACATAATGTACAAGAGAGAGAAGAAGATAGTGAAGGTATAATAAAACGAAATACAATTTCTTTTAATGAATAACATAATACAGGCTTACTACACGTATTGTAGAATCGAAAATAATGGTAAATAATGATATGACTACATGAAGGGAACATTGTATCACATACCCCAAGTATTCTTTTATATCCACTATATTATTATATTAATTGTTTTATTTAGCTTCCACTTTTATGCCACATCCTTCATTGTTTTCAGTAAATAAATCTATAAAGCACTTACCTAAATGCTAAATCACACAGAACAACTCGTTCTATATTTTTCTATATCTTTCTATATCTTCTTATTCTTATATATTCTATATATTTCTATATATTTTATGTTGTATACCAAAACATCCTATTTAAGGAAAATGTTATTCAAATAACTATAGTTTACGTTACATATACTATAGATGTTCAATTACATTTTCCTCGAAAAAGATGTTTTGAAAAGCAATGAGGTGACAGCATGTAAAATTTTTTTTTCAATTATTACTAATTATTTGATAATCCCACCCTTCATTAGTACCTCTACTTTATCCCTGTAAAAGGATTTTGCGATCTGTAAAGCCGTTTCAAAATGAGACCTTTGAAATGTAATTGTCGGTAATTTGGACGGCTTTAGCATCCCCTTAAAGTAGGCGACGAAGTATTTTTTTTTGGAATAAGAAAGAATGTGTGGGAAAAATTCGTTTCATGGATGGTGAGTATTAAAATAATAATAAAACAGTGATCTTTTCCCTCTATGACATACATCGAAATACTTATTAATTCTTTGAATAATGCAGAACTTATGTATGTTATATTATTATGTTAGGTTATGCCATTTATTCTAGGCTTTAATGTACATTGAAAGAATACGTCATCTGTATTCTTGTATATAGTGATTTAAAAGATTTTATTTTAAATCGTTTCATATATTCCTTCTCATTATAGTTAAGGAGAGAAACAGAGAAATTTATCTAATTATCCTCTCACTCATGAAATAGATTATCAAAAAGAAAATTTTACCAAAAAATCGTTCAATACGTTTAGAATTAAGATAACGTTTCTGAAATGCAATTTCTGAATTTTTACTGTAGCTGTTGTCTTTTGCAGAAAATTATGATAAATGTATCCTTGAGGCACAGCGATTAAACAAGATATAATGCGCAAAGAAATGAAAGGTGAAAGTTTATTTGACAGTAATCAGCCAAGAAAAGCAGCTGTGAAATTCAAGGCCACGCTTAGTCAAAGAGTGAAAAGCAAGAAAAGTGCTGATATTACAAATACTGTAAAAAATAATCGCCAAAAAGTATTATAATATTTTCTAACTTCAATCTACTGTTATGGATTGTGGTCCACTTGATGCTACAAATGTTTTGAAAAATTTTTCTTTCTTTTTAATAAAGAAAATAGATATATCAAGTGGACTGCAGCCCCATGATGTGCATAGATTTAAAATTTGGCTACGCATTGTTTCTGAACGTCATATGCCCATCGACATATATATAATGATAGTATGGACTACGTAATTCGTACATGCAGGAAGTTCTTTGAAAAGTGTAAAATTAGGGTGCCGTCTCATGACATTGATTGATTCTCACTCTATTACTTTTCCAAGATTCCGTTTTCTAAAACTCCGACTGTCATGGGACGGCACCCGAGACAAAGAATAAGGAACAAAATTGCGGCCAATTGCTCTCTCTGCGCTACTGATTAGAAAGATATATGTTTTTTTCGAATCTGCTTTGGCTGATCATATATTGTTTTATAATTGAGCACAGTCTATACTATAAATATATCGATGTACACTGACCGGCATGAATGCCTGATGGACATTCCGATATCTCGAGATATCTGCAGTTGGATATTGTGTGTCTAAATATTCATTATTCATGATTATATTCAAGAACCGGCAACGTTAAAAGGTATTAAAAGATAAGAGGTTGCATAAATAAATAAAATAAATAAGCTATATCACTACCGATATCATATGCTTTTATAAAACGATTTACCTCTTTCTATCACGACTTAATATCCAGTGGTATACAATTACTCGAATTCGGCATTAAAAAATAATATAGAAATTATTTAAATATATTTGAAATGTATTTGAAATATATTCTAAAACATTTCAGAAACATTTCAGAAACTGTAGACAATTGGATATTAAGTTGATAATTAATTATTTGATATAAGAGACCTGTTATTATTATAATGTTACAGCTCATTTATGTGACGAACACTGGCCAGTCTTTACTTTGGTTTCAATGTTGACTTTTATGTACAGCTCAGGAATTTGCAACTTACCTTTTTAGTGACTCATTAACTAAGAATTTAATTAATTAACAATTAAAAAACAATTGACTGTATATAATAAGTTATATATTTAATTATATATTTACCAAATATATTATGTATTTATTTATAACAATTAAATAATTAAGCCTTACGTCTTATATTCCCAAGCAGCAAAATAGGGCGAAATTACGTTTATTCGACCTTCTGATAGGTTCAAAAGTCTGTTCGACCAAGCCCAACTTACGTCGAATCGACGTCGAAAGAAGGTAAGTGGGGAATAAAGTTGAAGTAATTTTACGGTTGAAATTAGGTAATGCAAGGCATTTCGCCTTATAAGTCATAGTCTGATTCGGTGAAATGGACCTATCAGAAGGTCGAATATCGGTAATATTTTGGTAATTTTGACCAATTTGTGCCCTCTCTTCGACCTAACTTTTGTCTTTGAGACATCTAGTAGATGGCAGCGCTGCACATCACGAAAAAATATATATTCCATATTAGTTCTACCAAGACGGGTCTATGCTACAGTCATAGCATATGGTTCAAACCAGCCATGGAAACTCAGAGTAAAATATTAATAGAGTCCACCACTACGTCGGTTTTGAAACTGAATATCGTGTGACATGTAACAGAAATATAAGTGCGAAAAAAAATTTTCTGTACAGAATTTTATTTTACTTCGTTAAAAGCAACGCGATGTCGAAAATAAATAATTTAAGCAATTATTAATTAATCGTTAATTATTTAGCAATAATATTTTTTGCATTTAGCACAATAAAAATATTTTAATCTTGCACCTAACGTGAAAAGTATCGTAAAATAGATTTTTTTTCGATTCTTAGTTACTCTGAAAGATATAATATAATTTATTTTATAATGCCTATAATTTTATAAAGCGTTTTGATGTATCATGGCAGACATACTGGTTCTCATAATAATGGCTGATTTAACGTTTTCGTCTGAATTTCGACCTGTAAGTCGAATTTCTCTACTGTGAAAACCAAATACTAAATTTTGAGGGCAGATTTCCTTAATTAGGGCATTTTTACTTCAAAGTCGTTGACTTTAAAATCGTTTTGTCGATCAATAAGGCATTTTGACTAATAAGTCTGATTTCCCTATTTATAAGTTAAATTGACTTCAAAGATCGACTTCGAGACACGGCGTGCTTCGAGATCTGTGGATCGATATATCGAGAAATGCCGGTCGGCTGTGCCGCGAACGTAAACATTGATCATGAGTTCACCGTGTGACGCGGTCGAGTGCGAACGTGTTTTGTTCTGTAACGACTCTTTCTCGCAAATTCGCTGTTGCTCGCGCGAATTGTCTCGATTATTTTATTTATTACAATATAGAAAGTTTCTTCTGTACTTTGTAACTTCTTGAAAAATCTCATCCCCCCGGGTGACGAGCGCCGAATTAATTCCCGTGTGTTTGCGTTTCCTAGCATAACGATCGCAAGCCTTGTACAATGAGAAAAATACAGTAGGAAGATATTAGTGTGTGTCGGGCGTTAACCTCAAATTATTCATTTATCAAAAGGTCTTACAAAATTATTTATCAGCAAACAGGAATCGATACGTACAATAATTATAGATAGGTTATGGTAACTTTCAATAATTTAAGGTCCAAGACCAATAACTAACTCTCAGGGCAATTTTGCTGGGCATTTCGACCTAAACTCGGACTAATTTCCCTTATAGGTCATTTTCCGTGGTAATCTCAACTTTGTAGTTAACTCGTAGTACGGCCGCGAGGTTTATTTCGCGCCTAAAATATTCCCTATTAGTCAAGTCAAACACACAGGACTTATATATGGTAAAAATTAGGTAATCCTGACCAATTAAGTCATATCGCCTACAAAATTGAAATTAGGTAATACAACCAGGTCACATTTCCTTCAAATGGGGGTCTAATTTTGACTTATAAGTTGAATCGACTTTGAAGGCATACCTTTGATCAAAATTTAGTCATTTACAACCTAATGTATAACTTTAAAGTCACTAAACTTTGAAGGCATTTTGTAGGTTTGAACTACGTAATTTTCAACCTGTACTTAAGACTTCAAACGCTATTTGATTTTTAAGACATTTTTTATGTCGAAAGTTGGTAATTCTTCACTTAATTAGGGCAATCTGATTTTGGTTTGGTTAAGATGCCCTGCTTTGCTGCTTGGGTTCATAAACTTATAATATTTATGTTTACTATAATTCTATTTATAAATATTGAATATTTTAAAATAATACTGATTATATTAATTAGTAAATCCACTTATAATGTTTAAGAATTAATTGTAAGTTTATAAATACAAGACATAAAACTTAATTCTTTGTTATAAATAAATACATTTTATTTAGTAAATACATATATAATTTAAATTTGTAACTTATACACATTTATTTATTTTTTAGCATACAGCACAGACGCGCGCTTCGCGCTATTTAGCTTTAACATTATGCTATTGCTTTACACTATTAACTCCTTGATATACATAACTGTCAAAATTCGAGTATCGACTTTATATCTCTTTTTTTAGATAGGATTAAATTCTTAAGACAAACCGCAAATTCCTGAGCTGTACATAAAAGTCAGCATCGAAACCAAAATAAAGACTGGCCATTGTTCGTCATACAAATAAGTTGTAACATTACATCAAGTCTCTTATGTATCGAATAATTAATTATCAACTTAATATTCAATCGTTTACAGTTTCCGGAAAGTATTAAAATATATTTCAAATACATTTTAAATATATTTAAATAATTCTATTATTTCAATGCAGAATTCGAGTAACTGTAAACCACTGAATATCAAATCGTAATAGAAAGAAATAAATGGTTTTATCACAAGCATATATGATATCAACAGTGATAGAGCTTATTATTTATTTTATTTATGCAACCTCTTATCTTTTAACATCTTTTAACGTATGCGTTGTCAGTTCTTGAATAATCAGTCATAGCGCACGAATATTTAGACACGATACGCCCGACTGGTAATGTTCGATATTTCGAGTTATTGGAATGTCCAGGCATTCCTGCCGGTCAGGAAATACTTACATAAGAGTACATACTACATACATACGTATACGTACATATCCAGTGAAAACAGTCAAAATGATTTTATACTTATTTTTTATCCGAAATGACGGTTAATACGCCTTGTATGAAAATAGGATAAAGCGATGTCACAACACTGGAATAACGCTAATGTGCGAGAAAACAGTATTGGAATTAAATACAATAAAAATATAGGTCTTATTAATTTTAATTTTGAAACAAAAAATGAATTTTTGCACAAAAATTATACTGACGAAAATAATCAGCCAACAAGGGCAACAAGTCCATCAAAGTTATCTTATAGACCATATCAAAGGAAGAGATTGAAACAATCTCGACTTAGATTTTCTCCAATCAAGAATATTGAAAAGATATACTCAAGTATAGATGAGAACATAAGGCAGTTAATATATTGCATAGTGCTGTTATTCACGATTTTTCTACAGCAAATGCTACTGAAAATGCAACTATTACTGAAAATAGTGCTACAACAGTAGTGAACAACAGTAGTGAAATTTCCGATGACGATGTGATAGAAGCCAGTTCTACGCAAATAAGTCGTGCGTCAAAATTAAAAGAATATTTAAAACTCAAGAGGAAAATGTCTGTAAATAAGCGTATAGATTTTGAAATATGTCCTTCGCCTACTGCTTCTATGCAAATGAAAGATAAATCCTTGATGAATACTGCTGTTAATACTGAAAAATCGGTTAAAACTCAAATGAAAAATAAAATATTAATAAAAAAAAAATAAAGTATTTATTCAAAATATAAATGACATGGATAATTATGGATGACACAAAAAACAAACCACCTAAAAAAAGATGTAATTGGATAAGTTTAACGTATAAATATCACTTAATTAACAATTGCAGTAACGTAAGTAGCTTTTATATATGTAATGAAAACATTATTTATTGTAGGTAAAAAAAGAAGGAGCTTCAACTTTCAAAGTAGCTTACGGTGTAAAGCTGAAAGAGCAAAGTTAGACGGCAGGGATTGCTGAGAATGCAGAGAAGTAATGCAACATTAACAGTATAATTGTTAAATAAAAAATATAAATAAATTTATATAAAAATAAATAAATAGAAATAGAAATAAAAATAAATATAAATATTTTTATAATAATAAAGTAATTCATGATATTTGATTTTTTTTAGTATTATAAAAATTTGGGAATGTCAGAAAAAGAATGACAAAAACGGAAGAATCAAAAGCTCGCGACATCGTTGCAAAAATGAGCGACCAATTACACCAGAAGGTATAAGATTGGTAAATTTTAAAAAATTATTGAAATTTCCTAGATATATTTTAGTAAAATTAATCAAACATATTTTATATTTTAATGTAATAGATATTAATATTTTTTATTATATGGTAGATATCAATCAGAATAGCTCACATAACATTCTTGGTGGTACATGTTGTCCCACAACTACCATGATTTCAGGGTAAATTTTAAGAAAAAATTCTTTCCGTGTACGCGCAAAATTTCTATATATGTAGCAACAAATATTTATTAATGTTTTTAAATCTTTTTACAAGATATTTGAAGTCGTCAGACAAAATAATTTAAATTGATATCGTAATATCACGAATATAGTAATGTAATATATAATAGATTACTAAAATTACTATTACAAATAATATATTAGCAATAAGCACTACTACCTAATCCTGAAAATTACGCAATTAAAATTTTATAAGATATATAAATTTTACACAGATTTTGGATCTTCGTCATCACGATTTATTATTTTTTATATTAATGTAAGCGATCAGAGTTCTAAAGCCCCTAGCTTGCACAATAGGCGATAGCGATAGCGATAGCGACAGCGACAAGGTTGCCGACAAAGGTATAGCTTTGTCGGCAACCTTGTCGTTGTCGCTATCGCTATCGCTATCGCCTATTGTGCAAGGGGCTTAACCGTCAGTCTGCGAGGAGCGGAGATCATCACATCTGATTTATACTGCAACAACTTCAATGCGAGGTGTGAACGCGGCTTATTGCATTACCGTCGTACTCTACAATATAGGGAGGACCGGGGGGGGGGGTCAATCCCATCGACGCAGTAACCCGATGGCAAAGTAGCCAATAGCAATGATCGATAAAGCGCCCCTAATTAACCAGGTTCTGCCGCCAAATTGGAGCTTTGTTCCGGCGACGAAATTAATTAATTCTATCTATTATTCCATACCCATGCGCTACTACGGAACAACGTTTTGACTGGTCGTCGTCTCTCAGATGGCAAAGATTAGTTCGTCTTTAAAGTGAACTGGTCAATGTCTGGAGCTTTGAGCGGAAGTTGCATGAATGTCTATCCGTCTTTGAGTACTCCTCAGGGAAATGCTCGAATTCTATATCTCCAGTGGAACTCGCGCTCGAAGGACAAACGAGATGAAATATCAGACGCGTTCGCGATAAGAGAGATTAAGTAACTACATCCATATATTAAGATTATTATGTATGATGTACAGGCTGTTCCAGGTCAGGTCAATAAAACTTTCTTACAGAAAATTGAATTAGGAACAAAAAAGTTCCTGTAAACATAAACCCGGAAACACTTCATTGAAAAGTTATAGCTATTAAATTTCAAAAAATCACGTTTTTTTATCATTTTAAAAAATAACCCTTTAAAACCCTTTATTCAATTAAAAAAAAAGAAAAAAACTGAGGAGTAATTAAATAACAAACTAAATTACCAATTTTATTTAATTCTGATAAGGCGTACAGAAGAGAACAAAAAAAAAACGTTAAAAAGCAAAAACTTGAAAAAACCACCTTTCTCAACGATCTTTGGAAACACTGCATTCGTACGTGGTTGAAGTTTGGAGCGATCTTTGAACAAAAATAAAAAATGATTTTTTCCAAAATTTAACCAAAGTAAAAAAGCAAAAATAGGTAGAAAACAATAAAACTGGGTTAAAAGTGACAATATTAATATAAATAACCAAAGAGAACGCGAAAAACATTACAAATATTGAAATCTCAAATCATTCAACAGAATTATCGGAGTTTTGTGCCACAAATTTACACCTCATTTAAAATTCCTGGAATGTGCAAGTTAAGAAAAAAATACTTGATTAATAATCAGGCCCCGGAAGTCCTCCGTTCAACGCGAAGACTGAACGCGCGCAAACATTGTCACCATTTAAAATTCCTACCGAGAACTCCGGCAAATTGTACCATCAATTGACAAAATTGTTATAGGTCGTTAGTCGTTGGACGTTAGGAATTGGAAAAAAATTGGTTTATTAAAAGTGAGGACTCGGAAGTCCTCCGTACTCGACAAAGTTCATGCTCGCGCGCACCTAAACCCCGACAAAAATTTCTGCTGACGTTCTCAGCTTTTTGTACCACCGAAGGACAGTACGATTGTACTATCTTGTATGAGCCAGACTAGAAAAAAAAATATGTGACACTATTCAACAAGCAGTTGATATCTTCTTAACACGCGTGTTTTGCTACTACTACTACACACACACACACATAAATAAATAAATATATATATATATATATATATATATATATATATGTAACAGCGATAATTTATCTTTCAATTTGCACATAAACAATCTATATCAAATTTACACAACTACAAATACCCAAGCAGCATTTTGACGTCCGCCCGACGTTAAGATAAACACACTTAACGTTGGTATCCAACGTTTTTGCTACGTCGTTTCAACTCTCTTTTGCACTAATTTGGGGAATCAAATTTAGGTTGTACCAACGTTGGAATCCGACTTATATAAGTCAAATTGAGGTTACATTTTTTCCACCAGTTTTAACGTTGGTATGTAAACTTTGATTTTGTACACTCTGCTAGACCTGAAGTTATTTTTTTACAACGTACATTTTAGGTGTAGTTTTCGTGGTTCCATTCAAACCATATGACGGCATTGGTGTAATAAATGTATCATAATACGTACTTATCAATTTGGCACAAATAAAATGGCTTTATAGGAAAAATATAGTTTGCGCAGTCTTTGATACTATTGTAATTTTGCCATAAATACACGAACCCAGCACTGAAACTGTATAACAAAACCCACTTTATTGATAAATGTGGAAATGATAAGTCAAAATTAGACGAATCCTTTCTAAAATATTCCAATTTACTAAATATTCTAATAAATAACTAAAATTTTCCAAAGTGTAGATTTTAATTTTTTTTCATCAAAATTACTTTTAAGATAAATATGTTGTCAAAACTTTAACAACAGATATTATATAAATGCTTTAAATTGTTAATAAAGTGCGTTAAAAAATTTAAATCTAAATATACTGGAAAATGGCGGATTATTTGCCTTCCTCTTTGAGGAATGAAAATGGCGAAGTCAGCGTTCCACACTATATTAAACTTTACGTAGTAAAAGGTGCGATAAATTCTACTAAAATTTGTCTTTTCGTATAAAATAATTAACTTTTTCCGATTTTTCCAAACTAAGTAGTATACCACTGTAGGCAAAATTGTACCTATATTGACTAAAAATCTTAACAAGGTCGCCAAACTGACTTAGCATGTCGATAAAGTATTAATTAGTTGAAAATTCTATACTAGATTTGTGAATGAGTCGTATATCTTAACCAAATCCGACCTATGCAATACCATCTATATGGTGATCTAGAGCATGGTTATGGCAGCCGTGCAGCCGAGCGAACGCGCTCTCGAGCTGTGAACCGCGCGGCGCGCGCGCGTTGTTTCCCGACGACGCGACGATAACCGCGTGAGATGAAATGGACCGGTTCGGCCGTGGATCGTCAACATTCGTCGCATAGTCCTCGTAGCTCACGCACGACGCCGCGAATTGCCGTCGACGATGCCCGCTTGACGCAGCAGTAATCTGCTCTACATTTTTTTAGGCAGAATTTGTTACCATTTCTCGCGATTTCTTAACGTCAGTCAGAAATGACCACAGGCGACGTTTCACAACGTTAGCGTTTTACAACGTTTGATAAAAAAACGTTGGTTTACGTTGGGAATTACGTATTGAAGTCGCTCGAAAAGTGTAGTGCAGAGTATAACGTCAGGCGAACGTTAAATATCTTAACGTCGGGTAATAGGACTTAAACTGTTTCGAATTTGACGTTGAAAAAGTGATAAAAAAAGCACGTCGTGTTTTTAACGTTTAGACAACGTCCAAAAAACGTTAGTAATTATAAGTTACATTTTATAATTTTCTTGAACTTTCTTGAAAAGTAGTCCTTAGTCGGAAAGTTAACCGAAAAATGCTGCTTGGGTAGATGTAAGTACATTGGGATTTATGGTAAAAATTCTTCAAATAAGCTGTAACAAACATGTTGAGCAATATATTGAATAGAATAGTAATTAATTTGTTTTAATGTAAATAAAAATTAAAAATGAAATTGTATAAGACTCAAAGGAATAAAAATTCAAACAATATGTCAAGGAGCAATAAGAGAAAGACACGCAATGCTTTCATCGCATCTTGACATATTGTTTGAATGTTTCAATTTAGTTATCTTAGTTTTAAATAAAATTTTAAATTTTCTAAAATTGTAAAATTTTCACTTATTTAGGCGTATACAGGACGAATAAAAATTGCAGGACACGTAGACATCGAATTCGAGGTATTATTACACCTAGACACCGAAAACTACGGAGCTCACTATTTAGACATCGTCATCGGCAACCTGGAACACCTAGACATCGCATTCAACGTATTATTACACCTGGACACCGAAAACTACGGAGCGCACTATGTGGACCTCGTCATCGGCAACCTGGGACACCTAGACATCGAATTCAACGTACGATTACACCTGGACACCGAAAACTATGAAGTGCATTATCTGGATCCCGTCATCGGCAACCTGGGACACGTGGACGTCGAATTCAAAGTATTAATACACGTAGACACCAAAAACTACGGAGCGCACTATGTGGACCTCGTCATCGGCAACCTGGGACACCTAGACATCGAATTCAAGGTATTAATACACGTAGACACCGAAAACTACAGAGCGCATTATGTGGTCCTCCGTCATCGGCAACATGGAACACCTAGACATTGAATTCAACGTACAATTACACCTGGACACCGAAAACTATGAAGCGCACTATCTGGATCCCATTATCGGCAACCTGGGACACGTGGACATCGAATTCAATTAAAGTATTAATACACGTAGACACCGAAAACTACGGAGCGCACTATGTGGACCTCGTCATCGGCAACCTAGGATACCTAAACATCGAATTTAACGAAGCAGATTTTGAAGATGACGGAGAAGAGGAAGAAGAAAGCGGAAATCAAGATTTTGAACATGAAAATGTACTAATAAATGAGAAGAATGAAGTAAGAATCTTTAGCGCATCTCCTTTTTTTAGAAGATATAATCATAAATATGTACATTTAAAAAAGATGATTCAAAAAAGTAATGACAAAGAAGAAGACATCACCAATAAATATTACAATCCCGAAATTGCGGAATATGTTACGTACAAACTGATGCCATTTGTGCCAATGTGGTCGAGTATTTTATTGTCACAAATTGTACCTAACGCCAGATTAAGTAATGCGTATGTAGAAAGTTACTTCAATGTAGTAAAGAACGAAATTTTACAAGGACAAGTAAAATTAAAGATTGGTCGGTTCATTAATAAAAAATGAAGAACTACAAATGTATCTTAATTGCCAAAGCAATGATAAAAGTTCCTATTAAAAGTCGCCAGAAGAAGACTAAACGTTTATATCCCGAAAGACCGTTAAATCCGTTTGTGAGAGAGATGTGGCAACGTCGTAAAAAGGCAAAATATAGTCTGATGGAAGAACGTCAACTATCTCAAATAGCAAAAAACTGTGAGTCTACGTTTCATACACCTGTATGTGATGTCGGAGAAGAACATAGACAAATCCTTACGCAGCAAAGTAGCAGCTCAACGCACAATCGTGCTTTGAATAACGGTTTATTTCCAGACACCGAATATTATATGCAAGACACAGAATGTAATATAACTGTTGGTCGTTATTTCGCAGACAGAAGTATGGCAATACTATCGGATAAGGAATTTTATTTATTTTCAGAACAGTTCAGAACGTTGAATCCAGATCGATGGATTGATGGAACAATCATAGATTGCTTTGTTGTTTCCCAAATAAATAACTAGAAAAATATTGTATATGTGCCAACAGATCATACTTCCTATATATTAGGCGATTATTGCGATAGGAAACCACATAAAAATTGGCTAATGTATAATATAACAGAGAAAGTTCACGGGAAGATGTTATTATCATATTTATATTGATCGCACTGGAGATTATAGGTAGTTGACATCGACGAAAGACTGTACTGGAACCATTACTATACTGGATCCTTATAAATGTGGTAAAGATGACAAAAGAGCGGAAGAATCATTCAAGAGATTCTTAGAAGCTTGTCCCAAAACATCCTTGAACATACTACACAATATTGACTTCAAGCGAAAGAAAATGTTTAACAATCGTCCGTTCCAAAAAACTGACGATGCAAATAACTGCGGAGTGTACATTTTGCATTTATAAAATGCATTGCCGAAGATCAAGATTTTGGTACATTGTTAGAACCAACAATTGTTCAAAAAGAAATTGCGGAAACTTTGGTAAATAGGGGAGACCGGGGCTAACTCGACATCGGGGAAAACTTGACACTAGACTTTTTGCTAATTTAAATCTATCGTAGAAACTTGCCTTTCCTACTGTAAATGCGTCTTTATGTGCCAGTATTATCAACGGGATTTGATGACATTCTGAATTATGGTATAATTTTTAGCGCGACATAAGCGTTTTTGATGGTGAAAAATAATTTTTCTGATTTCTCGAAAATTTCTACTCTTTCATCGAGCTTTACTCTTGCAAACCTATATGTAAGTAATTTTCATGAAAAGTTTGATGCTCTATATGAATCCGATAATCGATTTTGGATATTTTCAAAATTTTCATGTTTTTGAAGTGACAAAAGTGAAAAACGACGTCCGGGGCAAAGTCAACACCACGCCGTTTCGTCGGCTCCCAGTAACAAACGATGCTTGTCATGCAGCCGTATGGCTCATGACAAATGTATGCGCACGTCCGCGATCGCGAGTTTACCTGCATTAATTGTTTTTCAGACATAAGTTTAGATGAAGATAATTGAAAGTTCAACAATTTTTGTTCTCATTATTTCAAATGATTGTTTTAGCTACTATATTCCAAATTTTTGTACTTTTTAAATACACATAATTAAATATTAAAAATTGCCTTTGAAACAATAGTGTCGAGTTAGCCCCGGTCTCCCCTACGTCATCTAACATGAAAGAGAGATGCCTGTTTTGCTTTAATATTAAGAAAAGAGATCTAGTGATGTGCAATTTATTTAGGCGTTGGGCACACCTACAATTTATTGGGAAAACCGGTAAACAAAAAAGCATAAATGAATGGGCAGATCCTAATGTAACATACATCTGCAATTTATGTAAATTAAGCATCAGAAACTGGATGACGAATAAAGAATAACTTACAACAAATATCATGAATAAAATATCCTGCAATTTTTATTCGTCTTGTATACGCCTAAATAAGTGAAAATTTTATAATTTTAGAAAATTTAAAATTTTATTTAAAACTAAGATAACTAAATTGAAACATTCAAACAATATGTAAAGAAGCGATGAAAGCATTGCGTGTCTTTCATTGCTCCTTGACATATTGTTTGAATTTTCATTTCTTTGAGTCTTATACAATTTCTTTTCTAATTTTTATTTACATTAAAACAAATTAATTACTATTCTATTTAATATATTGCTCAACACGTTCGTTACAGCTTATTTGAAGAATTCTTACCATAAATCCCAATGTACTTACATCTATTTGTAATTGTGTAAATTAGATATAGATTGTTTATGTGCAAATTGAAAGATAAATTATCGCTGTTACATACATATATATACATATATATATTTTTTTTGATGCTTTAAATGACTTCTAGTTTCCACATACAAAAACATAATAACATACTAATCCATATAATAATATTTTTCCTTCCTATTTTAACTTCTGAATATATTATTGTATTAATATTCAAATTTTTTAATTCGCTTAAAAGTTGAATTGAAACATGAAATAAACACAATATCACATTATAAAATTAACTTAAATTTACGTAATTTATTAATCTCTATACTTCTGTCTTTAATAAAAAACAAAAACGTATTAGAAACTTTATATATATATATATATATATATATATATATATATAAATCGAAAATAAAATTAAATATATATTCCATCTTTCTTTTAAAATCTCTATTTGAATTTCGTCTCTTGTTGCTTTACAATGTCAGGACATGCATTATATTATATTATATTATATATGTCCTCTATCTTCTCATTTCGTTCCTGTTTCTATAATATATGTGTAGTTATCAATCTTTTGTCGTTTCTTTTTTTCTCCCATATATAACTAATATAACAATGGATTTGATTCGATTTAATGCTTTTTTAAGAGTAAATTATACATTAACACATATATACATTGTCTGTTATATAAAATTAATTAAAATGATAACATAATATAATATGTATTATAATTATATATATTATTATATTTTAGTTGAATACATAAATATATATTAATATTTATTTATTAATATCAATAATAAATTGACATATGTATATATTATATATGGGCAGATCCATTACTTTTCGACCAAAGGTTGCGGGGGTGGGTCACCGATTTTAATGCCGATTTTTTCCTCGAAAGTACACTAGAAAAGGAGATAATCCTGAAAATTTGAACCCGATTCGATCAAATCCGGCCGCTGGACAATTTTTTGAATTTTGAAAATCGATTTTTTAGTCATTTTCAAAAATTTATATCTCAGCTTCTATATAACTTAGAGACTCGTTTGAGGCCGCATTCTTTTCTGTAAACTCTCTACTTTTAAGGACAAAATTGGTCATTAGTTTACACTTAAGTCCGGCTTCACAGCGAGCTGCTAACTAAACCACTGTTTTAGAGAAATTTTGCCCATTTTTCAAATGCTGTCATATCTACAGTTTTCGAAGTAAAGGGTTGATCAGCAACTGATATTTTTTGTTCAGGTATACTCTGAAGAAATCTACCCACTTTTTGCTTGATTGCTTTTATTTTGTTAAGTTCTGGCTATCTAAAGTCGATCGATTTTCGAAAAATCGCCATTTTCAGATAGCCAGAACTTTTTTCTTTCAACTCGAAATCCTTTGAAATTTTCAGGGAATATACTTCATTATATCCTTAAACAACCCTGAAAATTTCAATTTTGGAATAGAAGTGGTTTCCGAGTTATGAAGTTTTTAAAATGTCAACTTTTCGATTTAATATGACATTTTTTGTGGTTTTATCATCAATTTTGTAAATTTAATGTAAATAATTAATATTTTTCGGAAAATATATTCGAAAATAAGAAACAAAACGCGGATTGTTTGAGAAAATTGAGAGAAAAAAATTAATATTTTTTATTTTGATTTATTTGTTTAAAATTTTTAAAAAGTTAATATTTGTTTATTTTTTTTAATAATATGTTGAATACAAATTTCCAAATAACAACAAAATTACATTAAAAATAACAGTATTAACGTTAGTACTATAAACTTTGAACAATTTTAACCAATAAATCAAAATAAAAAATATTAATTTTTTCCCTCAATTTTCTCAAACAATCTGTTTTGCTCCTTATTTTGGAATATATATTTTCCGAAAAATATTAATTATTTACATTAAATTTACAAAATTGATGATAAAACCACAAAAAATGTCATTAAATCGAAAAGTTGACATTTAAAACTTTATAATTCGGAAACCACTTTTATTCCAAAATTGATTTTAAGGTTGTTTAAGGATATAATAAAGTATATTCCCTGAAAATTTCAAAGAATTTCGAGTTGAAAAGAAAAAGTTCTGGCTATCTGAAAATGGCGATTTTTCAAAACGCATGAAGGGGTGTCAATCATTATCCAATTCGGCTAAGAAAGACGAGCCCCATAATCTGCAACTACAGTGATTAGCCAGCGGCGTTGCCAAGTCTTCCCAACCTCACCTCGACCAAAAAATGTCTGCTCGATTACCGCATTTTCACTAAAATAAACTAAAAAATTAGCAGCAAAATCTCCGGTAAACTATATATTTTATGGTTGCATCGGATTCTTCGAAATCTAATGTACAAAAAGCAATGTTTTTTCTCATTTCATCTAATCGAAAAATGTGAAAATATGTGATTGAAACCGTGATAGAGCCTTCTTTTTCTGGCCGTCTGTATGAAGTAATGCAAAATTTGTGATTTTCGAGATCGATTTTCTAGAGTAAATAGTCGGTAAGGAGCCACAGAAAAAATCGACTGCAAAGGTGATCATATAATTTGATATAAAATCCGAAATCGAAAACTTTATCTAATACATTCCCTGACGAGACGACTACCTTAAGAAGGAAACCTCGTGTAAAAATTTTTTTTTTGCATTTTTTTATGGCTTGAAAAATTCATGTACTATCTGAAGAATATATTTCCAAAGTTTCAAAGCCTAAATTAAATCCTAAAGGTCCCTAAGAAATCATTAAAGTGATGCGCTTTAATGGTATAAAAAGCAGGTACATATGAGCGCACTCGCTCTCGACGTTTACCTTTCTATTTCTCGTGCAACAAAATTTATTAGTTTGCTCTGTAAAGAAAATATTGCAACGTATTCGATGTATATTATGACTTGTTGGAACGGTGTGTGGGTGGCTTCACACAGAATGCAAACGAATCTTTCAATGCAACTGTGTGGCGTTTGGCTCTGAAGCATTTGAACTGCGGTTCAAAAATCATCAAAATTGCTGCATACTTGGCCGGAGGTATGTTCAACGACGGCTATATGTTTGTATTGAGAGTTATGAACGATCTAGAACTGGAAATTGGCCCGGAGTGCAACAAATTTGCTGATACTTATGATAAGAATCGAGTAAAGAGGCAAAATCGACGATCACAAAACGCGACAAAAGAGGCTAGGACTGCTCGAAAAGAGAAAAATGCAGCACAATTAAATGTTTTTCTAGAAGAGGAAGGATTACTTTACGGCCCTGGCATCGCAGATTAAGCTTAGATAAAGATAAGTCACTCTAAACATAATTTTTTGGTAGCAAAAACTTGAAACGCGTTTTTCTCAAAACGCTTTTTTTTGCGTTGGACAATATAACTCAAAAAGTTAATAGCCGATTAACTTGAAATTTTGTATAGATATTTGTATATGTATCGTGTATTTCATGAACTTAAAAATATATTAAAATTGTAATAATAAATATTGTTTTTAACAATTTGTTTGGAACAAAAAATTATATATTTTTTTTTAAATGTCCCCAATTTTATATTTTTTTGTTTTTTTTCTAAATTTAGGTTTATGAAGTACAAAATAATTTATTTCAATGAAAAAAATTTAATTCGTTGATTTCAGATAATTACAAGGACCTGAGCGTTGTCCGGCGCAAACTCGAAGAGCCAACTTCAAGTAGCTGTAGCGTTGCTATTTTGTTCTTTTTTTACAACAAAAAAATTTTTCCACGGGGACAGGAATGCCTTCTCACTTGAAATTGCATGAGTATCAGGGCATATTCAGAGCGCGTGCTCTGTCTCTAGATATTCGTTCATCATGACTGTAAGGGTATCCTCACAAGACTCTCGTATAGTAATGCAGCGTAACGTAACGTGGATCAGCGCACGAGAAACGTATCGGTTAAAGTGTTATACGTTTTTTGTGCGTTGATCTACGTTACGTTACGCTACATTACTATACGAGAGTCTTGTGCAGAAGCTCTTAATTACTCGGCAAAGTTGTCCCAACATATATTTTAAGAATATTTTATAATAATATATTTCAAATAAATAAATAATTCATTAATAATATATATAATTTTAGGGTGTATTAATTAATAATATAATATCAGGAAAAGTTACGCTTGAAAAGTAACTCGTTACCGCGTAATTCGTTACTCATTGAAAAAGTAACTTATTGTTACCGTATACAACTCGTTATTCTTAAAAGAAGTAACTCGTTACCGTTACTTGTTACTCATTGAAAGAAGTAACTCATCGTTACCGTAACTCGTTACCGTTATTCGTTACCGTTATTCATTCCAAAAAGTAACTTATCGTTACCGTAACTCGTTATTCTCATTGCAATAAAAACACCGAAAGAACGGTTTTGCTAAAAATTTAAAAAATTTAGCTAGATACAGATCTGAAAATAATTTGATTATATTTTGTTGCACCATCAAAATAATTATGTAGAACGTTCAAACTGATTTCTAAAATGTCAAAATTTTTTACAAAATTATTATTATATTCTAGCGACCTGCTATAATTATTTTGATCTTGCAACAAAATTATTTTCTGTATCTAGCTAAATTTTTAGATACTTCAACAAAACCGTTCTTTCCGGGAGTAACTCGTTACCGTTGCTCGTTATTCACTGAAAAAAGTAACTCATCGTTACTGTAAGTATATAACTCGTTATTCTTATTGAAAGAAGTAACTTGTTACCGTTACTCATTACTCATTGAAATAAATAACTTATCTTTACCGTTACATTAAACAGATAGAAACAGAATAATTGGATTACATGAAAAAAGGCTCATAAAAGAATCAAAGAATTTTATAAGATATTTTAAATTTTGTTAATGATATTTTTTAAATATAAAGTATGAAATATTTTGTGACGTATTAACTTTTCGATTGACTTTACCTCGATAATTTTATACATAGAATAATGAAAGGAATCGATTGTTGTAAAAAGAAAACAAAAAAAATTATTTTAAAAACCGCATTTTGTAGACGCATTTAATTTGCAAATTGCAAATATAAAAACTAATATTATTATTCGATTTCTTTTACTATTCTGTGTATAAAAATATGAAGGTAAAGTCATCGAAAAGTGAATACTTTACGAGATATTTCATATTTTATATTAAAAATATCATGATATAATTTAAAATATAAGAAAATTCCTTAACAAAAGAGAACTTTATTGCAGTGTAAAAAAATCATACAATTCTATTTAAAAAAATAGAATTTTATATGACGATGATTTTATGTGACCTAAAAAATTAATTTAAAAAATTGATTTTACCATTATTTGTCCTCCTCCAAGTCATATACAACTTTTGTCTAAAACATTTTTTCCTAAAACTACATGAGATATCGATATTTGACTGTTCAAATTACACCCAAAACTTTTTCATTTTTGATTGTAGAAAAAAATTGCTTTAGACAAAAGTTGTTTGGTTTGAAAAGAGGAACATAATTCTTACGTGAGTTATGTCGTAGATGTCGTTTTTAAGAAATTTTAAAGGCAATTAATTTTTTAAATAACTTGATTTTGCCTTTGAGAGAAAAGTTGCAGATCTCGAGACGTTTTCGAAACACTAATCTCTCTTTCGTTAAAGATTTCTTGAGATATTTTAAATTTTTTCGTGATATTTTTATAATATAAAATAAGAAATATCTCGTTAGTCTAAAGTATTCACCTTTCAACTACTTTACCTTGACACTTTTGTACATAAAATCCTTTCTAAAAAAAGGCATGTTAAATCGATACTCGCATCTCTCGAAGTCTTCTCGAAAATCTCGAATTGCTTTGTTGGCTCTTTTCCGCGATG
This sequence comes from Temnothorax americanus, assembly GCF_048541705.1. Lineage (NCBI taxonomy): Eukaryota > Metazoa > Arthropoda > Insecta > Hymenoptera > Formicidae > Temnothorax > Temnothorax americanus. Next base: position 3,621,282 of record NW_027509329.1, read on the forward strand.
CTGATTGATTCTGTTGCTGCGCCAACTTCGTGAGCGGTTGTCATAGCATATTTTGACAGTTGTGTGTAATATTATATCAAAGCTCTTAACTCCGCGGGCAGCGATTCGCACATTCTGATTCCGATTTCAGGCTGGCGCTTCCGATATTTACCTGTCGTTGATGCTAACGATGCCGATGGGTTTGCGCGGGTTTGCGCATAGACCCGCGTGGCGTTTATTCACGTTAACGAGGCCCGATTAAAAGCCGTGAGATGACTCACGGGACGTGACGCGCGCGCGCGCGTGCATGTAGGTCCCGAAACGAGGGCGGTAATATATCTCGCGATATATATCACGTGTGACGCCAATAGGATGAACCGACCCCGCGTAACAATGGGCCTCCTAATTGGTACGACGTTCGAGACGACGTGGGCCTGTTCTTTGTTGCGCGACCCTTAACGTTCGTTCGGCCTTCGACTGACCCACTGCGACACGTATACGGGAACTTTAGCACGGCAATTATCAGTCTTTACGATCAACAACCTCTTGTCCGTTGTTTCGTTAAACTCCGGACAAATGGGCGTTAACGCGATACGGTAGAAGAATTCCGGGAGGCTTTACGGTAATTTTGTGTGCAATACGCCGTCTAAATTTTAAATTAGTACTACTTAAACCTTCTCTTATTTTATGTAATTAAATTCTTTACGTGTTATATATTAGTATGGACAGAGAGGCGCGATGGATAAAGAATGAAGATAAAAGTGTGTCCCCGGTATCGCGGGGAGGCGGGGGTTGCACAGCGGGCGGAAACGCCGGAAAGTTCGGCCGAGGCGCGCAAAGCTTTGCTGGAACAATAGATCACTTTGCCGGGATACACGATCCGCAGGACAATCCAGGTCCCTAATCGAAATCAGTCGGTTCCTGGCGGCCGCGACGGACGAGAAGCACCGCGTCCATGTGTGCATGTGTGTGTGTATGTGTGTATGTATATGAAGCGAGGATTTATTTACTCGGTACATAAAGCGGCTCAAATGGCGCCGGCAGGTATCACCGTATCAAATTGCTGGCGGCCATCAAAAAAGAATATACGACGACCCGTCGCTCGCACTTTCTTCCCTTGCTTTTCACTTAAACTCACGCGCGGTCTTGCTCGCGAAAGTTCGTGCTATCCGAATATTTTGAGATTTTCAAACTTTTAGACTATTGGTTTCTTCAATTTTTAATAAGGTACAATCGAATTATGTAAAACATATCGGTAGTGACGTAAGATGCAAAGACATACATTGTTAATCTTTGGATCTCTATATTATTATATTTGGTAGAGCTCTGAAAAGACACCATATATATATATATATATATATTTATATATATAGTATAATATTTTCAGAGCATATATACGCGATGTACATTGAGATAAAGTACGGTATTGAAATTCTATTCTTATTTTAAATTATTTATAGGATATATCTCCGAGAGAGAGAGAGAGAGAGAGAGAGAGAGAGAGAGAGAGAGAGAGAGACACAGAGAGAATGTGCGCAATCTTCAGTAGCTTTTTCAACGCGAGGAAAATGAAAATCTGCTTTTTATCCTTCTCTTTATCCGTTTCCTTTTTAACTTTTCCTCAAAGCGAGGTTCATAGCGCCGGTCAAGCAGATGCAGAAGAGCCGGGGAGCGTTCCTCCGTTAGTTAATACAGACGTTACATTCGCAGGCAACTATTTCTGCAAAATTTCACTGAATTATGTATACGCGCCCCTGTAAATATACAAGTGGAATATAGTTTAAATTGATAGCACTTAAGTGGAGCGTTAAATTCAACGCGACTTTTGTGCTCATTCGCATTTTATCGTATCAGGATGCACTTCTTAATGCACATATCCCGCGGTATGCGCTGGCATTCGTTCTCGCAATTTCGCGGTCACATTATCCCACGGGAAGCCCGGCTTGCATAGTGTATACAATAAAAACGGACACCGCGCGCGCGCTTGAATTTTCCATTATCACGAAGCTCTTTGAGACGTTGGACTGTCATGCGTTGCATTTTGGAGAAATTTCGAGGTAGTCCGTGTGAAAGATTCATAGTGGATTGAAAGATGTCAAATTCTTGAGAAACTCCCACGATCAAGATTCGCAATTGGTTTCTCGAAGGTGACATCGCGCGATACAAATGAGAAACTGAAAGCGCGAAACTACAATATACATATTATGCGTGTAAATATTAAAATTATATGAATATTTGTTTTGCTTATCGTAAATACGAATCATATCTCCTGTATAATAAATTATGTATGTACACAATATAGTATCTTTTGCATGTATAATATTTGTACACTCTGAAATGTAATCATGTTTATCAAACTTTATATGTGAGAGAAATTACTTTTTTCCCTCATTCGGTGAAAGAGAGAAAAGAGCAATCTAATTCAGTTTTGTGGTTTGGGCACTCAGAATGCTAATGAAAAACGTGTTGGAGAAGAGAGAGAAGATATACCAGCATGCTGAATCCAAAATATCACTTTGCATAGCTTACGAAACTATCATCCTGAAAGTAATACTCAGCTAGTTCCGATTCGTTTTGTTAACCTTACCTCGATCGATTTGCCACGATTGCATCCGCGGATTTGCCGCCAGAGAAATTTTATAACAGCGCCAGCACGCGCAGTTAAAACAATTTGCGGCGTTTCTCGGGAAAATTATTTGCAGAAATAATTTCCCTTCTAAGTACGGAAGTACAGAGGCGCAAAACGAATCTCTTTTTGTCGCCAAAAAAGTATTGTCCGATCGGACAAACCGGGACAAACGCGAATTTTGTCCGAACTTTTGCGAGAGAGCGGAATATAGAACGCGAACGGGGACGGTGATTGCGTTTTGCGCCGTTCGCTTAACGCCGTAAACTTTCGTTTCGGTGGTATTCGAGTATAATCCGTAGAAAACATCCACCGCGACGTCAGCGACGCTGTCATTGTGACCGTCGGAGAACCGCTATTACCTCGGCGCTTCTAGTATCGCGAAATGTACTCAATCTGGGGCAGCGCGTTGCCCGTTGTCGCATGGGAGAACCTCTCCGATCCGCGGCGTTCTCGCGACGTTGTCGACATCATGGAACTACGGATTGGGTCGTTTTTAGAGGTGCAAATATCCTGCTCCATCGCGTCGTAAGTTCGCCGTAAACTCTGTACTTGAGGCCTCTTTGCGCAATGGGAGAAAAGAGAAAGCGAGAGAGCAAGAAAGAGTTAACCACCCGCTGCGATGAGTTCGCCGCAAAGTATAACGATCTTATTCTTCGTTTATTTCCCGCGCGGACAAAGTCTATCGCAAGAACGTTTCTATGCCTCGAGCTTCTATTGAATTTCCCGCGACGTGAATCACAATTGGGGCAAATCCCCGCGGATACGAACATTCATCTTTTCAGCCTGATTGTCATAATGGATTATTTATTTGACTTGACCTCTTAGAAACCTTCGCCAACGTTAGCATATTTACCAAGGTAATAACGTGAGACGTCTAATATTGAAAAGAAAAAGATGGAAACTTCAAGTAAGAACGCACGAAAATTTGCTCAAAAAGCATCCGTTACTTCCACTTGATAGCGAGTATTAATTGTCTTCCTCCGTCTTCGTCGTATTCTCCAGCATTCTTCTGAGTAAATATTTCTGTCTGTTTTAATAAGCGCGGAATATCGCGTTATAAATCCGTCGAGACCGCGGTACTCGAAATTTCTTCGCGAAGTGAGGAGCAGATGTTTATCTTTCAGGAAGTGGCCTCGGAGTAAGGTAACTATATCCTTCTTCTCATTTATTTAGGCCCCTGTTCCATCTAATTTGACTAAACCTCTCTTTCCATCCTCTCCCTCTTTCTTTTTCTCCTTTTCTCTACTTCACGCATAAGTTGGCAAGTGATCGTATTATACAATGCTAATCTTTTCCACGGTTCCACGTACAATGCTAATCTGTTCCTCGCGTTCTTCAGATATTTCTCGGAATAAATCATTTATGAGAAACGACGAAATCGTACGTTTCGATGCGCAGCCATAGCCCGATATATCGATAAAATTGAAATTGGTTTCATCGTGTGTGCGAGATGAAAATTCATTACGTCGTTTCACATCGTACGGCGAGATATCGATGTAATTAATGAAAATTTGACGTTGAACGCGAGACGCTGATGGCGAAGCTTCGATCGCCACAGTGGGAACGATCGGGCGCGACGTCGATTATGTATTTGCGTAATATTAAATGTTACATTGCCACATTCATGTATTCATTATGTACGTATATATCCAATACGCAATATTTACAGAAAGACGGAGTGTATATATGCGCGAGAAATCAGCTCGCCGCGCCGCGCCGCGCCGCACTGCCCGTCCGCCATCGCTAACGTCGGCGGGCGCTCCCGTTTCGCTTTGTACTTTGCCCGCGCGGATAAAGATACCGGATAAAGGTATCGGGGAAACGGAAATGGACTTGCAAAGCGTGCTGCGAAAAGTTGCAAACTTCTGCAGCGAAATAGGCTACCGCGCCGCCGTAGTCGAATTTAGAAGTGTATCCGTTCACGTTTTGCACGACGTGAAAGACTTAAAAAAGCACGCACGAGTGCTTCGAAAATTGCGATCCGTATCCGGCCAGTCGAAAAACTGGGATCGTGTACGTCGCCCCCGATGCAACGGTAAACTTATACGTATACCACATACGATCCGAATTTCTTACGGGTTATATAGAGCAAGTTTAACTTTTCTCCCTTTCGCAGACGTATGATCTCTCTATGTGCCACGGAATACTCGAGAAGTAATTTAATATGCATCGCACATTGATCGATCAATATATTCGTAAGCGTGTAAAGAGAAGTAAATGAAATAACATGGTAAATTAATTTCTTACGTGTATATTAAAGGCTACACTTCGAATCTCAACTACTTGACTCTCCAAAAATTGATGTCTTTCAACAATTTAATAGTAATTGTTGGCAATTTTTTTAATTTTATTATATTCTTCGGTCTTTTTTTTTTCTCTACCCTCATTTCATATACAATTCTTTAAAATTTAGTTGATGAGACCCAGCTTTATACGCGATCAAAGGTCCATATGCGAGGTTCCGCGAGGTCCATATATGGACCATGTAGCCTTTAAGGATATTAAGAAGATTAAATTATAATATTTTAAATTATATAATATTATAGCAGCAGCTCAAAACATCTTTACTTTACACTTATTATATTTCCGTTATATACGCAAAAATTTGAAAGATGGTCAATCAGGTAAATTGGTAAATAAGACAAGAGCCGACGTTTTTACGTTTCATTAATTTAGCGTGGCAGACCTGAATTACACAGGAGACAGTTAGTCGCCTCAATTAAATCAAAACTGGTGCAGAGTTAGCCGTAGTTTCCCACGGTCTGTCAAGATTCCCTGAGGATAACATGCATTATGTCCATATATCGGCGGGCCAGCGTCAACGTGACGTGGACGTTCTGACAATGACCTGTATACCGGATGCCGGCCGATAGCCACGTGACATCCTTCCCATCCTTCCGCTCGAAGGGGCGAATGAAGCTTATTCCGGGATATGAGCATGCGATCTCTCGCCGGGTTAATTGGACGATTTCAGAATAGAGAATCGATTGGCGTATAAAAGAAACGCGTCGTCCTCCCTCGCTTACAGAATAAACGAGATTCTCGCCGGCCCTCAACAAAACGAAACGCGTTCGTGATTTACGAGCACTGTCGTCAGATGCTCGTGACGCGAGTACATCCGAACAAAGCGATCGATTCTCCTGTATCAGGTCTCGACAATACTCGCGCAGATTACTTACGGCTCCATCTCCGACGTCTGGAGAATTCAGCACAAAAGAGTGACAGTCATGCGCAAACGTTGTTATATAAACGGTTTACTTTAATATTTTCATCCCCACGACAATATCCCCGATAAACGAACGCGTCTTATATCGACGGGCTAATTACCTGAACTTGAAAACTGCATTAATGTGGAAAAGGAGGAACAGCAAAGCCCATCTCCTACGTTGTTCCGCGAATTACACGGCAATGCGAAATTTCATTAAAACAAGAGAAAGTGCATCGTCTCTTATCGGATCTTATAATAGGATGACATTAACGAAGATCAAAGTGTACTCGCAACGAATAAGAATCTCTCGATCTATTTTCTTCCTTTAATTCGCGATCCGCCGATACCCTCCTTCCCAGCCTAATTAGCATTTTCTCTTGGATCCTATAATTAACTATGAAACAAAGAATTCTTAATAGAGTGAAAATACAACTATGTTTCATACTCAAGTTTATGTAAGCGTTCCACAAAACAGCCCGGTTGATTACGTAATGACAGCGCAATTGTAGCGCATACTTTTCATTCGATCTAAAATATACCCGAGTTACTTTCGAGTTTCTAACTGTATATAACTAAATGTCTATTTACCCACATCGAGACCCACATATCGACGGCCCGATTATAGTTGCTTACGCAATTCGAGATGCAAAGAGAATCCCAACAAATCTCGTTGAAGCCCGCTAAAAGCTCATTGAGATCGCGTTCGGTATCCGCTATCGCGATAATTGCGGCTCGTCGACAAAGATCAGGCATTGGCACTAAAATGGGCATAAAACCCACGCGAGAGGCCTTTCGCGTCCGCTTAATTTGCAAGGCATTAACCTTATTATTACGGCGGTAATACGGGCCGCGAGTTTGCCAGGGAACAACGTGTGGGGCCGGGGAAGGGTGATTGCACGCGAGCAATCTTTACAGCCCTTCTCGGAAATGAAAAGTCGTGTGCCTCCCCCTCCCCCCTCCTTTTTCCCCGGTCGCGAGCGCACAACGCTCGTTCCTCATTTTTTCTCTCCTACCTCATGAACCTGTGCTCCTCCTTTTTCCCTTCCTCTCTCTCTCTCTCTCTCTCTCTCTCTCTCTCTCTCTCTCTCTCTCACTCTCTCTCTTTTGCCACTCAACACGCTTCCCTTTTTTCTGGTTGTGAGCGTTTCTCTCTATTCGCCCCGAGTAACTGCACGTTAAGCGCAATTTTTAAAGCAACGGATGGCAAAAATTGCTTCATTCGTATAACTATTGGCGCGACGCAGCCATAAGACGCTTTTTTCGTTCGCCACTGAATTATTCAAATTGTCTCGCGAAAATCGATTTTGTAGAAACGTGTAGTTTTTAAATGTATCAATTCTACATTTTCTCGAGCAACATTGATTAACTGTGTGCCATCAATGTCCATAAAACAATAATATCCTTGATGGAAGACGACATGATGTAACTTTGATAGACTCAAGAAGACTTTGACATTGCGAATAAAGAAATTAGATTTATTCGCGAGTTTCTCCGGATAAATCCCACGTGCACGATATCGTCAGTGTACGCCTGCGTATGTACGTACGTACGATAACGCAAGCGCGCACGTGCATCGACGGAAACGTTGCCGGGATCCCCGATAATTGAAACCCGAAAACATTATCTGACGAGTCGCATTATCAACGTATATATGAAGGCCGAGAGTTCAATTATGTACAATAAGACCATTCAACAGTTAATCACTGTACATCTGGCGGATCAATTACCGGGTAATGTAATTTTATGCTTCCCGATTGTAGCGTATTGTGAAGTCGTTACGTCATCGACGGAGAATTACAATATGGGAAGTCTATTTGGCGTTTTACAACTTATTTAAAGTGTACGAATCATGATATAATCTATATAAGCATACAAAATTACACAACTGCAGATATTATTTTCTAAATTATGTGTTTATATTTGTAACATAGGTATTTTAAATTCTCAAATAATATGAAATAATATAAAACGTACTTTCAAAATGAGAGATAGAACCTGTTTAGTATTCATCTAAATTAAAGTTTCTAATTATACATGGAGAACCTCTTCTGCCGAAAATCAGTTTCCTCCTGTGTACTCATGATATACTGCCAGCCACTCTCTTTCCTACACGCGAGAAGATTTCTCAAGTGTATTTGAGGTTTCCTCTTAAAGCTGACCTAAATGCGATTAATGAATATGCAGTCCTATAAATTCTGACATCAGAATTGCAGTAACAATTACAGCGAGATATACAAGTACATGAGGATGAGGGATGGTCCAGCAGCGATTTCTTTATCTACATGTTCTTAATTTAATTAAATTGTGAAGCATTGGATTAATTCAGCTGACAAAATTAAACATGCGCCGTTACTAAGCAATAGCATCTTTCTATAACGGCCATTCCAAGATTAGAAAAATACCGCGAACGAATTCGTTACATTTTCCGGAGACCATTCGTTCTGCATGTCCCCGGAACACGGCGTTATTTACCAGATATATAACCGGAGGCGATTCGCTCCGCGTAAGGGAGCGAGTTCCCGAAGGAGAATCGGTTCAACCCCCAATCTCTAGCCCTCGCCAACCTCGCGCCTCCGGCGGCCTACTTGCTTGCGGAGGGAGATTTCTTAAGCGACGAGAGCGCGACGACGTAGTGCTCTCGCGAGTTGCTGCGCGCGGGCGCCGTTAAAATAGAAAGCGCGACGGCGGTGCATTTGCCAGGGACTACCTACTACCTACTCCGGCCGGACGAGCGCCAAGAGGGTGAGGGGATGCAGAATAATCTCACGAGAGAGAGACGAAGTTTTTCGGTAAGTAGCCGGCCGGCTATACGCGCCCCCTCCTCCCTGACCGTCGTCGTCGGTTTGAACCTGGGAAAAGGGGGTCAGGTCAGGTCGGCGCGCGCGCGAGAAGGTTGGTGCGCCGCGCCGCGCCGCGCCATCACTGCCGCTGCAGCCGCCTGCCGCTGAGAAGCTGGGAGAGCGGACCCTGGAGCGCGGGATTAGATTGCTACAGATGGGATGCGAGAGAGTCTGGCCGTATCTCGAGAATGCCAATTTGATTTCGGTACGAAACGGCGGAAGACCGTAAAGTATACAACAAACGCTACGGGTGCAACGAACCCTACGTCGCGACCGAGAGCAGCGCGGGCAGGTCCGGCCTCCTCCGGAGTGATTCCTGCAAGAAAGAATCGCTAAAACGTTTGTATTATGTATCCCGTTCGCTTCGGTACGCGGGCAGGTACAACGTTATAATACACGTGATATTTGAATAACGATATCTCCGTATTTGTTTCCCGCTGAATTGTTGCCGCTTCGGTAGCTTAACTGAATCGAGCTCTGCTTCCTATATCGCTATTGCATCAGCTTATTTAATTATCGTATCGACGAGCGGATGCGTACAGACTTGGCAAATGAATAACGAGAAGCCATTACGGAAAGTATAACTCGTGGGAATATCTTAGAGAAAAAGAGAGAGAGAGAGAGAGAGAGAGAGAGAGAGAGAGGGAAGCTTTCTTTCGCTGACTTTGAGGCATGCGAAAAAGATTCGAGAAATAACGAGTTTTGAATCGCCCGCATCGCCGATAAGAGAGGATCTCGAGAAAAGAGCACGGATACTTCTTATATTTCACTTCAATAACTACGATGTGCTTTACTATATAATATTGTATGATGTAATACGAGTTTCTGTCTTTCTGTTATTAAATAAAACGGTAGAATTTTTCGCTTTCTCACAGTATGTCGAACGCACGATAACAAATCCCTTTCCTTCTTTAATAAAAAAAATTAAATATTCACGTATCTATTTACTTTAATTACATATATTTTACGTATCTCAATAAAATAAAATTTATTTCTAAAAAAAACAAACAGTAAACACAAGACTTTGTTGCATTGTATTCAAATAAGTCAAAAATAGTCACAATATTCACGAGGAATTATGCCTCAATCAATTTGATATTTCGCACGTAAAAACTATACATTGCTATATATCACTTAATATTATAACAGCGGCAGCTATGCTATTTAATGTGCATAATCGAGCTTCAACTCGGCTGTATCCTGCATGATCGTTGCACCCGCACCATCGCAATCGCATATCTCCGACGCATCATCCTATTTCCGTACAATTACGAGTAACATTATCTATGGAAATTGCCACTTACCCGCGCTACTATGTGCGCAAGGATTAAACCCGGCGTATTCAAACCTTAACTAGTGAACGGTCGTTCTGGCAATGGCAGATTTCATCATTAATCCGGGGAAGGAACGGAAGGGGGACATGGCAAAACCACGGCTTGAGAAACTTCTTTAAATTGGGACGAGGAAGGGAAAGGTGAATAACGGCGGCATTGGTTAGACGGCAAAGTGAGGGAGCGAGAGAAGATTATGATACCGCAAACGCAAACGAGAGTGGAAGAAAAGGAGAAGAGGAATAATTAATATATTATTCCAACGTTATTATAGGATATTATAATTCCACCCACCTTGAAACTTAGATTTATGTACATTAAATAACAAAAAGTCAAATTATAGAATATAATTTATTATATTCTGTAATAATTTTTCTGAAAAAAAAATTATCAAATTATCTGGAGCGTCTCTTCGATACTTTTCTTCTAAAAAAGATAACAAAACTACGAAATCGTACAATGTCACTCTGGTGAAAAAATTTCTTATATTTTCCCAGAAATTTTATAAGAATTGAGACTTATAAAAAATTCTAAGAATATATATCACAGATACTTTTAGAAATAATTGGATAAAAGTTTTCGAAATATTTCCGTATGTACGAAAATTTCTGACAAATTGCACAAATTCTCTTATATTTATTCAAATTTTTACAAAGATATATGTTGGCGGGAAAAATCTGAAATACTTTATTATTATTTTGTCTCAGTTTTTCTGAAAAACGTTCGTATAAAATTTGTATAAAAAAATTTGAATAAATCTAAAAATTTTTATAGAAATTCTAATTAATAATATAAAAAATTCTGAGATATTTTTCCACCAGGGCGCCGTCTATTTTACAAATAAAATATAAAATTTAATGAAGAAGAAATGAAGTTCAATGAAGAAATGTTTATTTAGTCCCTTCCCATCTCAAGGACTAAAAATAATTTATCTTTGATTGAACGCTGAGCGTACTTGGTAATATATATAGTAAAGGTTTTATTTCCTTACTTTTCTTTTAATGATATTTATACGTACTTTTCGGGTAGATTTACCACGCAATGGGCAGCCGTGACTATGTATTGTCGATTAATGATCGTGCCGCCACATCTGTAGCTTAATGTGCCAGGCGCGTTAGGCATGTTGTATCCTATTCTCGCGATCCAAGGATATGCGCCGAGGCTCGCATTTTTGCCGCCGATAATGCGATCGTTGTTGGAATTACCACAGTTATTGTGCTCCAACAGTGACCAGCTAGGATGTTTCGTTACATCGACTACGATGAATCATTAAATTTACTACAGCATTATGTGTTTTCGATAGAAATCTATTTAATAGAATTTTTCGATGGAGAAATTTTTCATTTCAGAAAATTTGTTATAAATATTTTTATTCAAAAATAGTAATAACAATTTTTCTTATTTAAAATAATCCTGGAAAATATTATTCGTATTCGTTTATACAATTTATGAATTTTATACAATTTATATATTTTGTTAAAGGCAAAGCATTGAAGAATTCTTGCAGATTTTGCTTATAGTTTAGTTTAAACATTTATCTTAAGAACTTTAATTACTTTTATTCATATAACGTACGGTTTAATCTATATCCTTTCATCATATTTAATTCCGATATTTTAGATTATGAAAGACTTACTCATGGAGAACACTATGGAAATATTGCACGAAAATACAAGCATACAAGACAGTGAGAGTCGCATTCTGTCTGAAAGCTGGAAAGCAGGTAAACAATCAAATAAGAATTCTAATTTCATGATTGTGAAATTTAAAAAAAAATAGAAATAGAGAAGACTGAAGAATATAACAAAATAAAAAATAAACCGATATCTTAAAATTTCTAGAAGTTAAAGTTATTACAGACATTTTTCTAAAAATTAGGGACCTTTGATCGCGTATAAAGCTGAGTCTAATCAACCAAATCTTAAAAAATTATATATGAAATATAAGGGTAGAAAAGACTGAAAAATATAATAAAATTAGAAATAGATCGATATCTCCAAATTTGCGGAAATTAAAGCATAAACAAACATTTCTGCAAATTCAAAATTTTATTAAAAAAGAACCCCTTGATTATTAGCAATTTTTATTAATTCTGTTATATTCTCCAGTTTTTTCTACCTCTATTTCATATATAATTCGTTAAGATTTGGTTGATTAGTTCTGGAGTTATAGAAATTTCGGTAAATTTGGCACATACATACACACATACACAAATACACACAAACACACATACACACATACACACATACATACACATATACCGACATTTTTTTAAAATAGCGATTTTTCGACGTTTTAGAACATTCTGAACACATTGGCAAAAGCAACTCAAAAAAATTTACAAAAACAGCTTTCTCTATGAGAAAGCAAAACTACTTTTTTAGTTAATTTTCTCTCTCTCTCTCTCTCTCTCTCTCTCTCTCTTTGCTACAATATATTCAATATATACAATATTTTACATAATTAATATATTGGTATAACTTTTTTATATCTTTTTGTCAATGCAATATTTCAAAATTACCGTTCTTACCACAAATCGCAGCAGCATTATGAACAAGTTATGCACGAGAATCGTTCCCCGTCAAGTGTTCCATTCAGACTACGTCCGATATCGCTTAATTCATTAATCTCCTACGTGTTCGCCGCCTTATCTTCACCATATCGAATTGCATTACGGCTTAGCCGATAGATCTTTATAATCCAGTCGCCGCAAGTCTGACATATGACATTAAACTATAATCCATCGCGCGCTTGAAGTGTACTCCAAATTACCTTTTTCAAAAAAGGTAAAAAAAAAAGATGCCACGTACACGCGCAATGTATGAAAATCCTAAATAGTAGTAGCTTTATTTCTCCCTAACAAAATAATTCACAAAAGTTTGACCGTATTTGATATTATTCCGCCGTATTTACCGTATTTGATTTTATTTGACCGTATTTGACCGTATTTGATATTATTCTGCCGTATTTGACCGTATTTGATATTATTTCGCCGTATTTTACCGTGTTTGATTTTATTTCAACGTTTTTTACCGTATTCAAGATTTTATTTCGCCGTATTTGATTTTATTTGACCGTATTTTACCGTATTTGATTTTATTTGACCGTATTTGACCGTATTTGATACTATTCCGCCGTATTTACCGTATTTGATTTTATTTGACCGTATTTGACCGTATTTGATTTTATTTGACCGTATTTGACCGTATTTGATATTATTTTGCCGTATTTTACCGTATTTGATATTATTCTGCCGTATTTACCGTATTTGATTTTATTTGACCGTATTTGATATTATTCCGCTGTATTTACCGTATTTGATTTTATTTGACCGTATTTTACCGTATTTGATTTTATTCCACCGTATTTTATCATATTTGATTTTATTTCGCCGTATTTTACCGTATTTGATTTTACTTCACCGTATTTTACCGTGTTTGATTTTATTTCAACGTTTTTTACCGTATTTGTTTTTATTTCGCCATATTTTAACGTATTTGATTATATTTCACCGTATTTTACCGTATTTGATTGAATTTTATCGTATTTTATCGTGTTTGATTTTATTTCAACGTTTTTTTACCGTATTTCATTTTATTTCGCCATATTTACCGTATTTGATTTTATTTGACCGTATTTGATTTTATTTCGCCGTATTTTACCGTATTAGATTTCATTTCACTGTATTTTACCGTATTTGATTTTACTTCGCCGTATTTTACCGTATTTGACTTAATTTCACCGTATTTTACCGTGTTTGATTTTATTTCATCGTTTTTTACCGTATTTGATTTTTTTATTATTTAATTTTACCAAAATGGCCCTCAAAATTAGAGAGTAGAATGCATGTACGGCCAATCTCTTGGCCGGTATTCATAATCAGATCTTATTTCAAGACCGTCTTAAGTAATATCTTATGATGCTGATACGGCTCTGTGATTGGTTAATGACATTTTAAGATTGTACTTAAGATGGTCTTAAATATAAGAACCGACTATGAATACCGGCCTTTTCTGTCTCTTTTCGACCAATATTACGGTGTTGAATAGAAAGAGATAGATATTGGTTGCACATCTCTATTCTTTTCTAGACCGCCTTTATGTCGATGAAAACAATCAAAAGCGTCACATGTAAACACACGCTCTCACGGACGACGACGAATTTGAATCAACAGACACGGTATAGTACAGGGAAATTAGGATTTTTCTGCGGAATAATTCGCATGTAGCTAAATTTTTGCATGGACCTTTATTTCGTCGTTAAAAACAATATGTGAAAAATCCCCATCAATGTGACCCCTGCTAAAAATTTTACAGAGGGTCAAAGGTAAAGAAAAACAGTTTTTCGCGAATATTTCTTTATTCATTAGTCCTACGGTAAAAATAGTTATTACAAAATTTGTAGCTTATAAAATTCTCTACAAAAAATGTTGTATAAGTTTTTTTGTACAAGCAATACTTTTCACGTAATAAATTTTGCAAGATATGCGCTGCGCGGTAAATTTACGGAGCGCGCTGACAGACGTCAAATAAATTGAAGCGTCGCACGCGCGCACAAAAAATGCCATATTTTTTGAACGAATCATCGTACAAAAATGATCGAAAAATCGTTGAAAAGCAGAAACTTTCAGCTTTTTAATGCAATTTGGTTCGTTATTCTATGATAATTTTTGAAAATTCTACGATAGTTTAAACAAATTGTTACATGCATTTTTTGCCTTTTTTCATAAAATCAGCCACAAGTAGGTTCCAAATTGTTTAAAAAAAAAACGCCAGCAGGATATTACAGTATATACTTCATACTTTGACCCTACCAGAGGAAAAAAATTACAAAAATTTTTTGCTTTAAAATCAAGCTATTGACATTTTCAGTAATTTTTAAATTTTTTGATGAAACGTTAAAATTAAAATCGTCATAACTTGGCGAAAAACTGAGCTAGAAAATTTTTTTAAAAAACAATCGAAAACTTGAAATGTCTACTTTTAGGTCCTACATTGCAATATTCCTCATTTTCTTGCATTTTTATTTATTTATGTAAATATACGAGTTGTTGCGAAAAATCTTATTTAAACAAAGAACTATATATTTACTTATAGTAGTTTTGTATAAAAATTTACGTTTCTCGGGGATAATGCACTGTTTTCCACACCACCTCGGAGGTACAGTGCTAAGCGCGTTTTTTTTTTTTAACGTGGTGTCCCCATTAGGCTTAATCCACTGTTTTTCTAAGAGAAATGAAGCAAATCAATTTCCATGGTAAACATTCTTTTGCAAACGTGAAAAAACACACATTTTGCTATTAAGTCTCTGCTTCTTCTTCAATTCCCTCCGTTAGCTCGATATCCATAATTTCCGCGTCAACTTCTTCAATTTCCATGGCTTCCCCCAAGAAATCTGCAGGTTCGTCTTCGTAGCTGTCGATATAGCAATCTTCGATTGCATCAGGTGCTGTGTTAAGGCAAGACTGGCCATGGCAATGTCCACACACTGCTGAACATTTTAAACCCATTTTTCTGCAGCCACAATTAAATCCGCAACTTTTTGAGCAGTTGCAAAAAATGGAGTTTAATAGAGTGTCCGGAGCAGGTGGTAGCAGAGATGGAATCGGCTCCAAAATATTATTCCTCCTTATCCATCCCCAATCTTCAGGATTGAGATCGTTCCCGAGCCATGTTTGCACTTGATAGTACACCCGATACAAATGCTGTTGAGCAGCACTAGATGTTGGTGGAAGAGTAGATAATTTCACTGCCTTAGTAAGCCGCGTTGATTTAGCAAAACAATAATACCTAAATATATCTATCGATTCCTCATTATGTGGAACGCCATACATCGCCAAAAGAAAGCGTACTCCATTACTAAAAATTAATTCTGGCGAACATCCTTTTATTTTAAAAACTTTCGCAGAATTTCTCAAATCATCACGTTTTTCTAATAATTTTAAAGCTTTCAATTTACCTTTATTTATTTACTCTTCCACCAACATCTAGTGCTGCTCAACAGCATTTGTATCGGGTGTACTATCAAGTGAAAACATGGCTTGGGAACGATCTCAATCCTAAACACTGGGGATGGATAAGGAGGAATGATATTTTTTGGAGTCGATTCCATCTTTGCTACCACTTGCTTCGGACACTCTGTTAAACTCCATTTTTTTCAACTGCTCGAAAAATTGCGGATTCAACTGTGGCTGCAGAAAAATGGGTTTAAAATGTTCAGCAGTATGTAGACATTGCCATGGCCTTGCCAGACTTGCCTTAACGCAGCACCTAATATAATCGAAAAATGCTATGTCAGCTACGAAGACGAATCTCCAGATTTCTTGGCGGAAGCAATAGAAATTGATTTGCTTTATTCCTTTTAAAAAAACAGTGGATTAGACCTAATGGGGACATCACGTAGAAAAAAACGCGCTTAGCACTGTACCTCCGAGGTGGTGTGAAAAACAGTGCATTATCCCCGAGAAACGTAAATTTTTATACAAAACTACTATAAGTAAATATATAGTCCTTTGTTTAAATAAGATTTTTCGCGACAACTCGTATATTTACATAAATAAATAAAAATGCAAGAAAATGAGGACTATTGCAATGTAGGACCTAAAAGTAGACATTTCAAGCTTTCGATTGCTTTTTAAAAAAAATTTCTAGCTCAATTTTTCGCCAAGTTATGACGATTTTAATTTTAACGTTTCATCAAAAATTTTAAAAATTACTGAAAATGTCAATAGCTTGATTTTAAAGCAAAAAATTTTTGTAATTTTTTTCCTCTGGTAGGGTCAAAGTATGAAGTATATACTGTAATATCCTGCTGGCGTTTTTTTTTTTAAACAATTTGGAACCTACTTGTGGCTAATTTTATGAAAAAAGGCAAAAAATGCATGTAACAATTTGTTTAAACCATCGTAGAATTTTCAAAAATTATCATAGAATAACGAACCAAATTGCATTAAAAAGCTGAAAGTTTTTGCTTTCCAACGATTTTTCGATCATTTTTGTACGATGATTCGTTCAAAAGATATGACATTTTTTGTGCGCGCGTGCGACGCTTCAATTTATTTGACGTCTGTCAGCGCGCTCCGTAAATTTACCGCGCAGCGCATATCTTGCAAAATTTATTACGTGAAAAGTATTGCTTGTACAAAAAAACTTATAGAACATTTTTTGTAGAGAATTTTATAAGCTACAAATTTTGTAATAACTATTTTTACCGTAGGACTAATGAATAAAGAAATATTCGCGAAAAACTGTTTTTCTTTACCTTTGACCCTCTGTAAAATTTTTAGCAGGGGTCACATCGATGGGGACTTTTCACATATTGTTTTTAACGACGAAATAAAGGTCCATGCAAAAATTTAGCTACATGTGAATTATTCCGCAGATTTGACATTTTTTTGTTTAATTTCCCTGTACTAGTAGTTTTTCGCGCCAAGTACACGCGGAACGATAACCTGAAACGTAAACAATAACTTTCGACACACGCTGTTTCGGCTTGTGCACATAGTGAGCTGCGATTATCATATTACTGCGGCATACTTATCCGAGCTATTCGGATTCGATCAGATAGAGTTTATTCTTGCCATTCGATAAGGTTAGTAAGAAAAAATTACTGCTACAATATTGCCTAATGAATAAGTCTGTTAATATTAATAAATAATAAGTGTAATTTTTTTATTTTTAAGAAGTCAATAATATAAAAATTAGTGACATTCAATGTCAGTTATCAGTAAAATATTATCGATGTTGATATTTAATAAGTATATTAGTTGTGTAATAACATTAATCATCAGTATTTCAAAAAGTATATAAAATTGATTGCCTTTGTTTTTAATAATATTTTTTAAATCACACACACACACAAACTACTTGGTAAAGTTTTTTAATAAATCTAAGTGGTTTGGTGAAGTAGAATGTTTTACTCGAACATTATATTTATTTTTTAAATGGTTATTTATTTACATCTAATGTATAATATATAGGGTGTCCCATTTTATTTGCACTCCTCAAATATCTTATAAATGACATGTTCGTGTTTCAGACAAAATTTATTTAGTTCTGAGAGGGTCATAAAAAACTATTTGTTTGATGTTAGATGAAGATATTAAGATCACGCAAAGGTTACTATGGTTATAATTGAAGAAGTCCTAATCGAAAAAGAATTTGTAACTAATATTTCGAAAACATCTCGACGTCAACTATATAGATACGCCAGGTTCCTATTTTAAAAAGTCAAAGTGATATATTATATTAAAAATAATCGTTTATAAAAGATATATATTTTTATGTAATGTAACATATTACATTTTAATATAAATGTTCCGAAATAAAATAAATGATATATCTAACTTGCTTCTAAATTTATTTAAATCGAATTATCTTTCTATAAATGTCCTCAAACTCTCAACGTCCTCAAAGTATACGTAGAAACATGTAAACCTAGTTAGACATAATTTCCGAAATATAGGGTAACTCAGGGGAATATGCCACACTTAACAAAAATTTGACTTTTTTCATATTTTTCTTTTTCCTTGAACTATCTTTGCATACTGGTCTCCTTCTTCCTTCTTTTATCTGTTATTTGTATATGATTTTAATAAAATATTTTGATTGTTTAAAAAAGAAATAAAAAAGTGGCATATTACCCAACCATATAGGTAATATGCCACATAATATAAGGTAACATATCACATACAAACATGTAGTAATTTAACTTCAAAAGTTACTTTATTCATAAAAACTATTCGGCAATTAAAGTTAGCTCATGAATGTAATGTATTTTCCTAGGACATATCCTCGAATTATACTTTAAACATATATACTATTCGGCAATTAAAGTTAGGTGTCCCGAAATAATACGTTCAAATTTTACGTAATTTATATATCGTAAGTTTACTTCGAGGTCATCTTTTATATGATGTCCTCGAAGTAAGCTTACGATATATAAACTACGTAAAATTTAAACGTATTATTTCGGGACATCTTTTATATGATGACCTCGAAGTAAGCTTACGATAAATAAACTACGTAAAATTTGAACGTATTATTTCGGGACACCTAACTTTTTAATTGCCGAATAGTCTGTTTAAAGTATAATTCGAGGACATGTCCTAGAAAAATACAATATATTCATGAGTCCTCGTAGTAAACGTTGAGTATAAAAAATACCTTAACAGTCAAAATATTGCTTTATTTTAAACGTATTATTTCGGGACATCTAACTTTAATTGCCGAATAGCCTGTTTAAAGTATAATTCGAGGACTGTCCTAGAAAAATACATTACGTTCATGAGTCCTCGTAGTAAACGTTGAGTATAAAAAATATCTTAATTGCTTTATTTTAAACGTATTATTTTGGGACATCTAACTTTAATTGCGAATAGTCTGTTTAAAGTATAATTCGAGGACATGTCCTAGGAAAATACGTTACATTCATGAGTCCTCATAGTAAACGTTGAGTATAAAAAATGTTTTAACACCCAAAATATTGCTTTATTTTAAAAAAGAACACTTATCCAAAGTTCGGGGGATTATCTAACATGGTTTGCAATTAAAAAAATAGGGTGTCCCAAAAAATACGTCTGACATATATATATATATATATATATATATATATATATATAATTGGGCAAAAATCACCTTGGGTTTTATTTTTTAAAAGTAATTGCACAACAATTATTTTTCAGAGCAATACACACACACATATGTTATATATATATATATGTATATATGTATACACGTAAATAAATTTCATTATTAACACTTTGTCGAACGCTGTCACGTATGCGTCACATGTGATATATGCAACTGTCGTTGCAAAGTGTTAACATTATTAATAATGATAAGAAATTATCCCATTATTTTAACACTTACGTTTAATACGATCGGCTGAGTTGCCGTCGGAGCAGTTGCTGTCGTCGACGTCGTCGCCATGGCCATGGGCGCCGTTACGACCGCCGGGGTCGTCGTTGACACGTCGTGGTTCTAAAGGCACCTCTATTAAGCTGGACCCCCCATTAGCGCAAATCAAGTTCGCACTAGGTCAAAAATTTAGTGCTATTTAGGTGCTAATTAAGTGTCCTAGTCCGAATTTTGGTCCTCAAACCGTTTAGCAGGAAATCGCGTAAAAAATGGGGGGTCTAGCTTGCCATAAAGCTGGGACCCCCCCATATCAGAAAATGGTCCTACAGAGAAGATAAGTACACTATAATTTAGTGTTAATTAAGTGCTAATGAAGTGCTCTAAAAAAACGATAAAATATTGACAGATTATAACATTTATTTAAATATACCACTATACATATATTGAACACAGTACCGTCGCGGTCGACACAATCACTTAAAAAGATTGCTGCATGAATATATTCGTTACTAAAGTGATCGAAAACGTATATTTCCTAAATCTGAGTTTATTGCTAACAGTAAAACAATTACAATAATTAACTTAGACCAGCCGTTGGTGCTGAGCACTAAGTTCCGTCATCTGATCGTCTACGAATTAGTTGCTCGCATGATAGTATTAAAATAATTCTCAGACATTGTACTTTAAAAGAATTACACGATTCGAATTTAGTGTTAGCTGCTTAGTGTTGAAATTAATTAATTAATCAATAAAGCGCGCGCTTCGCGGATAAACTAATTAATTTCAACGCTATACAACTAGCACTAAATTCGAGTCGTGATACTTCTTAAAGTACAATGTCTCAGGATTATTTTAAGACCATAATCACGCGTGAGCACCTAATTCTTTGACGATTCTGTAACGAACTTTAGAACGCGGCGCGCGCGCTCCATAAGTTAATTAATTGATTTCAACCCTTTGCAGCTAGCACTAAATTCGAATCGTGATATTTTCTTAAAGTACAATGTCTTAGGATTATTTTAAGACCATAATCATGCAAGCACCTAATTCTTTGACGATTCTGTAACGAATTATAGAACGCGGCGCGCGCGTTCCATGGATAAATAAGTTAATTTCAACGCTATACAGCTAGCACTAAATTCAAATCGTAATATTTTCTTAAAGTACAATGTCTCAGGATTATTTTAAGACCTTAATCACGCGAGTACCTAATTCTTTGACGATTCTGTAACGAACTTTAAAGCGCGGCGCGCGCGCTTCATGAGTTATTAATTGATTTCAACCTTTTAAAGCTAGCACTAAATTCGAATCGTGATATTTTCTTAAAGTACAATGTATCACGATTATTTTGGCACCATAATCACGCGAGCACCTAATTTTTTGACGATTCGGTAACAAACTTTAGAGCGCAGCGTGCACGCTTCGCGGATAAACTAATTAATTTCTACGCTATGCATCGTCAAAGAATTACGTGCTCGCGTGTTTTTGGTCCCAAAATAATCCTGAGACATTGTACTTTAAGAAAATATCACGATTCAAATTTAGTACTAGCTGCAAAGGGTTAAAATCAATTAATTAACTCATGAAGCGCGCGCGCCGCGCTCTAAAGTTCGTTACAGAATCGTCAAAGAATTAAGTAGGTGCTCGCGTGATTATTGTCTTAAAATAATCCTGAGACATTATACTTTAAGAAGTACCACGACTCGAATTTAGTGCTAGTTGTATAGCGTTGAAATTAATTAGTTTATCCGCGAAACGCGCGCTCCATTGATTAATTAATTAATTTCAACACTAAGCAGCTAACACTAAATTCGAATCGTGTAATTCTTTTAAAGTACAATGTCTGAGAATTATTTTAATACTATCATGCGAGCAACTAATTCGTAGACGATCAGATAACGGAACTTAGTGCTCAGCACCAACGGCTGGTTTAAGTTAATTATTGTAATGCCCGATCTACAATAGCTGTAGTAAGCTGTAGTAAGCCTCAAGCCGTAAGAAATTGACCAATTACAGGCGAATGTGAGGAGAATAATCGACTGTGATTGGTCAATTTCTTACATCTTGAGGCTTACTACAGCTTACTACAGCTATTGTAGATCGGGCATAATTGTTTTACTGTTAGCAATGAACTCAGATTTAGGAAATATACGTTTTCGATCATTTTAGTAACAAATATATTCATGCAGCAATCTTTTTAAGTGATTGTGTCGACCGCGACGGTACTGTGTTCAATATATGTATAGTGGTATATTTAAATAAATGTTATAATCTGTCAATATTTTATCGTTTTTTTAGAGCACTTAATTAGCACTTAATTAGCACTAAATTATAGTGTACTTATCTTCTTTGTAGGACTATTTTCTGATATGGGGGGGTCCCAGCTTTATGGCAAGCTGGTTCCCCCATTTTTTACGCGAATTACTGCTAAACGGTTCGAACCTTGGATCACGAATAAAATTATATGGTTTTCATGTTTCCCTCTTATATCGCTGAGCGTTTATAAGAGCAATACTGTTCGAAACGGATACGAGCTGGTTTCTAGCGCATCATCGGCGAAACGTGGGCGGACGAGACCCTCAGGTTATAAACTTCTGAAAGAAAGGAGGCGTGGTTTTATAACGATTTATTGCGCGCGGCCGTAATAGCGTGTAACGAGTCGAAGTGGGTGCTTTTACTGCTTTCCCGCAAGAAAAAAAAAACAAAAAAAAACCGTGCGCGCACACGTTCAGACGAACGTTCGGGCGCGCGCGCGCTGTTTCGTAGCGAAACGGGCGATTTTGTTTCGGTTACCGGTGCGCAGCACTTCGCCTCTAATATGAGACAGTTAGGAGGATATATACGCCTTATATAGCCCTAGCCCAGGTCGTTCCACGGGTGTTACTTCGACGCGAAATTCCGCACGCGATACCTCGTAAAGTGAATCGAATAAGAGGCACGATCCTCCCCGATGCGAGAAAGCCAAGACATTTTTTCGCGGTGGGTGTTAGAAAAAAAGAGTCACTTGAAATTTACAGTCCGAGTGACTCTAAAACTTCCAAAGTACGATTGAAGAATTTAGAAAACTCAGTCAATAAAGACACGTTTCATTAGTATTCTCTGATTAACAATGATAAGAAAAGATGAAAAACTAAGATATAATAGGCACAGAAAATGATTAAACTTATAATGATTGCTAATAATATTTCAAATTATCTTTAATCTTTTCGCGCGCGCGCGCGTGTGTGTGTGTGTGTGTGTGTGTGTGTGTGTGTGTGTGTGTGTGTGTGTGTGTGTGTGTGTATCATGTTTTATCAATATTTTAATAATAATTTTTCATCAAATTTGACATTCGATACACTTCCCGTGAGCTATTATAAGCGTAGATGAGCGCTTTGTTCAAAGTACATAGCGACTTCTCTGATGACAAAAAAAACGCGCGTAATGTGTGGTGATTATGGCTCGATAATGGTGTCGTTAAATTACATGAAAAAGCCTTTGTTAGATCAACGCACAAAAAACGTATAACACCTTAACCGATACGTTTTTCGTGCGCTGATCCACGTTACGTTTACGCTGCATTACTATACGAGAATCTTGTGAGGATACCCTTACAGTCATGATGAACGAATATCTAGAGACGGAGCACGCGCTCTGAATATGCCCCGATACGCGTGCAATTTCAAGTGAGAAGGCATTCCTGTCCCCGTTAAGGGGGGAGACTCGTCCCTTTGACCCCTTTTTAAATAATTTTTTATAAAAAACTGAGAGTATTTATTGAATCCTAATAAAATACATGATAATGTTGACGATCAAATGTACAAGAAAAAAATTTTTTATAGTAGAAAAAATACT
The DNA here is from genome assembly GCF_048541705.1 of Temnothorax americanus. NCBI lineage: Eukaryota > Metazoa > Arthropoda > Insecta > Hymenoptera > Formicidae > Temnothorax > Temnothorax americanus. Next base: position 3,644,960 of record NW_027509329.1, read on the forward strand.
CGCTGCAGCTGCTCGAAGTTGTCGTTTAGATTTTGCGCGGGAGAATGCCCAGGTCCTTGTAATGAACTGAAATCAACAAACCAAAATTTTTTCGTTAAATTATGATCCTCCGATGCGCATGAACCTAAATTTACATTAAAATTTTTATAATAAATATTATTTTTAGCCATTTGTTTGAAAAAAAAATCGTAAAATGTTTTTAAAACGTCCTTTATTTAAAAAAAAAATTTTTTTGCTAAATTTAGGTTCATGCGCATCGGAGGATCATAATTTAACAAAAAAATTTTGGTTTGTTGATTTCAGTTCATTACAAGGACCTGGGCATTCTCCCGCGCAAAATCTAGACGACAACTTCGAGCAGCTGCAGCGCAGCCATTTTGTATTTTTTGTACTATAAAAAAATTTCTTCTTGTACATTTCATCGTCAACATTATCATGTATTTTATTAGGATTCAATAAATACTCTCAGTTCTTTATAAAAAATTATCAAAGAAAGGGTCAAAGAGACGAGTCTCCCCCCTTAAGGGGATCCTAAAGCCGTCTGTAATACCGGCTTTTTTTCTTAGCACTAATCTTTTAATTGGCTTTATAGAAATGCAAAATTCTTGTCTAGAATTAAAGTACGCATCAAAATCTAGGTCATGGTGGTCGAATTTACATCAAAAACGAGAAAAAATTAATATTTTTGTTAATTTTTGGTATACGTGACGACAATATTTGCTTTGTACAAAAATTCCACAATAAATATCCACAAAATTAGACCGGCATGACCTAGGGACAACATTTAAGAACAATATCGTACAATTAGATCTAAGATTAAAAGCCTAGAAAAAAAGATTAGTTTAAATAAACTTTTATATGTGCAAAAGCACATTCAGGTTGACATTGCGTGTAGCGAGAGATGGCGCAGCAATCGAAACAAGGACAGATGCCTCTCGTTAGACAAGGACAGATATAGATATATGACATAGAAAACAGGATTAGAAATGTTAACATTACCGACGTCGAGGAAGTTCAGCCTTCACTTTAGGATCCCCTTAAATTTAAATATTACAATGTATTTTATTTGAATTCAATAATTACTCCCACTTTTTTGTAATAAAATCTTTAAAAAAGTGCTGTTTACACGAGGTTCCCCCCTTAAATGGGTGACCGTTTGGGAACACCGCGTACTGTTGGCACTTTTTTTTTTAAATCACTTATTTTATGTGCCTGAAAGTTATTTATTTTATATCGTACTTATACATTGTCTATTATATAAAATTAATAAAAATGATAACATGTGATATATTTATATGGAGGGGTAAAAACCACAGTTATGTAAGTCAAATTTTTTAAAATATTTTCTCGTGTGCATAGATGTAATTTATATATTGTACAGATTGCATCTATGCACACGAGAGAATATTTTAAAAATTTTGACTTACACCACTGTAGTTTTTACCCCTCCATATAATTGTATGTATTAGATATTATATATTTTAGTTAATTACATAAATATATTAATATCTATTTATTAATAATAAATTAATATATTTATTAAAAAAAAAATGAAAATTCAAAGCTTGATTCAAGTTTGGATTATAATAGCGACAATATCAACGTGTTAAACACGAGAAAACAAAAATTTTTAAACCAGTAACTGATAAAAAATAATGTACGTATGTAACGAGTGGAACGACTGGGACGTAAAGTTAATCTGTCAGAAATGGACAAATTTGACGTGATTGTTTATTTTAATATAAATTATAACACATTAAGCATGAGATATATAAATATACATAATATAAATATACGTATATACACAATATAAATTTGAATATTTTTGAAATATTTACCTCCCTCCCTCCCTCCCTCCCTCCCTCCCTCCATCCCTCCTTCTCTCTCTCTCTCTCTCTCTCTCTCTCTCTCTCTCTCTCTCTTTCTTTTTACTTTCTCTTAAGCAGATTTTCCTCGTCTCTTCCTCTCTTATTCGTCTTCTTTAACTTTATATTAATGATACTCTCATCACGAAAAATAACAGAATTGATATTATGGACGAATGCTATCACCGCGTCTTCATCATCGACGTAAAAATTTATATACGTACCTTTCTATACGGGCGTAATTTTCTTATCCGACATTCGGTCAAACTGTCAAAAGTAAACCTGCTCTACGCGAGGTTTCTGTCCTCGCTGAGCTGGCCTTAGGACACCTGCGTTATTCTTTGACAGATGTACTCGCGCAATGACATGCGAAGCAAGTCGTGCACACAAGCGAGATGATCAGTCAGCATCCAGAAAAAGAGGCTTCAAGACTTCGATACATTCGAGTTCGAGATTTCATTCCTTCTTTAAAAGAAGAGGATTTTATTTTCCTTTTTATCATTCGTGCTCATTCTGGTTTTCCGCTTCTTCCTTTACAACATCTGCTGAGAGGGCGTTAGATTTTTAAGGCGTCAGATTTTCAAGCTATGCGACTCATACGACTGGCAGATCTTTAATAATATTCATTCGATGCTTGAGTGAGCGAATGCATGAATCGTCGTCACGCATATCAATTATGTTTGGAGTTTTTGGGAATTAAGTGCTAGTCTTTCTGAAGAAAAAGATATCTATTATGTATTGTTAAAAAATCTGTTTATTTATTATAATAAACTGAAGAAATGGTAATCTCTTAGGAATATTATATACATATGAATTACAGAAATGGGTTTGATTCATCGTTGGAAAATTGAATAGGATGTAAATGAAAAACTTGGAACGAGAATGTTGACGTATACACGATGCACGTGTAAAAGACGAGATATACTAAATGCTTGCAAAAACGAGTTAACTTAGAGAAATACGAGTTAACTTATAAATTTATGAAAAGAGAAAAAGAAAGGCTGTTTCATCTGTGCTCCGAAGGAAAAATTATGTCATTTGCAAAAATTAAATTCGGAGCATTTTTATAAATATTGTGTATTTTCATGTGTAACGAAACTTGAAGTTATCTGATATGATTGACATAGACATAGACATGTTTTACATCATACCACCAAATGGTGAGATACCCCTTTATGTTTTGGAAGATTGTATTTTGACCAGATTAGATTATTTAAGGCTTTTGAGTGAAGGATCTGCTAATGGATTTGATGGAAAATTCGAATATTTATTAGAAAATTCTGCTTACGATAAAATTGGACACTTTGTATTACGGTAAGCACATATGTTACAATTTTGTATATCAATCTTTAATATTAAATACAATATGACTTGAATATTTAAAGAATGATAAGTAATATTAGTACAGTAATAGTAATATACAATGAAGAAAAGTTCGTGTCCTAAATAATAGAACAACTGAAAGAATTGAACAACTGTCAGAATTGTAAAAATATTGTATATTTCTAATCAATTAATGATTGTCATTTTTTGTTTCAGATTATTAGCTTCCATGTCGTCAGATTTATGTACGTATTGGATAGCCAAAGAATCATTGTTATTTAAGCATAGATTAGATAATATATCGCCTAGACAATTACATAAATTATTAAAGCAAATTATATGGAAGCTGCAAGTATTTAAAGACAAGAAAAATGCAATTGATACAACTCTGATTGAGTTATGCAAATTTTATTCGCAACCCTTAGTTTTTAAACATCTTGTGTCAAATTGTCACGATTGCAATGATTTTCAATACAAAGGTATGTACAAGTACGAGTATCACTTGCATACAAGAGATTTTCAAATAAGCTAACTAATATTTCTTATTTCACATTTCAGTAAGATTCGAGATAGTACCGGACTTGGTGAAAGAGAGAGAACTAGTCCTTAATAATGGAAATATCATCACGTACTGTTCAAATTGGAAAAAAGTGCTTCAATCATTATTTAGTAGTTATGTAACGAGTGAAATGAGTATCATGAAGAGACAGGCGCAACACACCGTAAAATACGACCTTAGATTCCACATTTTGAATAAGAAAATTCAATCTTATCTCTTTGAAGAGGGCATTGCTCATGGAAAAGTAACTGTTAATAACATAGAGACGGAAGCACAGAAATTCCCATTGTGCATGCAACATTTGCATTCTCTACTAAGAAGTAGACATCGTCTCAGTCACTACGCGCGCTTATACTACAGCCTTTTTCTGAAAGAAATAGGAATGACGTTGGAAGATTCAATTGTATTTTGGAGGCAGGAATATTCCAAGCCACACACTTGCACCTCAGTATGCTCGCATAATTGGCGATCCAACGAAAAGAAATTCATATACAGTATCAGACATATGTACGGTTTGGAGGGATCACGGAGAAATTATAAGACACCTGACTGCAATCTGATTTGCGTAAGTATAAAAATTTTCACGCACGCATAAGAAATTCTTTTATAATTTTATACTGAACTTCATCATTAGAGCTATTTTTCTCAAACATCAAAACTGTTGTAGACTGGTATTAGTGGAGCAACGTACGAGGGTGGTTGTCCTTTCAAGGATTTTGATATGAGTGCACTCAGAAGTCTTTTACGAACTTCATTAACTGAAGGCAAAATTGAGAAATTTGTAAATAATATATCTATTAAAGATCCAGAAGTTCTCTGCACTGCATTTCTAAAACTTGTACGCAAAGACGACGTTAACGATGTCACTATCAAAAGTCCGGTACAATACTACCAAAGAATGGCTGATTAATATAGATTTTAATTTCCTATATTGAAAAATTTATATAACAATTTTTATACTGCCTATCCTTATCAGTATTTATTATTGTTTAATCCATGTTGTTGAAGAATCCTATCAATAAATATTTTGTATATGTTACGAAACAGAGTTATAAATTAACATAGACAAATTATACTAATATATTTATACGGTTATTGCTTGCTGAATGATCGCAGAGCATCTTCTACAACACGACGATTCACACCGTCTCCAACTAACACAGCATATACCCCAAGTTTACCAACTTCCATGATATTTCTGGCTTCATCGTCAAAAAATAACATATCTTTATAATCAATATGAGAATTCTTATGAATGCTGAAAACAATTCAGTTAAGTTATAGCTTTAAGCTATTGTGTACGACACGATTCTTTATGCGTTTTATACGAGACTTACTTAGAAAAATGTGTGACTTTGCTACCAGGAAATATTTCAATATACTTAAAGTACCTCTTCCAGCCAAATAGATCTAATAATTGTTTAGCTCCCTTTATTTCTAATGTACGTGACGCCACACCGAGTTCGTATCCTTCTCCTGATAATTGTTTCAATACATCAGGTACATCAGAGTAGTGGAGTACGGTACGACCATGTGCGTCTACTACTTTATTTTGTGCACTGAAATTTTCCTTATGTAAGTCTGATAAAAATTCTTAAAATACATTATTTTATTAGTTTTTTTTTATTTTATTATTTTTTTAATGCACGCACCCTTTTCTAAACGGCGGATCTACATGAGTATCAACCCAAAACGGCCACAAGGTGTAATCTGAAATTCAATTGTTCTTTCCATTTTTCCAGAAATCACACTGAATAATTTTTATTGCAACAGAAAGAAAAGAATAGTTTTTGTGAATTTGTTACACATTTAAATTATTAATGCAACATTTACGATTTTGCCTGTACCTAAGTCAAAGACGATAATTTTCGGTTTTCTCTCCATTTGCTCCTTGATTACATTACAGAGTGACGGCCAGAATTAATCAATAACGAAATGCTATCGCCAACATGCAAAAGTACTGCTTTTTTAAAGATAAATAATAAAATCTCACACGATAAGCATAATCAGAGAGAAAGCTGAGAGGGGCCACGCGCGCCAATGTATCGTTTTACTCATTTACTGGACACTGAATTACTGAACTGCTTGATACGCCACTAGCATCCATTTTCAACATTATTTAGCATACCCATTTTCTGGCACTGTCGATAAAGTCTCCACTTGTGTGTGTCCGTGTCCGTGCATAACTGAGCGCGCGAAATTCGAACATTTTAGATTGGTAAACATTGAACATTTTTTATTTAAAAAACTATTATAGCCTGGCATTTTAGTATTACGATTTTTATCTCAAAATAATCTCAGGTACCTGCCATTAACGGGTGGCATTAACGGCAGGTTTGGGACGATACAATAACCGGAAAAAACGTAAAAATAAAGAGTGAAATTAATATCAGAATATTACATAATCATGATTTTATATTCTTAAGAAATAACCGAAAATTAACAACGTTTTTGGTGTATTATAAATAAATGTTTTAGATAGCATGTATGTCTAAAAGTAATCGCAAAAATGTCTTTAAGATATCTTCAAAAAAATCGTAAAGACATGCGTATGTACGTGTTATCTGGGTCGTTAACAATTATTAGTTAATAAATATTATCACTCAATATATAATTAGATGGATTTTATAATAATTTTTGTTAAAAAGCTAAAAAGATTATTTTTAGTTAAAAATAAAAATTATATTTTATATTTTTATTCCTTTATCGTTAACTCTCAGGAACATAAACAGCTCTTGTTTCTTAATTATATCATGATTTTACTACATGTATTTCATAATCGTATTAAAAGTAATAACGGTGATTGCACATTGCAAATTGTAATCTCCTTTTAGTCGCTATTATGTTTTTTTTTATATTAATCTATATTTTCATATTATTTTATAACTTTTTGAAAAATACTCATGAATATTCTTTATTATAAGAAAGTTTACTTGAATAAACATGTATTGAGCAGTGTAGAATTTGCAACAAATATAATATATATATATATATATATATACATATATATATATGTATATATTTAATCATATGTTAAGGCTTTGGATTCCGTACAATACATTGTTTTACATTGTTTTTTTTTTATATTAACATTCAAAACATAAAACTCAAAGTTTAAATTCAGAATTCATAGAATTTAAAACTTCAAGAAATTAAACTTATTATAACCAAAACTCAAATTTCTGCAAAATTTAACAAATTTTACTTTATTTTATACTATATTGTCTTATAAGCATTTGATATCGTCTATAAAAAATATAAAAATGTACATATAATAAGTATAAATGTACACAGCTATAGTACGTGTTGCATTATTTCAGATGAGCGTAATTCTATTTTGAGTTTAAGAAGCATAACTTTCCTAAAAATTATTGCATCTATTAGTACGTCATCCATTATGTTTTTCTTTATCTAAAATAAAATTATTAGGTTGATTAAAAACATATACATACACATACACATTTAGTATTAATAAATAATAATTAGTCATCAAGCTATAAAAATTCTAAACAACGTAGTCCCTCATCTATACTATTATATAAAATCCTAACGCGGGTGGTGTATGTTTGAACGTTAATAACTTAAAAACTATTGGACCGAATTTTTACAACAAGTACATGAAATAGGGGTAGAATTTTCTGGAATGTGCTATAGGGTGTGTATTTTTTCGTTACCGATTTTCTGGAAACCAATTTTTTTAATTTTTTTAATCCTTACGGGTAAAAGAATTAAAAAAATCGGTGTCCAGAAAATAGATAAAAAATTATACACCCTATAGCACTCCCCGAAAAATTCTATCCCTATTTTATATGGTTTTAATACAAATTTGATCCAATAGTTTTTAAGTTAAAAACGTTCAAACATATACCACCCGTAAGAATTAGAAAAATAAAAAAAAAACGTTATTAACTTAAAAACTATTGGACCGAATTTATATTAGAACCATATAAAATAGGAGTAGAATTTTCCGGCGAGTGCTATAAAGTGTATAGTTTTTCGTTATCTATTTTCTGGAAACCCATTTTTTTAATTCTTTTAATTCTTACAAGTGGAGTATGTTTGAACGTTTTTAACTTAAAAACTATTGGACCGAATTTGTATTAGAACCATATAAAATAGGAATATAATTTTCCGGGGAGTGCTATAGAATGTGTAGTTTTTCGTTACCGATCTTCTGGAAACCGGTTTTTCTAATTTTTCAATTCTTACGCGAAATAATTGACCAAATCTTAAAGAATTATATATGAAACAGGGATAGAATTTTCCGGGGAGTGATATAAAGTGTATAATTTTTCGTTTCTGATCTTTTTAGAAAATGGTACCAAAATTTTTCCAATTTTTCGGGAATTAATTGCCCGAATTTCAAAGAATTGAATTTTGTGATATAAAGTGTATAAGAATTAAAAATTATAAGGCTCTCGTGATTAAATCGATTAAAGGAAAAGAGGCAGTAAGAGCCGGCGCGGTAAATAGGGCGCAAGTTATATATATTTTTCTTATCGTCAATACATAAAAAATAAAATAAAAAATTCGCGAACGTTTCGACCATTTTTTGTGGTCATCTTCAGCGCAATAAATTAAAAACGTGTAAAATTAAAAACTATATTGTAACGCGGTCATTGGGCTATTGTATACTCGCACGTTGCACGTTCCTTTTTCCATGCGGTCATTCCGGTGTGTGTGCGCTACTCCATAGGCAAGCAACCTTGAGTCTCTCCCAAGTTGGAAGGCTAGGAGGACTATGCTGATGCATTTGGTACTTCATTATATGTTGCGCGATACCTGCGTACATACGAAGCGACACACTGATTTACGGTTCACATCGATATAAACTGAAGTTACTTACAATGAAATCGTGAACGGTATAGCGCACAAAACGGTAGACAACAGACGCAAGTTATCTTGGCATTGTTTCGAGAGATAATACTTGATCGTAGAACGGTACAGCGCACAGATAACGGACGCAAACTGTCTCGACAATGTTTCAAGAGGTAATGACCGATCTAATATGTTTCGCTTGTCTCGAGGTTAAAAGATCGATGTATAAGAATTCGGTAACAAACAAATAGCGGTAATGTCAGTTGAGAGATCGATGTATAAGAATATTCGTTGCAAAACAAATAACGGTGATGTCAGTCAAAGACCTTGTAATACGGTAATATATGTATAATACAAATTCACAATAATATAATAAATAAAGCGTGAAACGAGGGACTCTCAAATTTTTGGAAGTCCCTCGATTACATCGAGATAGTTTTCGGGTAAATCCTCGGTGTCCGTCTGCATATTCAGACCATTCTTCTGTCTTTTTATACATATCATTTCAGATATTAACCGTTTATTGATATATGGTTCGCTGTCCAAAATTTCCACCGCATTCCACTCGAAATCATGACCAGACTCTAATCTATGCTCTGTGATTACCGAGCGACTGGTTGTGTTCCTTCTTATGTGGGCCTGATGTTCTTTAATTCTGGTTTGTAGTTGCCTACCGGTCTGACCCACGTAAGAAGCATCACAGTCCCCAAAGTTAATCTTATATACTACGTTGCTATGTGCAAATTTCGGAAGGGCGTCCTTATGTGTTTTAATACAATTCTGCATTTTATTCAGGCTATAATATGATAGCCTCAACTTGTGATTTTTTAAGATGTTTCTATATTGGTCGTTAATATGCGGAATGTACGGTATCGTGAAAAAAGACGCCGCTTCTTCAGGTTGCACATCAGGAGATCTATCTGTCTCAGAACGCACTCTGTTAATGAGCGACTTAATGCGCTCGTGGAAATTTCTAAAAATGAAATCCAGCGGGTAGCAGTTATTTAGTAAAATTTGTACAGCTAATTCTAAATTCTTTGAATGGAACGATGGGTGAGACAACAAAAAAACTCTATCAATTAAACTTATGACTGTACCTCTCTTCTGGCAAACAGGATGTTGAGATATGAAATTCAAGTATCTGCCCGAAAACGTTGGTTTATGAAACCAATCAAATATTATCCGATTGTTTCGACGAATCATTGTAATTTCCAAGAAGTTCAACCTCCCACCCTCCCCAACCTCTACAGTAAACTGGAGCCTTGGATGGAAGGAGTTGAAGACCTCCAATGTGTGGTCTAGTGAGGAGGAAGGAGTTGCGAGAGCAATGTCGTCGACGTATCGCACAAAAAATGGGGGTGTGTATTTTAATGTTGCGAGGGCACTGGCTTCTAAGTCCTGCATAACTATATCCACAGCTGTGGGAGAAAGAGGAGAGCCCATTGGTGAGCCGAAAATTTGTTGGTAAATAATACTATTGAACGTGAAAAAAGTTGAATTTAGAACCAATCTCACCGCTATCAGAAATTCAGATCTTGGAATTTTGCATTTTTTAGAAATTAAGTGCCATCTAACACAAATGCTGTCCAGTACCATTTCTGTCGGTACGTTCGTAAAAAGCGAGACTACATCAAGTGAGATTAGTTCAAAATTGTCACTTAAATGTATTTTTGAAAGTCTTTCAACTAATTTGAAGCTATTAGCGACATGACTGTGAGCGGCCGGGAGGCTTTCATGTATTGTGCGGTGGAGAAAAGCAGCCAACGCGTATGTTGGACTGTTCAAGGACGAAACTATCAGTCGAAACGGGCAATTTGGTTTGTGGATCTTCGGGAGGCCATAGGCTCTCGATAGCACTCCGTCACTAGTAAAAATCCGTTTGTGAGTTGATCTCGAGATCCCGATGTCCGTTTGCAATTCGTTTTTCATTAGACAAAATAGAGCACTGTACTTCTTTTTTAAAAAACTACATGACGGGATAGATGCGAAGCTCAGGGTCTTAGCCTCAGGATCAAACAATCGGGTTAACGATGTTAAACCGATTAAGTATTTTTGTAGAGTCTCTCGTGCGGAACCGACCTCTGATGACGTTAAGTTCTCTATGGAACCTTTCCATCATCCTCCAAATAATTCTGACCTTGATATCGAAGTTAGGATCAATCCGGGAAAATTCAGGGACATTCAGCCTCCTATTACGCAAATAAACGATAAATGGTTCATTAATTTATCGTCGGTTGCTATACCTAATGATGTGCAGAACCTTTTACAATTTGGAGATAATTTCAGTCTGCCGGTTTGCAACACAGAGAAACTAACGATAGAGTTTATCAAAAACATTGAACATAATTTGAGAAGGCTCCCTCCGGTTACTCAGTCAGCAATAAGAAATCGCACTGCACATATTGTTAACAACATTGCGAAGGTCCCGATTCCAAAAAGTAATGTCAATCTTAAAATCAAACAACTACTTTCAACAACAAAAGAATTTCTGAAAAGAAACGATAATTTAATTTTAACGCGCGCAGATAAAGGTAATGTAACCGTGGCTCTGGATAAAGATAAATATGTTGAGAGTATAGAGGAGATACTTAGAGACACGGATACATACATAAGAATTAATAAAGATCCCACGAGGAAACTCACTAACAGCATACACGATTTGTTAACAAGATGGAGTAAGTCGGATTTCATCTCGAGATCAACTCACAAACGGATTTTTACTAGTGACGGAGTGCTATCGAGAGCCTATGGCCTCCCGAAGATCCACAAACCAAATTGCCCGTTTCGACTGATAGTTTCGTCCTTGAACAGTCCAACATACGCGTTGGCTGCTTTTCTCCACCGCACAATACATGAAAGCCTCCCGGCCGCTCACAGTCATGTCGCTAATAGCTTCAAATTAGTTGAAAGACTTTCAAAAATACATTTAAGTGACAATTTTGAACTAATCTCACTTGATGTAGTCTCGCTTTTTACGAACGTACCGACAGAAATGGTACTGGACAGCATTTGTGTTAGATGGCACTTAATTTCTAAAAAATGCAAAATTCCAAGATCTGAATTTCTGATAGCGGTGAGATTGGTTCTAAATTCAACTTTTTTCACGTTCAATAGTATTATTTACCAACAAATTTTCGGCTCACCAATGGGCTCTCCTCTTTCTCCCACAGCTGTGGATATAGTTATGCAGGACTTAGAAGCCAGTGCCCTCGCAACATTAAAATACACACCCCCATTTTTTGTGCGATACGTCGACGACATTGCTCTCGCAACTCCTTCCTCCTCACTAGACCACACATTGGAGGTCTTCAACTCCTTCCATCCAAGGCTCCAGTTTACTGTAGAGGTTGGGGAGGGTGGGAGGTTGAACTTCTTGGAAATTACAATGATTCGTCGAAACAATCGGATAATATTTGATTGGTTTCATAAACCAACGTTTTCGGGCAGATACTTGAATTTCATATCTCAACATCCTGTTTGCCAGAAGAGAGGTACAGTCATAAGTTTAATTGATAGAGTTTTTTTGTTGTCTCACCCATCGTTCCATTCAAAGAATTTAGAATTAGCTGTACAAATTTTACTAAATAACTGCTACCCGCTGGATTTCATTTTTAGAAATTTCCACGAGCGCATTAAGTCGCTCATTAACAGAGTGCGTTCTGAGACAGATAGATCTCCTGATGTGCAACCTGAAGAAGCGGCGTCCTTTTTCACGATACCGTACATTCCGCATATTAACGACCAATATAGAAACATCTTAAAAAATCACAAGTTGAGGCTATCATATTATAGCCTGAATAAAATGCAGAATTGTATTAAAACACATAAGGACGCCCTTCCGAAATTTGCACATAGCAACGTAGTATATAAGATTAACTTTGGAGACTGTGATGCTTCTTACGTGGGTCAGACCGGTAGGCAACTACAAACCAGAATTAAAGAACATCAGGCCCACATAAGAAGGAACACAACCAGTCGCTCGGTAATCACAGAGCATAGATTAGAGTCTGGTCATGATTTCGAGTGGAATGCGGTGGAAATTTTGGACAGCGAACCATATATCAATAAACGGTTAATATCTGAAATGATATGTATAAAAAGACAGAAGAATGGTCTGAATATGCAGACGGACACCGAGGATTTACCCGAAAACTATCTCGATGTAATCGAGGGACTTCCAAAAATTTGAGAGTCCCTCGTTTCACGCTTTATTTATTATATTATTGTGAATTTGTATTATACATATATTACCGTATTACAAGGTCTTTGACTGACATCACCGTTATTTGTTTTGCAACGAATATTCTTATACATCGATCTCTCAACTGACATTACCGCTATTTGTTTGTTACCGAATTCTTATACATCGATCTTTTAACCTCGAGACAAGCGAAACATATTAGATCGGTCATTACCTCTTGAAACATTGTCGAGACAGTTTGCGTCCGTTATCTGTGCGCTGTACCGTTCTACGATCAAGTATTATCTCTCGAAACAATGCCAAGATAACTTGCGTCTGTTGTCTACCGTTTTGTGCGCTATACCGTTCACGATTTCATTGTAAGTAACTTCAGTTTATATCGATGTGAACCGTAAATCAGTGTGTCGCTCCGTATGTACGCAGGTATCGCGCAACATATAATGAAGTACCAAATGCATCAGCATAGTCCTCCTAGCCTTCCAACTTGGGAGAGACTCAAGGTTGCTTGCCTATGGAGTAGCGCACACACACCGGAATGACCGCATGGAAAAAGGAACGTGCAACGTGCGAGTATACAATAGCCCAATGACCGCGTTACAATATAGTTTTTAATTTTACACGTTTTTAATTTATTGCGCTGAAGATGACCACAAAAAATGGTCGAAACGTTCGCGAATTTTTTATTTTATTTTTTATGTATTGACGATAAGAAAAATATATATAACTTGCGCCCTATTTACCGCGCCGGCTCTTACTGCCTCTTTTCCTTTAATCGATAAAGTGTATAATTTTTCGTTACTGATCTTTTTGGAAATAGTTATCAGAAATTTTTTGAATTTTTCGGGAAATAATTGATTGATTCTTAAAGAATTGTATATAAAACAGAGGTAGAATTTCTCGGAAAGTGTTATAAACTGTATTAGTTTTTCGTTACTGATCTTTCAAAAATTTTATTAATTTTTAGAGGATGGATTTAATTGCCACGATGTGTATTATTTTTCGATAACAATTTTTTTTTTATGTAGGATAAGTTGTTTATTTCACATATTATATGTGAACAGAGTCACTTCAATTCGTGGTTTTTGTGACTGTCGCGAGTGATAGAAAAGTTATTGGAGTTTTCTTGCAATAACCTGCAGTTAAAACAAAAGAAACAACTTATTCAATTTTTATATAAATAAGATTATCATTAAAAATTTGGATTAATGGAAAGAACAATTTCCAAGAAATAATTTACACAAAAAAGAATGACGCCAAAATTTTGATAAAATATGTGTGTAAAATAATCCAATTTTTTATGAGAAGGAGAGGGAGAGGAAAAGGGAGAGGGAGGGGGAGAGGGAGAGAAAGAGGGAGAGGGAGGGGGGAAGGAGAGGGAGAGGGAGAGGGAAAGGAAGAGGGAGGGGGCGAGGGAGAGGGAGAGGGAAAAGAAAAGAGAGAGATTATTTGCGTGTATTATTACACATGTCCTCCGGGGCGAAGCTCGGGTAACCAGCTAGTAATATATAAAATCCTTACGGGTGGTGTATGTTTGAACGTTAATAACTTGAAAACTATTGGACCGAAATTTTACCACAAGTATATGAAATAGGGGTAGAATTTTCTGGAATGTGCTATAGAGTGTGTATTTCTTTGTTACCGATTTTCTGAAAACCAATTTTTTTAATTTTTCTAATTCTTACGGGTAAAAAAATTTTAAAAATTGGTGTCCAGAAAATAGATAACGAAAAACTATACACTCTATAGCACTCCCCGAAAAATTCTACCCCTATTTCATATACTTGTGGTAAAAATTTGGTCTAATAGTTTTTAAGTTATTAACGTTCAAACATACATCACCCGTAAGGATTTTATATATATTAGTATAGATTATTCAATATTTATTACTAAAGTTGTTTACTTAAGTATATGCTATATACATCACAAACATGTTGTTCTAATTATGCTGATTACAAAATATTATGTACATAGCGCCGGTTTTTCATGATATAAAATTGACGTACTAATTAAAGATAAATAAATACCAAAATAATCCTGTTTTAGATAAAAAAATTTGTGGACGGTTTAGCGATGTACCTAATTATTGTACATCCACTCATTGACGATAAATTACATAACAAGGTAATTATTACCGATAATTACATATATAATAAGACACGCAAATAGTCTCTCTCTCTCTCTCTCTCTCTCTCTCTCTCTCTCTCTCTCTCTCTCTTTCTCTCTCTCTCTCTCTCTCTCTCTCTCTCTCTCTCTAATTAATTAAACTTTTTAAGCGAATTCAATGGTACACATTTAAATAGTATTCTTTCAGATACAAAATTGCTTCAGGAAGTTTTTCTGTACGTCACTTTGTTTTGCTCCTAGAAAAGGAAAAGTGACGCGAACACAAACTTTTAAATTGAAAAATGCCGGGGCAAACTCGATACTTTGTCTGATCAACATGCACAATTTGATCTGGAACTTATTTTTTATTGTTTGAAAATAAAAATACATTGTTTATAGTGTATTTAGAAAGTACAAAAATTCGGAACAAAGTAAAAAACAATTATTGGAAATAAATGAAATAATAAGAACAAAAATTGTTGAACTTTCAATTATCTTCATTTAAACTCATGTCTGAAAAACAATTAATGCAAGTAAACTCGCGATCGCGGACGTGCATATACACATTTGTCATGAGCCATACGGCTGCATGACAAGCATTGTTTGTTATTGGGAGTCGACGAAGCATTGATTTTGCCCCGGACGTCGTTTTTCACTTTTGTCACTCCAAAAACATAAAAATTTTGAAAATATTCAAAATCTATTATTGGATTTGAATACAGCATCTTTCCCGTCAAAATCTTACATATAGGTTCGTAAGAGTTAGAGTTCGATGAAAGAGTAGAAATTTTCGAGAGATCAGAAAAATTACTTTTTACCATCAAAAACGCTTATGTCGCACTAAAAAGTCAACCATAACTGAAATGTTACCAAATTCCATTGATAATATACTGGCACATATAGACACATTTACAGTAGGAAAGGCAAGTTTCTACGATAAATTTAAATTGGCAAAAAACCTAGTGTCAAGTTTGCCCCAGTCTCCCTTATACATATTTGAATATACGTGTTAATAATGAACTTTCTTATTTTTACGAATCAAGCATAATCAGAATTCTATTAGAAATTATTGTTTGTATTTGTATTTGAACTATTTGAAGTGTTAAATTTGTATAATAAGAAATGTTTATAATATTACTTAATGTGATATATTTGCATAAAACTTCATCGATTTAGTTATATAACAGTTTATTACTTTAATATTAAGTATATATATATATATATATATGTGAAAAATGAATGAATTCATGAGAAAAGTAGAAGTAATGTTTAATGCGCAAAATGTAAATCTTATATATATATATATATATGTAGGTCCAGAGGTATGTTCCGGGACTGTTTACGTTTTTTGAAATGTACAGTCCTGGAATATAACGCATATATATGTAATCAGATTCAAAAAACTGTCCCAAAAAATGCCGTAGGACATCAATTTTTTCCAGGACAGTCCTGGAAACTGCCAAATGTCCCGGAATATACCGATATCAAAAATAAAAGTCCCGGAACATACTTCCAGACCTACATATATATATATATATATATATATATATATATATAGACACGTGTGAAACATTGTTCTTTAAAT
This sequence comes from Temnothorax americanus, assembly GCF_048541705.1. Classification (NCBI taxonomy): domain Eukaryota; kingdom Metazoa; phylum Arthropoda; class Insecta; order Hymenoptera; family Formicidae; genus Temnothorax; species Temnothorax americanus. The sequence continues at coordinate 3,661,414 of NW_027509329.1, forward strand.
TTTCTGCTCTTTGACAAAGTAAATATTACGCGAATGTACCCTTATCTGAGGGTCCAGGGTTCGAGTCCCTGTTCGGGCGCCATAAAACAACCTAACTTCGAAGCGCGGATCTAGCTCGCGGCGGGTCTGGGTTCGAAGGAGGTGCGGAGAAGCAGACGGGTGGCGAGGTTAGCGAAATGAAGTCGTGCCTCAATTAACTGACAATAGTAACGTTTATTATTTCACAATATACCCTCGCGACATTTGCAAGGGGTCGGCATGCGTGTACCGCTCAGGCGGGGTTCGCTCGCGTGTGTCCGCGCGGTTTTCGACGGTTGGGTATGGCATGCCGTTTTACTTTTTAATAGCAAACATTTTTAGTATACAAATAAAAACTAATTCTCCAATTTACAATAAAGAGAAAAATGGTTTAGGAACATTATTATTATGTCTAGGCATAAAAATAATTAATTAAAATTATGTCTAGACATAATTTTAATTCGTCAAAGTAAAATTTGATGAAAATTGGATGGCACACCGTTATACTTTTCAATAGCATAAATAATATTGTACTCGGTATAAAAGTTTCGAAAAATAATTGTCTAAGAAAAAAATTGCGATTTTTATTAATAAATTAAAATTATGTCTAGACATAAAATAAAAATTGGACGAATTAAAATTATGTCTACACATAATAAAAATTCGGTATTATTTTTATGTCAAGACATAATTTTAATTTATCTAATTTTTATTATGTCTAGACATAATTTTAATTTGTCCAATTTTTATTATGTCTAGACATAATTTTAATTAAAATTAAAATTATGTCTAGACATAATTTTAATTCATGAATAAGAATTGCAATTTTTCTCAGACAATTATTTTTTAAAACGTTTATATCGAGTAAAATATTATTTATGCTGCTGAAAAATAAAACGGCGTTTCACAGCGTTTTATAAAGAAATGTAGCATTATTATTATTATGTGTAGACATAATTATAATGCATTTTTATTATGTCTTAACATAATATAATCTTTCACTTTGCAAAATTTTGAAAAATTGAATGCAATTTTGTAGAAACACATTGAAGGCGTGCATTATTTAAAATGTACAGATTAAATCGCATTTTTAAATTTTGTAATTTACATGCTGCCACAATTTAAGCGTGTCAATTTTTATTATGACATCAGTTATTTAAATTTAGAAGCATTTTATTTTTGCGTTGCATTATGAAAGTAAATCACTTTATAAAACCATTCTTAGTAAAGGAAAAAATTTATTCACCTTATTTTTATAAAAGACTATTTCCGTATTACCCACTTTTCTTATTTAAAGCTTAAGAAGGTTTAGATAAATAATATTTCTTTAAAATATTATCATGTTGAGTCAATAATGCGGTAAACTAAATCCGCACAAAATTACCTTTTTTAAAAAAAGGTAAAAAAGGCGCCAAGTACACGTATAGTATAGTGTATACGTTGTTACTTAAAAAAAAAAGAAAGTGGTAGTATTATACCTCGAAAAAAACCTAAGTAACAAGTGGTAGATCTTTATATCTCAAAAAATCTCGAAAAAATCTAAGCAGTAGTATCTTTATTTCCGAAAAATTATAACCCAAGTGATACACGTCACAAAATTATGTTACCTTATCAAAAAGAAGAGTCGCGCTTCAAGTGATCTATTACAATTACAAAAAAAAATGATATCTCTTTAAGTTAGAGCGCCAATTACAGAGAGAACATGTATATTGCCTCAAAAAATAATTGTTGCACTACATTGAAAAATCTTTACATTGTGTCAATTAGAAAAGAATGTATAATAATAATTTTATAAAATTAAAAAATTTTATTTAAATTTAACAAGGGAATACAAGATATTTAAATACAAAGTTATTTACATGTGTATTTTTTAATGGCCACAAAGAATTACAGAAGTAACAGTACAAAATAAAAATATTTTATTAAAATACATAAATTTTTCTTGTAAAAAAACTTGGCGCTGCTAGACCTTTTAAATAAATAAGGACAACAATAAATAAAAATAATTCAGAGAAGAATACAATGGGAGTAATATTAAATGATTATCAGCGTGGATGTGGGAGTGAGTGATATGGGTGTGCGTGACTACGCGGACGGCGGATAATGCGGCTTATAATTAAGTATAGAATAAGTTTATTTATTTATTTAAAATTTCGAGGTCTAGCAGCGCCAAGTTTTTTTACAAGAAAAATTTATGTATTTTAATAAAATATTTTTATTTTGTACTGTTACTTCTGTAATTCTTTGTGGCCATTAAAAAATACACATGTAAATAACTTTGTATTTAAATATCTTGTATTCCCTTGTTAAATTTAAATAAAATTTTTTAATCTTATAAAATTGTTATTATACATTCTTTTCTAATTGACACAATGTAAAGATTTTTCAATGTAGTGCAACAATTATTTTTTGAGGCAATATACATGTCCTCTCTGTAATTGGCGCTCTAACTTAAAGAGATATCATTTCTTTTTTGTAATTGTAATAGATCACTTGAAGCGCGACTCTTCTTTTTGATAAGGTAACATAATTTTGTGACGTGTATCACTTGGGTTATAATTTTTCGGAAATAAAGATACTACTGCTTAGATTTTTTCGAGATTTTTCGAGATATAAAGATCTACCACTTGTTACTTAGGTTTTTTTCGAGGTATAATACTACCACTTTCTTTTTTTTTTAGGTAACAACATATACACTATACTATACGTGTACTTGGCGCCTTTTTTTACCTTTTTTTAAAAAAGGTAATTTTGTGCGGATATCACGCCTTTTTGTAGTATATTACGCATTGTATAAACAGTATGTACAGGATAAAGCTATTTGGAGGTTATTATACCTCTTATACTATCACTTTGTTTTTTTCGAGGTAACAACATAACAGAGTAACAACATAAGACATATACACTATTATGCGTGTACTTGGCGCTCATTTTACCTTTTTTTTAAAAAGGTAATTTTGTACGGATATCACGCCTTTTTGTAGTGTTACGCATCTTAATCTTATAAACAATATATCTTATAATCTCATAAACCGTATATAATACAAGGTATGAAGCTAAAAGTGTTACGGACTATTATTTCTAAAGAAAACAACAATTTAATATTTTGCTCAGTTTTTTAAAAATAATAATCTGTAACCCTTTTAGTTGTACACCTTGTATATATTTTTCAATTTCAACATAAAACATAATCGCAATAAAGCATGATTAATGTTAATAAGTCGTTAACTGTGAAATTCTTTATTTATTTTTATTTGCGTGTCTTACTGAATGTTGTTCGCAACTGTATATGTACCGATATCTTCAGGTATCGATATTTTTGATAATTATTTTTACGTCAGACATAATTTTAATTCATCCAATTTTTATTATGTCTAGACATAATTTTCGTCCAATTTTTATTATGTCTAGACATAATTTTAATTCAGCGATTTTTATTATGTCATGACATAATTTTAATTCTGCCGCTAGGGAAATTTTAAGTCGATTTTTATGAATCAAGCTTGAATTCAATGTTTAGGTATCCCAGGTTGCCGATGACGAGGTCCACATAGCACGCTCTATAGTTTTCGGTGTCCAGGTGTATTAATACCTTGAATTCGATGGCCACGTGTTCCAAGTTGCCGATGACGAGGTCCACATAGTGCGCTTCGTAGTTTTCGGTGTCTACATGTATTAATACCTCGAATTCGATATTTACGTGTCCTACTTTGCTAGCCTAGCAATCGTGAGCAGTTGCTCGTTTTCGCTCGTTTCCTCTTTTTTGACTTACTGGATTAAAAAGAGAGGAAACGAGCAAAAACGAGCAACTGCTCACGATTGCTAGGCTAGCGGAGTATCGGCTGAACGCACATATTCTGATTTAAAGTTATTAATACACCTAGACACCAAAAACTATGAAGCGCACTATCTGGATCCCGTCATCGGCAACCTGGGATACGTGGACATCAATTTCAAGGTATTAATACACGTAGACACCGAAAACTACGGAGCGCAATATGTGGACCTTGTCATCGGCAACCTGGGACACCTAAACATTGAATTCAACATATTATTACACCTGGACACCGAAAACTACGAAGCGCACTATCTGGACCTTGTCATCGGCAACCTGGGACATCTAGACATCAAATTCAACGTACGATTACACCTAGACACCAAAAACTATGAAGCGCACTATCTGGATCCCGTCATCGGCAACCTGGGATACGTGGACATCGAATTCAAAATATTAATACACGTAGACACCGAAAACTACGGAGCGCACTATGTGGACCTTGTCATCGGCAACCTGGGACACCTAGACATCGAATTCAACGTACAATTACACCTGGACACCGAAAACTATAAAGCGCACTATCTGGATCCCGTCATCGGCAACCTGGGACACGTGAACATCAAATTCGAGGTATTATTACACCTAGACACCGAAAACTACGGAGCGCGATATCTGGACCTCGTCATCAGCAACCTGGGACACGTGGACACCGAAAACTACGGAGCGCACTATGTGGACCTTGTCATCGGCAACTTGGGACACCTAGACATCGAATTCAACGTACGATTATACCTGGACACCGGAAACTATAAAGCGCACTATATGGATCCCGTCATCGGCAACCTGGGTACGTGGACATCGAATTCAAAATATTAATACACGTAGACACCGAAAACTACGGAGCGCACTATGTGGACCTCGTCATCGGCAACCTGGGACACCTAGACATCGAATTCAACATACGATTACACTTGGACACCGAAAACTATAAAGCGCACTATCTGGACCTCGTCATCGGCAACCTGGGATACATAGACATTAAATTCAAGCTCGATTCATAAGAATCGACTTAAAAATTCTCTAGCGGCACTTTCTGCCAAGCGTAGAGAACCTTCTTTTCCGTTGACTCAATATTTATTATATATATACCTAATTTACCTAAATAGAAATCTTTCTCCTGACCGATAAATCTATCGACCTAATTTCGAAATACGCGCGCGATATCGAAACTGGCGATACCTGCGCCGCCAGCGTCGAAAAAGTGAAAGGGACGTTTCTCTGATAATCATAATAATATTGAGACGTCAGCGTTAGGAGGAGGAGTATCTTAAAAATAAATTTTCGCATTTGGACTTTGCGTCGCAATATCTCCGCTCGTAGGGCACGTAGCGGAATGTTATGAGAGAAACCCCCCCCTAATTGGACCCCAAGCTATCGATCAAGCCTACTTAGAACTTGATTCGTTCACTCGTTATCGAGATCTCAACATCTCAGGTACTCGCAACCCGTCGCGTCGCGTAAAAGAGTCACGGTCGGTCTCGCTCCGCGTGTACTTGGCGCGAGACACTACCGTGTCTCTTGAATTATGTTTCGACACAATAATTTACTGAATAAAAATTATGTCCAAATATAAAAATAATTAAAATTTGTATTACGCATCCTGACATTATTTAATTTACTAAATTAAAATTATGCCCAAATACAACGCACAACGTGTATAAAAATAAAACCAGATTTTTATTATAGCAGGACATAATTTTTAATCCTACAATTATTATTATGTCAAGACATAATTAAAATTCAGAATTAAAATTATGCCTTGACATAATTTTAATTCAACGAATAAAAATTTTATCTAAATACATAAATGTTTAGATGATCAAATTTTGAATTTTAATTATACCCACATAATTTTAATTCATCCAATTTTTATTAAAAAGAATAAAAATTGTATGAATTAAAATTATGTCTAGACATAATAAAAATTGGATGAATTAAAATTATGTCTGACAAAAATAAATCCGCATTTTTATTATGTGTACACATAATTTTAATTCATACAATTTTTATTATGTCTACACATAATTTTAATTCAGCCAATTTTTATTATAATTCCGCATTTTTATTATGTGTACACATAATTTTAATTCATCCCATTTTTACTATGTCTAGACCACGGTCGTATACACAGGTCTGGCAACTCGGGCCGAATTTTAGTGGTGGAGGTAGCACTTATTGAAGCAGGTTTTTTAATTTATGATATCGCCACCACGTGTCGCTACTATCTAGTATACAGCCGCCATCACGGTCGTACCTCGACCTCGGCCGCCGTTATATCATATGTTCAGTGGTTCAATGTACGGTCGTGTTACGTGTATAGCCGCTGAGCTAATAATTTTGAAAAATCTAATCTGAGTGCCTACGTCGTTTATCCAACAGTTTCTCAACTACTTGCTCACCACCTTTGCCAGCATTATCTCCTTCTTACGCTGAATTGGGCCCGGAACGCCGTTCTTCACAGTAATAACCGTCAAAATGACGACGTAACCTATAACGACGCTATTGCTGCTGTGGCTAGCCATCTCCCTCAGCATTTGCATCATCACCGACCTTTCCTTTGCCTTGCTCTAAAATGTTCTCTAATTACAAAAAAGAAGAGGTGTCATAATTGCAGTTATCTAAGAAAACTGCAGTTACAAAAGGAAGTGAGGTTTAATAAGCGCAAAACGCTGCTTCGCATTCGGAGCACTTCAAACCCAGTCGAGAAACATAAAGTGATGGCAATGCAGAAAAAATATAACAATAAAAGGCGTAAGATATTTGTGCAAGCAGGTTCTAAAAATTTATAACTCGTGTGACACCTGTATAAAAGCTGTGAAAATTAATTCCTGCAGTCGAGCTTCAGTACCGAACGCGTCAACGAAACTGATTGATATAAAAACTTGTGGTGGCTTGATTCACGCCAATCCTAGATTTTTTAATCTTATCCGTCACGTAGAAGCATGCTTCGCAAAATATGCATATCATGTGGATGTTTTTAAGTTAACATTTGATGACGTTATTACAACGTATGATTTTACGTTTTCGTGCAAAGATCACGCTTCTGACATACTATATTTTGCATTGATTTATTACATTCGGTTAAGGATGAGGCAACACACGCTCATCAACAAAACTTAAAATTAAGCAAAATATTTGTTGTAAAAAAAGCTGTCAAAATTGACGAATGAATAAACTGCTCTATATATAATAATGTTATATTGTACTTTTTTTACCATGTAAACCTGAAATGTGTGTTTTTTTATACACATTTCTGATACAATTTATACAATTTAAACATTATTCATGAGTAAATAATGTTAAAATTGTATCAATGATTTATTGGTGAATGATTCATTGGTGAATGATTCATCCAGAATCGAACATCAATATCATCAAAATGTCTCATGCCATAGCTAAAGACACTCGACTAAACGTTACTTAAAATCACGGTATAATAAGACTCGGTCATATTTATCGTGCTCGCCTGCATGTACAACGAATTTATTGCCCGCTAGTCAGCATCGCGTTCTTTATTTGTCTCGTTATAACCGTACTTAAATTTGGCGCGTTTTGTAATTCATTGTCTGGCCGCCGCTGTCGTTGCGATCTAGTAGCCCGACTAGCTTCAATAAGTGAGTCACCCCCCACCACCGGAGTTGCCAGACCTGTGTATACGACCGTGGTCTAGACATAATAAAAATGAATTAAAATTATGTGTACACATAATTTTAATTCAGCCAATTTTTATTATGTCTTGACATAATTTTAATTCTGCCGCTAGGGAATTTTTAAGTCGATTCTTATGAATCAAGCTTGAATTCGATGTCTAGGTATCCCAGGTTGCCGATGACGAGGTCCAGATAGTGCGCTTCATAGTTTTCGGTATCCAGGTGTAATCGTACGTTGAACTTGATGTCTACGTGTCCCAGGTTGCCGATGACGAGGTCCAGATAGCGCGCTTCGTAGTTTTCGGTGTCTAGGTGTATTAGACATAATAAAAATTTTATTATGTCTAGACATAATAAAAAAGGGGGGGTCCCGTTTGCCTACAATCCCGATTGCCAACAGCTTCGTTTGCCCACAACATTTTGCCTACAGCTTCGTTTGCCGACATTCCCGATTGCCTACAGAGCGATTGCCTACAAGCATTATTGCACACATGTTACAGTTAAAAATATGAACGTACGTTTGCACACATGGCCAAACACATTGCACACATAACTTTATTGCACACAAGCAGATTGCACACATGACATTATTGCGCACACATACATTGCACACATGACTTAATTGCGCGCGTACACATTGCACACATGGTTATATTGCACACATGAAATAAAACAATCATCTTAACACTTTGCACACATGACATTATTGCGCACATACACATTGCACATATAACATATTGCACACGTACACTTTGCACACATAACATTATTGCGCACATTCATTTTGCACACATGACATTATTGCGTACATACACATTGCACACATGGCTATATTGCACACATAAAATAAAAAATCATATTAACACATTGCACACATGACGTATTGCACAACAACACTTTGCACACATAATATTATTGCAAACATACACTTTGCACACATGACATTATTTCGCACATACACATTGCACACATGGCTATATTGCACACATAAAATAAAAAATCATATTAACACATTGCACACATGACGTATTGCACACGTACACTTTGCACACATGACATTATTGCGCACATACACTTTGCACACATGACATTATTGCGCACATACACATTGCACACATGGCTATATTGCACACATAAAATAAAAAATCATATTAACACATTGCACACATGACGTATTGCGCACATACACGTTGCACACATAAAATAAAAAATCATATTAACACATTGCACACATGACGTATTGTACACATACACTTTGCACACATGACATTATTGCGCACATACACATTGCACACATAATATTATTGCGCATATAAGATAAGAAAATCATATTAGCACATTGCACACATAACGTTATTGCACACATACCCTTTGCACACATGGGGTGCGTTCCACTTATCGCTCGCAACGCTCGTGGAATCATTTCATCCTTCTTGTTTGTCAAATGTTAAACAAGGACAAAATGATGCTCGCAAGCGTTGTGAGCGATAAGTGGAACCCAGCCATGATAATATTGAGCACATACACATTGCACACATGACTTTATTGCGCACATACACATTGCACACATAATATTATTGCGCACATAAAATAAGAAAATCATATTAGCACATTGCACACATAACGTTATTGCGCACATACACATTGCACACATGTTCATCCCAAGTCTTAAGGAGAATTGAAAAGTTAAAATAATATCACTGTGATGTCATATTGACCAAACTAATGACTTTTCATCACGATTGAAATCTTGATTTTAGATGACTTAAAACATTTTATATATGCTGACTCCTTTTTTTATTATAATATTATAATATTACAATATTATAATATTATAATATAATATTATAACTTTTTATTTTTAAATAATGTGGTATTCTAGACAACATGCATGTCTCAAATCTAGACAAATGACGTCATAAAGACATCATAAAGACATGTTCAAGACGTCTTATGATATAACGTCTTTAAGACGTTTATTTAGGCCGGTTTTCATAGGTTGGTATTCATAGTTGAATCTTATATTTAATCCCATCTTAAGTACGATTTTAAGATGTTATGAACCAATCACAGAGCCGTATTAGCATCTTAAGACATTACTTAAGACGGTCTTAAAATAAGAATTAGTCGGTTTTTATGTTTAAGACCAGCGTCTTAAGTACAATCCTGAGATGTTATTAACCAATCACAGAACCGCATTCGCGTCTTAAGACATTACTTAAGACGGTCTGGAAATAAGATCCGACTATGAATACCGGCCTTAATAATGTCTGTTATTGGGAGTTTGAACCATAGACTTATATAGATATAAACCGGCTTCTGCCGTAAAAGGCAGCGTGGGAACATGACGGCAGACATAGCCTCAATTGTAGTTATTTTTCTTTCTTTTGATTGCTTGGTAGGGATAGAAGTCTACACTAATAAAACCCTATAAAAGTCAGTATATACACGTCGTCCGCCATTTCGGTGCCAACCGCATGTGTGCGTATGTGCGAAAGGTTATATGTTTTTGTATACGTCAATACGCCTTTTAGTCTCGCTATAATGAAATGGAGTAGACACAATGTGACTCCGACACTTAAAAAACGAATTCTGCTGCAGTTTGGTTTCCTTCTCTCTATTCTTCATGGGCCGGTCTATCTATATAATTCGATGGTTTAAACATTCTATTGATGATGCAAAGCATGCGCGAGCGCTCCTGGTGGCAAAATTTGAACTAGCTTAAAGTTGATACACTGGAGCTGATTGGAGAGACTTAACTTCTATAAGTCCCAGTCTACAATAGGTGTTTTAAGCCTCAAGCCCGAAGAAATTGACCAATCAAAGTCAATTATTCTCCTCAAATTCAACTGTAATTGAACAATTTCTTAAGGCTTAGAGATTAAAACACCTATTGTAGACCGATACTGAGTCTTAAGTACAATGAGGACCAAAAATGAGTTTCTTTTTCAATGTAGATGAGCTACCTTTCAGCCAATTACGTGTCTAAAAATGATGCGCTTATTTACACTTATCTATATTGAAAAAGAACCCATTTTTGCTCCTCAATGTACATACGTCTCTCCAATCGGCTCCAATGGGCGCGTTCAGCAGATCAAGCCGCTCAGTAGCAGTCGAACGTGATTGGCTCTTACTTTTAGAACCAACCAATCAGCGCAGAGTGTTGATAAGACAAATTCAACAGTTGTGTCTGCTGAACGCGGCCATAGGCTGGTATTCACAGTCTTCAAGACCGTCTTAAGTAATGTCTTAAGACGCTAATACGACTCTGTGATTGGTTCATGACATCTTAAGATTGAACTTAAGACGGTCTTAAATAACTATGAATACTGGCCATAGTGTCTACTTTACACTAGTTTAGATTTTGCCACCAGGAGCGCGCTCGCGCAGCGCTTTGTGTAAAGTCACTAGATTTATAAAGTTTCATAATCATCCGCCATTTTGGCTCCATCACACAAATAGCGTATATATATATACGGGTACAATTTCATGATGACGTTGGATTCGAGCGTCAAATCTGGTCACGTGACTACGTTTGACGCTCTATCTGTGGAGAGGGCAATAGCATCAAACAGCCAGCATCCATGCTTGCTCGTTTGAACGTCTACGGAGTTATGGCTTATGCACACAGGACGCGGAAACGCTTGCCGCGCGGCAAGGAGCAACGCGGTAGCCAATCAACGTGTTGTTTTTCCGTAAGAACCAAAAGTTTATTGGCTATCGCGTCACTTTTTGCCGCGCGGCAAACGTTTCCGCGTCCTGTGTGCAGAAGCCATTATAATATGTGTCCGTATTTCATTGGTCAAGGTGCAATTTCATGGAAATCTGGTCACGTGATAGATTTTTGAATTCCCGCGTCGAATGAAAAAAACTAAACTGTGTTTAGCTTTGACGTTCGACGCTCATTTTAGTAAATAAAGTTGCAATTTCATGGACGCTAGAAACCAGCGGCAAATATAGTCACGTGACAAATTGCCGCTCGTCTAATGGAGGGAGAAGTAAGCGGTAAAACGTGCGCGTCGTGAAATCGTCGCTTGCGATTGGCATTCATCGTTGATTATTGAATTTCGCGGCACGCTGAAAAAGCTGAGACGGTTTGAACTTTTTCCCCCCACTACATTTTCTTGAAGTCGCCGCTGGTTTCTAGCGTCCTTGAAATTGCACTTTAGCGTTTTTCATTGGCAGAACTGGTGCGCACTCAGTGCACATTAAGGCCGTTGTACACTGATTTAATCTCTAATATTTAAAGTAAAATGCAAATATTTTGACTGATAAAATACCTAGTACATATTTTACCAAATAGTGCAATAAAGAATATTGAGGATTTCATGATTTAACCCGTTTATTAAACATACACATTACGTTGATTTGTGTACAACGGCTTTAATGTGCACCGAGTGCGCACCAGTTCTGCCAAAGAAAAACGCTTAAGTTACATGTAATATGACAAATGTGCACTTTGGTGCACTTTTTGATGCCATTTTTGCTCCAAATGCTAAAGGATTGGAACTATACGTTTACACGGCCGAAGTTATAACATTGATGTTATAACTACTGACGTTAAATGTTGTGTAAACGCTCTTTTACGAAGTTATTACATCAATGTAATAACCTCGTCGTAAAAAAGCGTTTACACGGCATTTAACGTCAGTAATTATTGTTATAACTTCAGCGTAAATCGGGCCGTGTAAACGTAGTCAATGCGGATTGCGGTACTTTATAAATCTAGTGACTTTAGCTTTGCGTCGCCAATGCGACATAAGCGGCCGCTGCGTAAACTAATAAATATGGCCACCGCGTCGACAATGGTTGTTTTCCAGCAACGACACAATGCGACACAAAGTGACACAGTGTTCGACACAATGCTTTCCTACAAAGACACACCTCGACACAAGTATACACAGCTAAAAAGGTGAGTTGAGAGATTTGTGTTCAATTCATGGTTGCCAATTATTTGACGAACATAGGGAAATTTTAAGTTATAAAAATTAAAACACTGTCTTTTTAGCGCTCTCCTCGTACTGTCAGTACGAATCTGATAGATAATCGGATCCGCATGTGTGATTAATTGAATTTTCGACATACTGCAAACCATTATAAAAATAAAAATGTTGGTATTTATTTAGAATAGCTACTGCACCTCGAAAATTAATAAAAATAGGCTCATTCGACGTATTTGTGGCCATCTAATAACCGTATCCAATTTAGTCAGAAGCCAGTTTACAATTCGTCGTAAAATTCGAAATACGAATGAAATTGAAACATCAAATCTATCAGACAAGGTTCGTAATGGTTCGGTATTTGCAATATACCATAAAAATAATAAAAAGCTCAGTTCTGCAGAGACTGGTTTTGTTCTAAAAGAATGTGATGGAATATAACCAGAAAGTTCCAATTCATCTAAAAATAAATTTTATTATTTTATACTTTTGCATAATGTAAACGACCCAGAAAACATTGAGGTCTTGCAGATATCTAAAAGATATCTTATTAAAGATATCTTCAAGATATTTCTAGAAGATATTTAAAAGCTGTCTGAAAGATGTCTAAAAAGATTTTGTTGAAGATATCTTTGTAGAATTGCTAAAAGATATCTGTAGACATCTGAAAAACATCTTAAAAGATATCTTTGAAATATTAGAAATAGACATATTAAAGATATCTAAATTATATCTCGCTGCGCGAATTCTTCCCGTTATTGATGGTGACCATTGGTGACAAACGAGGTTAAGATGCCATTTGAGAGCGTTACTTTTATCGAGAGGTAATCTTTTTTTTTTTAATTAAACTCTTATTAAACGTTATATAAATTTATGAAAAATATTTCTACACTTAATTTATTTAATATTTGTTATATAGTATATATATATATATATATATATATATATATATATCAATTAAATAATTTATACTAACTATATATTCTAATTAATAAAGATATATAACCTCGAACTTGTAGGCAGAATAGTTTTATAATCAATTATTCTAATATATATTATGTAACAAATATTACATAAATTAAAAATGTGAAAATACTTTTAACTAAATATTTAGAAATTTTTGAACTTTTTGATATAGGGTGTCTACATGACGTAATAATTTTTTATAATCATAGTCGAAATTTGGAGGCTAAAAAATTGGTCAGCGCTTAATGAATGTATCATTTAATTTATTGTCAAAGAAACGCTCTCAACTGAAACAGGCTGTTAGATGGATTTCAAGAATGTATACTTATTATACGCATAGACTTATTATACGCATAGACTTATTATACATAGAAAATGCCTAATAAAGAAACGATGGTGAAACTATACAATAGAAAACTCTTTGTTCGGTACAATAGAAAAGGTAAATCATAATAAATATACATCATGTAAAATTTGAAATCTACATGTTTAATTTGTATTGTCAAGATAGTTTGTTTGACATATTTTATCTAACAAGGGCAAGATTATTGTATAACTAAACAGTTTTTTAGATTTTATTGATTAATGTTTACTAATCATAAAATTTTTGTATGATTTACATTTACACTAATAAGAATTTTGTTTTTACAAAAGATATATGTGGAAGTGGAAAGAGTAAATACTCAACATTAATTTTTTTTGCTACGATTTGAGTTCTTATAAAATCTTGTTTTACCAAACAGTCTTATTTCTTCTAAAATAAGAGAAGCTTTCTCCTAACGATATACTGTATTGCCATATATATGTTTTTTATCCTATTTAGTAATAGAATAGGGATATCCTATTTAGTAATAGAATCTTTAACATATGGAAACATATAGCAGTACAATATGTCACGTTAGGAGAAAGCTTCTCTTATTTTAGAACAAATAAGACTGTTTGGCAAAACAAAATTTTATAAGAACTCAAATCATAGCAAAGAAAATTAATGTTAAGTTCTTCAGATGAGAACGACGAAGAAACTCAGACATTGAAATTAATATATTACGAGTACGTATGCCATATTTTGTACCCAAATTTATTATACAAAAGTTTTAATAAATCACATTTTGTATCTAGTTTGATCATAAAATTGGCATGTCATAAGGGTTTTGGCATTTGGAGTTGTGTCGATATAACCGAGCAGTACTAGAAACTCCGACAATTCGGGACGATCCGGAGACATATTGCGTTTTCTCTTTTATCTTATGCTCGCAAATGAGTAGGCTGATTTAATTGACAGATTATGCACTGATAAACTCCTTGATGAGATACACACTTTTACAAGTAATGATTATGATTATTTTGAAATATTTAAATAAAAATATTTAAATGTTTAAATATAAATAAATATTATAAATATTTAAATATTTAAATATTTAAATATTTATATAAAATATTTAAATATAAATATTTAAATATTTATCTATTTCTAATTTTTTTGTAGTCATTTGCGCAAACACGACCTTTTGTTGAAATGTAATATAATATAGGAATATGTAATATGTTGCTATATGTGAGTTATGTGTTGCTATTTGTTTTCTGTAAACAGCAACTCTTAATTAATAAACTTAACATTATTGTGCTATATACATGTAAAATTGGGAACACAGACTTCTGCATAACGCATAATACGTAACGCATAAAGAAATGAACCAATCAGAGTCCTTTACTTTCATCGATTGAAATAAAGGATTCTGATTGAGTCATTTCTTTACACGTTAAAAAACTTAAGCAGTAAAACTTAAGCAGTAAAGTGTCGTCTACAATGGCAGCAGGAGTATGCAGTAAGACGTAAGCAATAAGTTATTGACCAACCACAGTCGATTATTCTTGAATTGTAAACATCCCATTAGTCAATAACTTACTGCTTACGTCTTATTGTATACTCCCGCTGCCATTGTAGACGACGCTTAAGAAATCAACAGTATGGATTCACTACTGCTTAGGGCCGTGCCTTAAGTTCTTGACTGTGATTGACTGATTTGCTTACTGCTTCAGTTTTACTGCTTAAGTTTTTTTATGTGTCACGGCCTTAACAAATTTTGTCAAAGGCGCGAAACGACACGTTGAAAGATATATAGTATTTCTTAGCTGGTACTTGCAGATAAAAAGATATTTGGCTAAAGAGACTACACCTTAGATCGCTTATATTATCACACTTATAAAAAAATCCGAAAACTGACCTTTTTCCTTAACAAAGTTTGTAAGCTGCACATGACTAGGCTTCGTATCACATTCTTTTCGCGATTATTTATTAATTGTCGAGGGAAAATGTTAGCTTTCCGAACACTTTATAATTGTGTTGAAAAACGATCTAAAGTAATTTTTTTCTAATATTTTTTTATTTGTAAATGGAATGTGTCTTAAGATGTTTTAAACTAATCACAAAGTCGTATTAGCATCTTGAGACATTACTTAAGACGGTCTTGAAATAAGAACAGTAGACTATGGCCGGTATTCGTAATAGTCGGATCTTATTTCAAGACCGTTTTATGTAAGTCTCGGTCTACAATAAATGTTTTAAGCTTTAAATAAGAAACTGACCAATCACAGTCAATTATTTTCCTCAAATTCAACTGTGATTGAACAATTTCTTAAGGCATAAGGTCCATCTACAATGAGTTGCAATCACAAGAGTCGTAAGAAATTGACCAATCACAGTTCATTATTCTTTGACCGCAAGGAGAATAATAGACTGTGATTGGTCAATTTCTTATGACTCTTACGACTGCGACTTATTGTAGATGGCCCTTTAGACCTTAAAATATCTATTGTAGACCGGGACTAATGTCTTACGATGTTAATACAGCTGATTGGTTCATGACATATTAAGATTGTACTTAAGACGGTCTTAAACATAAGATCCGACTAATGAATACTGGCCTATTGGGAAAGAAAACATCTACCGTGGGAAAAGGAACACTAGCATAACAAACATGGCCGCCACGTCGACATGCAGTATTGACATTAGCTGTATATGGATAATGATGTGAAAAAATTATTATTTTGTTAATTTTACATGAGAAATGTTGACACTTGCGTGAATATATCTATGCATTACTATCAAGAAACATGATCATGTTTTTTGACGATATAGTGATGCATAAATATGTTTACACAAATTGTCCAAATGAAGTGTCAACATTTCTCATGTAAAATTAGCAAAATAATAATTGTTTACATCATTACCCACATAAAGCTAATGCTAAGACCGATATTTTATGTGTGTACGACAAATTTTTTAAGCATGTTAATTGGCTGCAAGATAGAGAATTTCTAGAAACTCAAGAACTTCTCTATCTTACAGTCAGTTAACATGCTTAAAAAATTTGTCGTTTGACACATGAAATATCGACCTAATACTGGGCGTTTTCCACCAATGAGACACAAATAGACACAGTGTCAGACACTGGAGAGTTGTGTAAAGCTGCTTGTTGGAACATTATTTAATTCTCAGTACAGCCGGTAGTTTGCGCTTTAATAATAGTGATTTTTCTCGTAAAATTTTATTCTACATCTTTAACCTCGCCTAACCTATCAGTTTCTAAAAAATATTAAAAATTGTGTAGTAATAGCATATGTTACGTGTGAACAAAATTTTAGTCTTTTAAATAACCAAGAGTGCTAATTGATATTAAAGTCTTTAAATAGCCAAGAATGCTAATCGATATCGATTAATTATCCGATTTCTCATGGAGACAGTTCTCTGGCCGTGGTTCACAGGGAATCGAGTTACACTTGGTAATAAGACCTTCCTCCCCCCTTAGGATAAGACAATGAAATGGTGGAAAGCTCAGGCGGGGAGGTTCTCGCCATTTAAGTATAAATAAGAGCGAAGGATTAATTCAGCAGTTATTCGAAGTCCGGAGTTTTGAGTAATCGATACTCTATTGTCAAAATCTAAACTCGTAGTAACAACTTTAAAAAACCGTATTTAACATTTGTAATCGAGTTTTCCGGAATAAAGGTAATTTTAATTTTGAAACTAATTTCATATCCAAAACCTTTTTGATTTCATCACTACTAACTGTCGCTGCCAAACTGCGTGGCAACAGGAGACTTCCTATTATTCTTGTCGCTGCCAAAAGCGTGGCAACAGGAGACTTCCTATTAATCTTGTCGCTGCCAAAAGCGTGGCAACAGGAGATTTCCTATTATTCTTGTCGCTGCCAAAAGCGTGGCAACAGGATTCCTGAATGCCCAGAAAAGGGGGCAAAAGATTCCAAATCAAAAAATTAAAATATCTTATTAAACAAGCTATTCTATTTGATCACGACCCCTTTC
Source organism: Temnothorax americanus (assembly GCF_048541705.1). NCBI lineage: Eukaryota > Metazoa > Arthropoda > Insecta > Hymenoptera > Formicidae > Temnothorax > Temnothorax americanus. Next base: position 3,679,152 of record NW_027509329.1, read on the forward strand.
CATTATTTTTAAAATTAAAGGAAGTTGAAACCAAAATTCAAATTAAAAAACCCTTAACTTCATACAAATTAATTACTTTGGATTTTACGGTTGATTTCCCTAATTTTGAAATAATTAAAAAGTCTGATCCTCGTTATAAAACTTATAAAATTCGCTATCTTTTCGGCCTTGATTAATCACACAACTTGGTCCAAATCCCGGGTAAATAACTTAAATGTTTTGACCCAAAAACGGACGACAGAACGTAACACATAATTAAATATAATTAAGTATAATTAAGTATAATTTACACATAGTAAGTATAATTTACACAAATACACATTTAGCGCTTAATATTAATTTTATAAGTAATAAATTTTTTAAATATTTTAATTTTTCAAATAAATAACGATAATAGATTCATTTATCAATTAATAGAAAAATATAATTTAATTATTAGTTCTTCTTCAAATAGTAGTTTGAATGAATCAAGTAGTAGTGATAGTACAGATAACATCAAATCATCATCAAGCAGTGAAGATGAAGATTTGTTACTATTTCCATTGTTAAAATTTTTAACAAGTGGTCAGAGAAGACACTGTGTCAAAAATTATCTTGAACTTATTAACCCTTGAACTAATGAAGAATTTAAACAACATATGAGAATAAATCAACAAACTGCATAAATGTTAATTGGTATAACAATGAAGGTCTTATCAATCAATGACTACCCATATAGACAAAAAGATATCTTTTAGAATTTTAAAAGATATCTTGCCATGTCTTTAGATATCTTGCATTTTTTCCGAAAAGATATCTTTTAGGGATCTAAAAGATGTCTTACGCAACAGTTTGAGATATCTTTAAGACGTCTTCAAGATATCTTGAGATATCTTATGTGACACTTACAGATGTCTAAAAGATTTCTTTTAGATATCTGGAAGATACATTTAAGATGTCTTAAAGATATTTTGACGATATCTTGGAAATATTTTTTAAGATATATACGCGGTATGATTGAGATGTTTTGAAGATATCTTAAAGATGTCTTAAAAGATAAATCCATATATTGGAAAAATGAATTATAAAGCAGGGAGCATAGACTCCTGCATAACGCATAATGCATAACGTGTAAAGAAATGACTCAATCAGAATCCATTATTTCAATCGATGAAAGTAAAGGACTCTGATTGGTTCATTCCTTTATGCGTTACGTATTATGCGTTATGCAGAAGTCTGTGTTCCCAATTTTACATGTATATAGCACAATAATGTTAAGTTTATTAATTAAGAGTTGCTGTTTACAGAAAACAAATAGCAACACATAACTCACATATAGCAGCATATTACATATTCCTATATTATATTACATTTCAACAAAAGGTCGTGTTTGCGCAAATGACTACAAAAAAATTAGAAATAGATAAATATTTAAATATTTAAATATTTAAATATTTATATTTAAATATTTTATATAAATATTTAAATATTTAAATATTTAAATATTTATAATATTTATTTATATTTAAACATTTAAATATTTTTATTTAAATATTTCAAAATAATCATAATCATTACTTGTAAAAGTGTGTATCTCATCAAGGAGTTTATCAGTGCATAATCTGTCAATTAAATCAGCCTACTCATTTGCGAGCATAAGATAAAAGAGAAAACGCAATATGTCTCCGGATCGTCCCGAATTGTCGGAGTTTCTAGTACTGCTCGGTTATATCGACACAACTCCAAATGCCAAAACCCTTATGACATGCCAATTTTATGATCAAACTAGATACAAAATGTGATTTATTAAAACTTTTGTATAATAAATTTGGGTACAAAATATGGCATACGTACTCGTAATATATTAATTTCAATGTCTGAGTTTCTTCGTCGTTCTCATCTGAAGAACTTAACATTAATTTTCTTTGCTATGATTTGAGTTCTTATATAAAATTTTGTTTTGCCAAACAGTCTTATTTGTTCTAAAATAAGAGAAGCTTTCTCCTAACGTGACATATTGTACTGCTATATGTTTCCATATGTTAAAGATTCTATTACTAAATAGGATATCCCTATTCTATTACTAAATAGGATAAAAAACATATATATGGCAATACAGTATATCGTTAGGAGAAAGCTTCTCTTATTTTAGAAGAAATAAGACTGTTTGGTAAAACAAGATTTTATAAGAACTCAAATCGTAGCAAAAAAAATTAATGTTGAGTATTTACTCTTTCCACTTCCACATATATCTTTTGTAAAAACAAAATTCTTATTAGTGTAAATGTAAATCATACAAAAATTTTATGATTAGTAAACATTAATCAATAAAATCTAAAAAACTGTTTAGTTATACAATAATCTTGCCCTTGTTAGATAAAATATGTCAAACAAACTATCTTGACAATACAAATTAAACATGTAGATTTCAAATTTTACATGATGTATATTTATTATGATTTACCTTTTCTATTGTACCGAACAAAGAGTTTTCTATTGTATAGTTTCACCATCGTTTCTTTATTAGGCATTTTCTATGTATAATAAGTCTATGCGTATAATAAGTCTATGCGTATAATAAGTATACATTCTTGAAATCCATCTAACAGCCTGTTTCAGTTGAGAGCGTTTCTTTGACAATAAATTAAATGATACATTCATTAAGCGCTGACCAATTTTTTAGCCTCCAAATTTCGACTATGATTATAAAAAATTATTACGTCATGTAGACACCCTATATCAAAAAGTTCAAAAATTTCTAAATATTTAGTTAAAAGTATTTCCACATTTTTAATTTATGTAATATTTGTTACATAATATATATTAGAATAATTGATTATAAAACTATTCTGCCTACAAGTTCGAGGTTATATATCTTTATTAATTAGAATATATAGTTAGTATAAATTATTTAATTGATATATATATATATATATATATAATTCTTCTAATTTTTTGGGAAATAATTGACTAAATTTAAAAGAATTATATATGAAACAGGGGTAGAATTTCCCGGGGAGTGCCATAAAGTGTATAGTTTTTTGTTAACAACCTTTTAGAAACTAATTTTTTTAATTTTTTTAGAGAAAGAGAGAGCAAGAGAGAGAGAGAGAGAGGGACCGAATTTTTACTACGAGTACATGAAATAGGGGTAGAATTTCCCGGGGAGTGCCATAAAGTGTATAGTTTTTTGTAATTTCTTTAATTTTTTTAGAGAAAGAGAGAGCAAGAGAGAGAGAGAGAGAGAGAGAGAAAGAGAATCAAATTTATTAATTTAAAATCAAATGGGATGAATATAATTTATTTAACACAAAATTGTAATAATTTATGTTTTAATGAAGAATCCTAGACCATTTGGAGGAAAAGTTATTTTATTTGCAGGAGATTTCAGACAAAATCTCCCAGTAGTACCTCATGCACATAAAGCAGCCATAATTGAGTCAACTGTCAAATACAATCCTATATGGAGAAATGTAACTCAGGTTAAATTACAGCAAAATATGAGAACTGCGGATGAAAAGGAATTTGCAAATTGGCTAATGCAATTAGGAGATGGTAAATTGTTAAGTACAGATGGATTACATCTTGATACAATTGAAATCCCCCAGGATTTTATATCAAAAGAATCTATTATTACTGAGATTTTTGGTGATAGAATCACCATGGAACAGATTAGAGAAAATCCAGATCGAGCGATTCTTTGTCCTAAAAATGAAGATACTTTCAAAATTAATGACGAAATCCTTCGTTTAATGGAAGGAGAAGAAAAGGAATATCTATCAATTGACTCTATTGTAAGTGATGATCCACAAGAGCAATTGAATTATCCGACTGAGTTTTTAAATTCTATGACACCTTCTGGAATGCCAGTTCATCGACTTAAAATAAAAGTCAGTGTTACAATTATCTTATTAAGAAATTTAAATACTAAGAAAGGACTTTGCAATGGCACAAGATTTATTGTTACAGATTTGAAACATAATCTTATTTATGCGGAGGTTCTAACTGGTCCTGCTCGAGGCCAGATTGTCTTCATCCCAAAAATCGATTTCATTACAAATGACTCGGAAGTTCCATTCAAGCTTAAACGGAGACAGTTTCCTATTCGAGTATCATTTGCTATGACAATAAATAAATCTCAAGGACAAACTTTACAAAAAGTTGGGATTTATCTGCCACATCCTGTATTTGCTCATGGTCAACTCTATGTGGCATTTTCTAGAGCAACCAAAAAGGAAAATGTCAAAATTAAGATTGATGAAACAAGCAATCAAGGACATCTCATTGAAGAAAATCCAGAATCTTATACAAAAAATATCGTATACAAAGAAGTTTTATAAATTAAACAAATAAAAAATTGTATCAGAGCTAATAATATAGTGAGTCAGCGGGGGGATTAGCTTTGAGGCCCGCGCAAAGCGCGGGCCAAAAAGCTGATTGGCGGGGGAATAGCTTTGAGGCCCGCGCGAAGCGCGGGCCGAAAAGCTAGTATATATATACTATATAACAAATATTAAATAAATTAAGTGTAGAAATATTTTTCATAAATTTATATAACGTTTAATAAGAGTTTAATTAAAAAAAAAAAGATTACCTCTCGATAAAAGTAACGCTCTCAAATGGCATCTTAACCTCGTTTGTCACCAATGGTCACCATCAATAACGGGAAGAATTCGCGCAGCGAGATATAATTTAGATATCTTTAATATGTCTATTTCTAATATTTCAAAGATATCTTTTAAGATGTTTTTCAGATGTCTACAGATATCTTTTAGCAATTCTACAAAGATATCTTCAACAAAATCTTTTTAGACATCTTTCAGACAGCTTTTAAATATCTTCTAGAAATATCTTGAAGATATCTTTAATAAGATATCTTTTAGATATCTGCAAGACCTCAATGTTTTCTGGGTCGTTTACATTATGCAAAAGTATAAAATAATAAAATTTATTTTTAGATGAATTGGAACTTTCTGGTTATATTCCATCACATTCTTTTAGAACAAAACCAGTCTCTGCAGAACTGAGCTTTTTATTATTTTTATGGTATATTGCAAATACCGAACCATTACGAACCTTGTCTGATAGATTTGATGTTTCAATTTCATTCGTATTTCGAATTTTACGACGAATTGTAAACTGGCTTCTGACTAAATTGGATACGGTTATTAGATGGCCACAAATACGTCGAATGAGCCTATTTTTATTAATTTTCGAGGTGCAGTAGCTATTCTAAATAAATACCAACATTTTTATTTTTATAATGGTTTGCAGTATGTCGAAAATTCAATTAATCACACATGCGGATCCGATTATCTATCAGATTCGTACTGACAGTACGAGGAGAGCGCTAAAAAGACAGTGTTTTAATTTTTACAACTTAAAATTTCCCTATGTTCGTCAAATAATTGGCAACCATGAATTGAACACAAATCTCTCAACTCACCTTTTTAGCTGTGTATACTTGTGTCGAGGTGTGTCTTTGTAGGAAAGCATTGTGTCGAACACTGTGTCACTTTGTGTCGCATTGTGTCGTTGCTGGAAAACAACCATTGTCGACGCGGTGGCCATATTTATTAGTTTACGCAGCGGCCGCTTATGTCGCATTGGCGACGCAAAGCTAAAGTCACTAGATTTATAAAGTACCGCAATCCGCATTGACTACGTTTACACGGCCCGATTTACGCTGAAGTTATAACAATAATTACTGACGTTAAATGCCGTGTAAACGCTTTTTTACGACGAGGTTATTACATTGATGTAATAACTTCGTAAAAGAGCGTTTACACAACATTTAACGTCAGTAGTTATAACATCAATGTTATAACTTCGGCCGTGTAAACGTATAGTTCCAATCCTTTAGCATTTGGAGCAAAAATGGCATCAAAAAGTGCACCAAAGTGCACATTTGTCATATTACATGTAACTTAAGCGTTTTTCTTTGGCAGAACTGGTGCGCACTCGGTGCACATTAAAGCCGTTGTACACAAATCAACGTAATGTGTATGTTTAATAAACGGGTTAAATCATGAAATCCTCAATATTCTTTATTGCACTATTTGGTAAAATATGTACTAGGTATTTTATCAGTCAAAATATTTGCATTTTACTTTAAATATTAGAGATTAAATCAGTGTACAACGGCCTTAATGTGCACTGAGTGCGCACCAGTTCTGCCAATGAAAAACGCTAAAGTGCAATTTCAAGGACGCTAGAAACCAGCGGCGACTTCGAGAAAATGTAGTGGGGGGAAAAAGTTCAAACCGTCTCAGCTTTTTCAGCGTGCCGCGAAATTCAATAATCAACGATGAATGCCAATCGCAAGCGACGATTTCACGACGCGCACGTTTTACCGCTTACTTCTCCCTCCATTAGACGAGCGGCAATTTGTCACGTGACTATATTTGCCGCTGGTTTCTAGCGTCCATGAAATTGCAACTTTATTTACTAAAATGAGCGTCGAACGTCAAAGCTAAACACAGTTTAGTTTTTTTCATTCGACGCGGGAATTCAAAAATCTATCACGTGACCAGATTTCCATGAAATTGCACCTTGACCAATGAAATACGGACACATATTATAATGGCTTCTGCACACAGGACGCGGAAACGTTTGCCGCGCGGCAAAAAGTGACGCGATAGCCAATAAACTTTTGGTTCTTACGGAAAAACAACACGTTGATTGGCTACCGCGTTGCTCCTTGCCGCGCGGCAAGCGTTTCCGCGTCCTGTGTGCATAAGCCATAACTCCGTAGACGTTCAAACGAGCAAGCATGGATGCTGGCTGTTTGATGCTATTGCCCTCTCCACAGATAGAGCGTCAAACGTAGTCACGTGACCAGATTTGACGCTCGAATCCAACGTCATCATGAAATTGTACCCGTATATATATATACGCTATTTGTGTGATGGAGCCAAAATGGCGGATGATTATGAAACTTTATAAATCTAGTGACTTTACACAAAGCGCTGCGCGAGCGCGCTCCTGGTGGCAAAATCTAAACTAGTGTAAAGTAGACACTATGGCCAGTATTCATAGTTATTTAAGACCGTCTTAAGTTCAATCTTAAGATGTCATGAACCAATCACAGAGTCGTATTAGCGTCTTAAGACATTACTTAAGACGGTCTTGAAGACTGTGAATACCAGCCTATGGCCGCGTTCAGCAGACACAACTGTTGAATTTGTCTTATCAACACTCTGCGCTGATTGGTTGGTTCTAAAAGTAAGAGCCAATCACGTTCGACTGCTACTGAGCGGCTTGATCTGCTGAACGCGCCCATTGGAGCCGATTGGAGAGACGTATGTACATTGAGGAGCAAAAATGGGTTCTTTTTCAATATAGATAAGTGTAAATAAGCGCATCATTTTTAGACACGTAATTGGCTGAAAGGTAGCTCATCTACATTGAAAAAGAAACTCATTTTTGGTCCTCATTGTACTTAAGACTCAGTATCGGTCTACAATAGGTGTTTTAATCTCTAAGCCTTAAGAAATTGTTCAATTACAGTTGAATTTGAGGAGAATAATTGACTTTGATTGGTCAATTTCTTCGGGCTTGAGGCTTAAAACACCTATTGTAGACTGGGACTTATAGAAGTTAAGTCTCTCCAATCAGCTCCAGTGTATCAACTTTAAGCTAGTTCAAATTTTGCCACCAGGAGCGCTCGCGCATGCTTTGCATCATCAATAGAATGTTTAAACCATCGAATTATATAGATAGACCGGCCCATGAAGAATAGAGAGAAGGAAACCAAACTGCAGCAGAATTCGTTTTTTAAGTGTCGGAGTCACATTGTGTCTACTCCATTTCATTATAGCGAGACTAAAAGGCGTATTGACGTATACAAAAACATATAACCTTTCGCACATACGCACACATGCGGTTGGCACCGAAATGGCGGACGACGTGTATATACTGACTTTTATAGGGTTTTATTAGTGTAGACTTCTATCCCTACCAAGCAATCAAAAGAAAGAAAAATAACTACAATTGAGGCTATGTCTGCCGTCATGTTCCCACGCTGCCTTTTACGGCAGAAGCCGGTTTATATCTATATAAGTCTATGGTTCAAACTCCCAATAACAGACATTATTAAGGCCGGTATTCATAGTCGGATCTTATTTCCAGACCGTCTTAAGTAATGTCTTAAGACGCGAATGCGGTTCTGTGATTGGTTAATAACATCTCAGGATTGTACTTAAGACGCTGGTCTTAAACATAAAAACCAACTAATTCTTATTTTAAGACCGTCTTAAGTAATGTCTTAAGATGCTAATACGGCTCTGTGATTGGTTCATAACATCTTAAAATCGTACTTAAGATGGGATTAAATATAAGATTCAACTATAAATACCAACCTATGAAAACCGGCCTAAAACGTCTTAAAGACGTTATATCATAAGACGTATTGAACATGTCTTTATGATGTCTTTATGACGTCATTTGTCCAGATTTGAGACATGCATGTTGTCTAGAATACCACATTATCTAAAAGTCAAAAGTTATAATATTATATTATAATATTATAATATTGTTGCGCACCGTCACGTTGGACAATATTGTTGGGATACCGTCACGTTCGGACGTGTCATCCCGGACGAGCCCCCAAAATGTTGCGCTCGCCGGGTCCCTCACTCTTTCACAAGCACTCGTGGCGCGCACTCCGTCACTCTCACAGAAATAAAGAAAGACTCGTTGTTATTTCCGAAATGAACTTCTTTAATAAATGGCTCGATAATACAGGGGGCTCGGGATGACACGTCCAAACGTGACGGTATCCCAGCTAAATCTGAACATCAGGTATAAACAACATCTGGTAGAAAATCAATATTTAATTGAACATCGGGCAATCAACATTTCTAAACAGGCGTTACTAAAGGCGATTCGCATCTTGACGGAAGTCGGCCCGTTGCACGCTTCAGCTCGGAGTCAGAGAAGTATACCGGGCGGCGCGCACGCAACAATATTATAATATTATAATATTATATTATAATAAAAAAAGGAGTCAGCATATATAAAATCTGTTTTAAGTCATCTAAAATCAAGATTTCAATCGTGATGAAAAGTCATTAGTTTGGTCAATATGACATCACAGTGACATTATTTTAACTTTTCCATTCTCCTTAAGACTTGGGATGAACATGTGTGCAATGTGTATGTGCGCAATAACGTTATGTGTGCAATGTGCTAATATGATTTTCTTATTTTATGTGCGCAATAATATTATGTGTGCAATGTGTACGCGCGCAATTAAGTCATGTGTGCAATGTATGTGTGCGCAATAATGTCATGTGTGCAATCTGCTTGTGTGCAATAAAGTCATGTGTGCAATGTGTTTGGCCATGTGTGCAAACGTACGTTTATATTTTTAACTGTAACATGTGTGCAATAATGCTTGTAGGCAATCGCTCTGTAGGCAATCGGGAATGTCGGCAAACGAAGCTGTAGGAAAAATGTTGTGGGCAAACGAAGCTGTTGGCAATCGGGATTGTAGGCAAACGGAGCCCCCCCCCTAAAAATGGGATGAATTAAAATTATGTGTCCACATAATAAAAATTGGATGAATTAAAATTATGTGTACACATAAAAATAATTCCGCATTTTTATTATGTGTACACATAATTTTAATTCATTTTTATTATGTCTAGACATAATAAAAATTGGCTGAATTAAAATTATGTGTACACATAATAAAAATTAGATGAATTAAAATTATGTGTACACATAAAAATAATTCCGCATTTTTATTATGTGTACACATAATTTTAATTCATTTTTATTATGTCTAGACATAATAAAAATTGTATGAATTAAAATTATGTGTACACATAATAAAAATGCGGAATTATAATAAAAATTGGCTGAATTAAAATTATGTGTAGACATAATAAAAATTGTATGAATTAAAATTATGTGTACACATAATAAAAATGCGGATTTATTTTTATGTCAGACATAATTTTAATTCATCCAATTTTTATTATGTCTAGACATAATTTTAATTCATACAATTTTTATTACGTCTAGACATAATTTTAATTCAGAATTTAAAAGAAATATGTGTTTAAACATCATTTTCATTAGATGAATTAAAATTATGTCTAGACATAATAAAAAATTGTTTTTATTTTTGTGTACAGATAATTTTAATTCATCCAATTTTTATTATGTCTAGACATAATAAAAATGGGTTGAATTAAAATTATGTGTACACATAATCGCAATTTTAATCGCAATTTTAATTCATTTTTATTATGTCTAGACATAATTTTAATTCATTATTAAGAATCGCAATTTTTCTGAAGACAATTATTTTTTGAAACTTTTATATTGAGTATAATTTTATTTATGCTATTAAAAAGTAAAACGGCATGCCATAGTTGGGCGTGCGTGTGAGGCGTCGTTGGTTCGGCCGCGGGTGGCCCGGGAAAGCCCGCGGTGTGTGCGGGGCGGAGCCGGCGCTTTTCGTTCGTCGCGTGGGGCCGGATCGCGTGGTGGTAGGTATCGGTCCGGGTGGTGCCGGTTTTCCGGGCGGCGTGGCACGGTGCGCGGAAAAATGGCGCGAGGCGCGCCGGCGATATGGGTCGCAAAGCGTGGGTAACGCGGTTGAAGCGGGTCGTCGGCCGAGACACACTCGGCGAAGACAGAGAATGCCGGAGGCGCTCTATCCTCTTGTCCGGACAGGCTTTGGGTGATTCGGATGACTGCGCAAAGCTGATCGTTTAGCCGAGACGCACTCGGCGAAGACGGAGAATGCCAGAGGCGCTCCACCTTACGTTCGGACTGGCTTAGTGCAGGAATCCAGGAAGCTTTGGCTAATAGAGAGGAGCTGGTCCTTTGCCGAGACACACTCGGCGAAGACAGAGAATGCCAGAGGCGCTCTACCTTCTGTTCGGACTGGCTTGGTGCAGGAATTCAGGATCGGTGTCGTCAGAAATAAGACGGGTAATCGGGAATCGCCCAGTGTGTCTCGGCCGACGACCCGCTTCAACGATGCACCCGATGTAACGATGCACCCCCGAACATGCATCGTTCTGGCGCAAACACCGGCGCAGACCCGCCGCGAGCTAGATCCGCGCTTCGAAGTTAGGTTGTTTTAAACATGTATAAAAAAATTTTAATTAATGACTGTAGTCAATGCATGTAAAATAAGTGCTCTGCTGTAGATGACTGTTGTCGCTTTTATAATTAACGGAATGGTTGATTGATTACTACTGCTCATCCCAAAAACTTTCAAAAAAAATATAAGAGGGAATTAATTATGGTTTCATTTTTAACGATGTAAAATGACTATGTAGTGGAGGAAAAACAATTTTTTAAATAATAATAACTTGTCATTTTCGAATATGTTGCATAACGTGAGAAATTTACTTAAATATTGCACATAAAAAATACTGTTACTAAACAAATGTTTTATACAATATTGATAAAAATAGTTAAATTTTATAAAAAGAGATAATAGTTTGTAGAATTTTTTTTTAATTTTATGACTATGTAATGTGTAAACTGTAATATAGAGTGTCTATAAAGTCATTCCTATATTTAATAAAAAATATAATCATTAATATTATGAAAAATTGCAAAATGCATATATTTGATCATGTCGGTACTCATTTACGGGGATTGGGGAGTTGTCTCTCAAAGAGGGTGCCCCAGCTTAACTCAAAAATTTTAAATGGAACCCCCTATATATATATATATATATATATATATATTGTAGTACATCGTGAAAAGGCATAAAATAGATTTTTTGGCCCAAACCAGAGATTGATATGTTGACCCGTTTAAGAGGTATTTAGGGTAAAAAATTGGACTTTTTGAAATTTGACCCTAAATAACTCCCGAATGGGTCAACGTATCAACCTCTGGTTTACGTTAAAAAATTTTTTCTTTTTATGCTTTTTCAAACGTATACTACAATCCGTACAAAATTACTTTTTTTAAAAAAAGATATAAAAAGGCGCCAAGTACACGCATACTAGTGTATATGTATTATGTTGTTACCCTGTTATGTTGTTACCTCGAAAAAAACAAAGTGGTAGTATTATACCTCCAAATAGCTTTACCCTGTACATACATACTGTTTATAAAATGCGTAATACTACAAAAAGGCGTGATATGCGTACAAAATTACCCTTTTTTAAAAAAAGGTACGCATTTTATAAACAGTATGTATGTACAGGGTAAAGCTATTTGGGGGTATAATACTACCATTTTGTTATTTCGAGGTAACAACATAACAGGGTAACAACATAATACATATACACTAGTATGCGTGTACTTGGCGCCTTTTTACTTTATACTTTAGCAGGATTACATTGTCTGGTAAAGTGCCTCTGGAATATGTCAGTCTGTCGTTATTTCCTGAATTCTCATCCGTAGCTAGTGTTGCCGCACAAAGAAATAGTAGGCTCTTAAATAATAGTATGAAGTACTCCATGCCAATTTTTGTTGCAGATATCTGTAGAAAAGATTATTTATAAAACAAAAGATACATAAGTACGTATTGTCATTCAAAACGCAGCGCAGAGTTTTGTCATTTTTATCTCATAGAGACACATAACATGACAGTATTATTGTGTTAATAATTTAATATTTTATTATATTACATATTGTTTACAATATAAAATTTACTTTATATTGCGGTGGCCGCGTGTGCCCTTACCAAGATGATACTACTAATTAACCATTATAGCTCGCGGGCAAAACGCGCTTTCTTCACGCTTGGTCGCGCCAACTAAAATATGTAAACAAAATCGGCAATAATACTCGGTGCTTTGATCGACGCTCTCTCTTCTACGATCTCATCGGACGACACTATCAACAAGAGTAAATTGGTGGGCACATACTCGTGGAGTCTTACTATCGCGACTTGCATTGCAAAGAGTCACATGATATTTTTGGGGACACATTCTCCACATGCATCTTAATCATCTGCATACTCCTCTCCTACAATCATCATCATCTCCACTCACAACGACATGTTTCACAAAATATAAATATTTACGTCGTGTTATAATATCGCATTCTTCTTGCATTCTTTTCATCACGCGTCTTATGATTATATCTAAATCAGAGATTACATTTCCACAAATTTTATGAATTTTCTAATAGAATATACGTTTTATTATTGTATGTCAAGATTTTCTTGTATATCTTATTTATTTTATATTATGGCATTACGAGAGAGATTTACATTTGCTTTTCGATTATTTTTTAAATAATCTTTGACCAGAAGAGTTCTGATTATGTATCACTTTATCGTGCATAGTAAGGTTTTTTCAATTTTTATAAAGCAAAGTTATATATATTTATTTATTTTTAAAATTTCGATATTTTTAATATAACACTTAATATTGTAAGGGGAGGAAGCCACTCGTTAAAATGTATTATATTAGTCAGGATTTATTACTGAATACAGAATCGTGAAAACGAGAGAGACTGGCTCTTTCGGCGGTCGTTGCAGGACTGAGCCTGTTTTCCCGTTGCCGGGACGCGCTGCTTTTTAACAAAATAACGTCGAACATAAAACTAACGCTCTTGTCGCGAAGCGGGCACGAAAATATTTACGCGACCGAAGGACGATCGAGTTGCTATGCCGCATTATACTATAGTTCCTACAGTTTCGGCAATCCTGACTCAGAATCGTCCTCGATTTATTCATTGAAAGGATAACGCATACAACAATAATTATTAAACATAGTGTGACGTCTTACGAGCTATTTATCCCTAATGGTCTACTTAACATAGGGTCGCATGTTTTTGGCTTCCCAAACGCCTTGATACTTTTTTTGGGTGTTTTGAAATCCCGAGATATCGGAAACTAAGTATCGGTCATTTCGCAATTCTTTCACAACAACATATGGCCCTTTGTATTGAGGAACGAGCTTCTTAGAAGTACCGGCAGTACTATCAAAATTACGCAGTAATACATATTCGCCCTCTTTATATACAGTCGGTTTCTTGTATTTTTTATCAAAGTATTTTTTATTATATTCCTGAGAAGACGCTATCTTTTCGGAAGACCTTGCTCTAATATCTATTAGATCTCTATCTTTAACATTTACGCTCGAATTCAAGTATTCCTTGATCAGGTCATCTACTGTGCCACGTTGGTCGATTCCAAAAAGCAATTGGCTGGGTGTTTCATTTGTACTTTTGCTTATCGTGTTGTTTAAAGCGTGTTCGATCTGCGGTAACACATTATACCAAAGTAGATCTTCCTCTTTATTTACAAGCTTGCCCAACATAGGAATCACTACGCGATTAATTCGTTCCACCTGACCATTGCTTTGAGGGGAACCGGTGGCTATCAATACATGCTTAATAACGTGCTTATCAACAAAACTCTTAAACTCTTGCGAAGTGAAACAAGAGCCCCTATCGGAGACAATAACTCGAGGCTTACTATAGTTGCTAAAATAATCGGATAGTGCTTTAATAGCTTCTTTACTTGCGGTGGTCTTTGTGGCGTACAATTTGACGTATTTTGTGAACGCATCTACAACTAGGAAAATATACTTTTTTGTCGCACACCGTTTATCGATGGGATAGACCTGGTATGTGACCTTCTCTCGTGCAAGTCGTACATTTCTGTAACTAAAATGAAATTGTTGAATTAATTAAAAACATACACATACTTATCCAGTTAATCACCTAGTAGTGTGTCACATTGTTTTGAGCCTTTCGACTCACGAGACTCCTAGAGATATCATTGCCTAAACATGAAACCTTCAGGTGACGTTACATTCGAGAAGAATACATCTTATTTAAAACGTTTCATAATAAATGTTTATACAATGTTGTATAAAAGTTTCAGTAAAACGTTTTATTTCTAACATCTACAGAACGTCGCAAGAACATTCCATTTTGGTATTTAAAACGAACATTTGAAACATTTGAAACATTTTTAAATAAAACGTTGCGTGACGTTCAAGCTACATCCAGTTTGTAACGTTACATATTATCCGTTTTGCAACGTTTAGAGAACATTTAATTTGTAATGTGCCATTTAAAATGTAAACTTAACATTATATATGAAACGTTTCTAAAACATTTATTATAAAATGTTGCATGAACTTTTCATGTAAAACGTTCATTTTGGGACATTGAGAAATGTTTTAATAACATTACATATCTGATTTTACTGAAATGTTTACTGCACGACTACGTCGTACGAGTGTTGCATACTTATATAACGTTTTATTTAATTGTAACATAACAATGTTTCAACAACGATGTATATGTGCGAACTATATGTAGAACGCATAATGCGCAACATATACAGAGATGAGCGGGAAGGCGGTACGCTCATTAATTGGATATCACGCGTGCGACTTTATCGCGCTGGTCTGCTGCAGAAGCCTTAAGGCAACGGTGTGAAGGAAAATGCTCATGGCATACGTTTGCCGGTATTTGGTCTAAACCAAAACATTGTGCTAGAGTTTGCGCTGGCCTAAACCACAGATCAGGTAAAGGAGCAGTGAACATTAAGGCCAGCTTGATGGCACGGGGGTGAAACATTGGTGGAGAGAAAGATTCGGTCGTCAGCCATATTTTTTTGGACCATTCATAATGCCACCTATCGATACTTAATTAGCTGCATTGTCTACGTAAAATGGGTAATGCAGAGAAACATTCACAAATAAATATATAAGAAATTATTCAAATAATATACACACAATTTACTGTTCTCTAAATAAATTAATATTGTTTAGAAGACAGTAAAATTGTGTGTATATATTATTTCTCATATTTAATTGTAAATTTCTCTCTGCATTACCAATATTACGCAGCTGATACAGCTAAGTATCGATAGGTGGCATTACGACGAGTGGTCCGTAAGAACATAGCTGACGACTGAATTCCCCTCCCCACTGGTGCTTCACCCCCGCAGCCTTATGTTCACTCCTTTATCTCCGTGGTCTAAACAGTTGAAAGCTAGCCTTTCCCCCTTTTCGCTATACACGCAGGTCACGCAGCTCAAGCGGTTATTACTGTGTGCGTGCGGTGTTAGCCGGCTCGATCTTGCATCACTGACGCACAGTCGTATACCCAGTATTATCAGTGAATTAGTGTTATAAAAAATGGATTTGAATAATGCGAATGATCTGCAGAATTCATCTAACGTAAGTATTAAATTGATATCTTTTACAGTCCCGTTTACGTAGGCCCGTAGGGGCACAACTTGTCGGCTGACTTGTCGGCCCGCCAAAAGTCGGCTAGATTTGTCCCTTCTACCAGAGACTGGCCAGCACATTTCGTCAAATCCTATGTCTTTCTTTGTCCCCTTTATATCTCTTTCTCTTTCTGTTTCTCTTGCTTTAGACGAAACTGGCGGACCAATCTAAAAGTACCTCCCTTATGGCCAGTTTCTGTCCATCACACGTGACACACGACCATATTCTCGTGCATTGTGCGGTGTAGTTATAACGTATTCTCGTTTATTAAATTTTTCTAGCTATATTATATATATATATATATTGGATAAAGTGTGTATTAAGTGTGTAAATAATATAAACTTCTGTATAACTGCAGTGTAATATAATAATGACTAAAATCAAAAAGTATTTTTCAAGTAAAAGACATTTGAGTCGAATAGTAAAAAAAGATTGAATACAAATTTTACAAATTAATCGGGATATAATACAGACGAATAATCGTACTAAAAACTTGATACAAAATAAAAATTTTTATGATGATGTTTCCGCCAATATTGTAACGGATGATAACGTTGATGGCGCACATCATGCTTCTCAGGATAATTCTTTGGCAGATAATTTACTTGAGTCGGTAGAATATATTGAAAATATTGATGAAGATATATATAAAGATGAATCGTCATTGTTTAAAGAACGATGTGACACATTTCCTGCAGTAGTAGATGATTTTATAAATGCGGTTCAACAATGGATCTTGAAATATAGACACTTATTAAGCCAGTGCGCTATAAATGAATTATTGACTATACTAAGAGTACCATTTCCACAATTTCCACAGGATTCGCGAACGATTCTGCAAACACCTACGTCATGTCCTTATGAAATTATAACTGTTTATCCTGGTTTTTACTGTCACCTAGGAATAGAAAATGGACTACGCAGAATACTTAACAGTAGTTGTATTATAGAAAAACTATTTATGGATTGCACTGAAATAGTATTACCTATTTGCATAAATATTGATGGTTTGCCAATATCGAAAAGTTCAAGCAGTCAATTTTGGCCAATTCTTATTTATACTGCCGCACTTTATGGCACCAACGGGCCCAATTTTCGGCACTTCGAGACGTCACAGTTACTTAAATTGTCCTGCGTATAATTTTAGCTGTAATAATCAATGTTTAATTACTAATTAGCTCTCTTGTAGGTATTATATTTTGTCAACCTCTATGCAAAAACTACATATAATATAAGATATATGAGATAAATTAGCTACCTTCGAAGAGTCCAAAGTCTCCATCACTTTTTTCTCTATCTGTGCTTACTCTGTTACAACAGATTTTTTATATATTACATTAAAATACAAAAATAAGACAGGTGAAAATAAAACACAGAAAACAAACTTTATCTGTAGCGTAAAAAGTGTCAAAATGTGTTGAATAATTAATAAATTTCAAACAAATTTCATAAAAATTCATTAGAATTATTTTTTTCATAAAAAATGTTTTTTATCATAAATTTTCGAGTTACAAGTATCAATAAATCTACCTCAATTTCTAGAATAATAAAGCAAAATTGATGATGCAACATATTACAAACTCTGTGCCAAAAAGTGAAACATAACCTTCATTACGTGACGCACTTCTTGGCATCGGGAATTTAAGGGAAAAACTAACATACATATAAACTATTACTTATCTAATCGATAATGTGATTCGTGCTGAACATGTTCATATAACCATTATGACGTTTTAATACTTACATAATACTAAAAATCAGCAGTTTGACGTTCGCTACCACTAAGGTGTGTCACCTAGGAATGCCCTTCGGGAGCCACTGAAACGCGCGAGTCGCCCCATTCACTGTCGGTAATTTAAGTACGAAACATTTAAAAAAAAAGTGTTTATGCAATAATCAACAGTAAAAAACGCTCTTTAATTTGCTTGTAATTTTTTTAATATTTGACGAAAACTTTATTTATTACAAATATAAATGTACCGTCGGTGCCGGAAACTAGGACAGTGCCTGTAACTGGGCCGTTTACCTTAGATTTGCATACTATCAGTGAAAAGTGGCGAAAGCCGTTTGCTGTTGGGATTTACCATGGCCTTAAAAAACCAGCCGATGTACATCAATTTATGAATTCCTTTATAAACGAGTTTCAGAACTTAGAAAAAAATGGTTTTCAGATAAATAACAGATGTATTAAAGTAAAAGTTAGTACAGTTCTCTGCGATGCTCCAGCAAAATCTTTTCTTTTATGCATTAAAGGTCACACAGGTTACTCTAGTTGTACTAAATGTACTGAAGAAGGAACTTTTATTAATGGAAAAGTTGTATTTGTAAAGATTAATGGACAGTTAAGGAATGATAGCAGTTTCCGAAATAAGTTGGACGAAGAATTTCATAAAGGTGTAAGTCCTTTGGAAAAATTGAATATGGGTTTAGTTTCACAAGTACCCCTCGATGGTATGCACCTATAGTATATTTGGGAGTTGTAAAACGGATTTTAATGTTTTTAATAAGAGGAAAAAAAAATATTCGTTTATCGGAAAATGACAAAAAAAAGTTAATGATGAACTATTATTATTTAGAAACTATTTGCCAACAGACTTTGCACGATTACCAAAAAGTCTGGAAAAAATAGAATATTATAAAGCCACAGAACTACGACAGTTTCTATTGTATACCGGACCTGTTGCATTACAAAACATAGCAAACAAAAATGTGTATATACATTTTATGGCTTTATCGTGCGCCATTAGAATTTTAAGCAGTTCTGAATTATATTTAACATATAATAATTATGCTCTACAACTCTTGGAATATTTTGTTAAGAAATATGAAATAATTTATGGAACTGAATATCTCACTCATAACGTGCATGGTCTAATACACTTGCCTGCAGATTGTGTTAAGCATGGTCCACTCGAAAATTTTAGCTGTTTTAAATTTGAAAATTATTTGTTTGAAATTAAAAAGAAAATAAAGATGTCACGACATCCTTTACAGCAAATTTGTAACAGACTCAAAGAACAAGAACAAGTACAACAAGTACAAGATGTGACTAAATATCCAGTTTTACGGAAACAATATAGAGTCCAAATTCATAATAAAAAAAAGTACACATATTTTAAAGAGATTGATACTGAAAAGTATGAATTAAAGATATCGGATAGAGATAATTGTGTCATATTGAAAGACAAATCTATTGTTTGCATTACAGACATTTGTCAAAAAAATGACACGTCAGAAATTTTTTTAAAAGGAAATAAGTTTACCCAATCCAAATTATTTTTTAATTCACCGTGTTCCTCTCAATTATTCCATATTCAACATTGTCAAAACTTGGCTATAAATAATGTCTATACAATTAATATTGATGAAATACTCATGAAGTGCATCAAATATCCGTACAATAACGGTTTTATTATTCTACCAATAATACATAGCCAATGTGTAAATAAAAATTAAAACTTACATAATGGAAATAAAATATATAATAGGTTAAAATGTATAAAATATGTAAAATAAAAAATATATAAATATAAAAATAAAATAAATGTATAAAATAAAAATATATAATATATGATATATAAAATATATAATATACAAAAAATGTACAAAATAAAAAATATATAAAATATATAAGGTACTTTTAAAGAAGCTTTCAAACAAATTTTTTACTGCGGTGTTATTAAAATATTAATAGTTATTTAAACAGTTAATTAAAAACTTTATTTCTTGCATTGTTTCCAGATATGGTCTGTCGTCGAATTTGTAACTGAGCAAACTGGTGAAATTGAAGTTGTACCAACTTCATGGCTACAACAAAAGGAAGACAAGATATTCTGTAAATGGCCGAAAAAAAATCCTAGGAAATATATTCGGAAAAATACACAACCGGACAGCAGCTGGGAAATGTTCACAGTAGAACTGCTTATTCAATATGGTAAGAATTTTAATGAAAGAGGATATTTGACAATATCGTCTATAAATTATACAAGTAAAAATACCTAGTTTATTCATGTAATCAGCACTTGTAAGAAACTTTGTAACATGTCGAAAATCTGTCTTCAATAGTACCTACAAATTGAACCAAGGCCATCATAAGATGCCTTAAAGCAAAGCACGAATAATGGTTTTCGTCCTAAATGCATTAAAAATATTTTTTTTGTACTGTAACTTTCTCCAATTGCAGACTCTTATCAGGACGCATTAAATTATACGAAAAAAAAATCAAATTCAGAAACGGAAACATCATGTTCCCAGCTAGGGAAAGGTAAACGTAGAAAGAAGCATAAGAACCAAGATGTCAGTCACCACAATTCCGACAGCGATCACTCACACAGAATGACACCGCCTCCTTCGATAACAATTCCTGATCACGATATACAGACAGGTAACATGTACTAATTATTACAAATAAATTCAAATAATTACTATTACTAATATATGTGACCCTTATTTTTCAAATAATACACAATATTTAACGCACGCGCTTCTATATGTATTACTACTTTGTAGATCCATGCGATGAATTACTTCATGATAAAGCAGTACCAAGTTTGCCTTCACAACAACTCAATAATGGTTATTATTATTTATTATTTTGGAACTATGAACAATATCTTTTATTTCATATTTACCTGGTTTTTGCACATGCATGTAGATTTATCAATATCATAGATATATAGATAGAGCATAGTATATTTAGTGCTTGGATAACTTTTCATAATTTAATGGAGGGAATACATTTTCACTTGCACATGCGCAGTTGTGTATTTCTCCCGGAAGCCATTCGTCCTACTAGGTGAACGTACCATTGAGCATGCACGAGGGATGAAAATTTATCCGCTCATTAAATTATCTAAAGTTATCTTGGCACATAGGAGATAATGATCTATATATCTATGGTAAATATATAAAAAGGAACGAAATTATAATAATATAAATACCGACAAAGATGTTGCTATCATTGCAGAAGGGAGTGATTTCAATAACAAAAATGGCACTTCAGCCGCAATAGTAAATGAAATCGACAAAGAAGGTATAATATTTCTCACTCAGAAATCAAAGTATAAAACGAAAATAATAGGTAAATTTTGTTTTGTTTAGTCCAAGAAAATAATATTGCTGCTGTAACAACAAATACAGCTGATGAGAGTTTTGTCGAAGTCGCTGACATTATTGAAGATTCACGAACAGGTATTAATTTCAATATCTACAATATTTTTGTTATGTTTATACCTTATTAAGGGCCGGTTGTTCCAACCAGTTGGTAAAGTAACCAATAGTTAAACCATATATGTCTACCTTGTCTAATTTGAAGGAAAAACAAAGACACATATATGATTTAACTATTATTAGTTAGTTTACCAAGGCTTGGAACAACCGACCCTAAATAAGCTAAATATAAAAATGTGAAATTACAAATTTACATAAAAAGTATATATTTTACGCTTTTTTCATGTAACTTTTACAAAATATTTATTTAACAAATACTATTTTTTTCAGATAGCTATGTAACATCACAAATATTAGAGCATGTTTTGGCAACTAAAAAAATGGTAGAACAGCAAAATGAGTTCTTAAAACAATTAGACTCTCGAATTAATATAAATTTGGCTTCAAAGGTGACTGCTGCAAGAAACTCAAATATACTGACAGATACGACAAATATAAAAAATTCCTACAAAACCTTTTAATAAATATAAAAAAATGTTAGAGTTCGACGATGGCTTGAAAGCAAATATAGCCGCATCAAAACAATTGGTAAAGAAATTCTTTTCATAAAATATACTTAAAAAAATTAAAATTACAATTGCATTAAAAATGAAGTCCTATGCTACACGAAATATACTGTTTTTATTTTTTGAATAGGAAACGTTCTTCTATTTATTAGGAGGTAATAGTGCTCAAGCTTTATGTAAAAATGGATTGGAGAAACTATTTACCAATAAGCTGGGATCTAAATGCTCTTGGTTTGGGCGCAAGGAAAATTATCAAGTGAACTTATTACACATAATGGAAATTTTAAAAAGTATGTAGTCCAGATTTTTTTACTTTTATTTTTTAACTCCTGATTGCGCCGCTAGCAGCGCAAAGAGAAGTTATGCATTTTACTTGTTTGCTGCAGTTTTTCTTACCAGTTTTTCTTACAAAAAATTAAAAGAATAATTTTATATTTTTGGTAATTTTTTAAATTATAACAATTTAATATATATAACTTTTTATTTTTATTAGATGCAATAAGAAAACATTTTCCTATGTACACGGATAAAGACTTTCAAGATAATGTATCCACATGGTTTAAATGCAAAAACTAGATATCTGAGAGAAACAGGTATATTGTTTATAAATTATATATATATATATATATATATATGTATGTCAAGGGGCAGTTTTGAGGTCAATTTCTAAGCATATAATTTTAGTGGATAATAAGTTAGTAAGCTTTGTTTAGAAGACTTTGCGGTTGACAAAACTTAAAAATAATGATTATTTTCTGAAATATTTACAAGTTTATACAGATTGGTAGTGATCAGGTCACTCTTATTTATTAATTAAAGCAACGAGTTTTTTTTTAGTTAATGGTTTACATTTTATAGGTTTGACACTTATTAGTAATGTTCGATCAATTTTGTGTTATAAAACGAAAAAAAATCATAAAGATATGTGCAATTTTATCGCAAGTCCTTAATTTTGCCATTTAATTATATTATTTTTTAGGCAAAAGGCTGTTTTCAGACCCCTTATTTTTCTAATCAAAAGAGTAAATAATTTATCTCTGAGCTTTTTTTCAATAGCACATGAAAAATTATGTTGACTGTAAGTCTAATACGTTACTGAAATTCAGTATTAAGTCAGAATAAAGCAAAATTTTGTGTGCAAATATAAGTTCTGAAAGCAACCATTCTGTCCAAATTGAATTATACTCCGAAGCAGTTTTCAGATCTTATAATTTTTTAAGTTATATACAGGGTGTTTGGTGAGGATTTACCGCCACTTACCGAGCTTATTTCAGAAGACATTTCGAGCAAAAAATGCCATATAAACATGGGTCTTATTCTATATTCAATAATAATAATGTAATTAATGTAATTATTATTAATTAGATAATGTAATTAATCGTTCTAAGAAGTGAGTAAGAATAATGTAATTTTGTAGTTCAGATTACTAGCCAGTTAAAAAAAAGACTGCTATTTCTGAAAAGTTTATTCTTTATTTTTAATAATTTTCTTGTACTCAAACTAAAAAAAAGGTCTTTTACAAACAACCTTCAAATTAGTGTAACTCTGTAAATATTCAGAATAGGACCCATATTTATATGACATTTTTTGTTCAAAATGTTTTCAGAAATGAGCTCCGTAAGTGGCGGTAAATCCTCAACAAACACAGAACTTTTCAAATCGCACAGTTTATGAAAAGGTGAGAACCAAAATATTTATTTTATTTAAATGACCACAAATAGAGAGTTACCCATTGTAGTAAAAAACAATTTCTGTAAATTTCTAAAATAAGATTCAGTTCTTCTGAATTCTTTCTGTGTAATCAGACAAACTTTGTTCCCAAAATCGTCGGAAACTGTTTATATTTATATTTATAAAGTTGTGAGTCGTTAATATTGAAACGTGACACGATGAAAATCAAACATAGAGCAGAATTTGTTAGTAAATCTATATTTAGGTCGGAGCACACATGTTCAAAGTCGAAATATTAAAGTCCTTGTTTAAGTGATAGTTTTCAGGTCTCTAAAGAGCAGGGAAATGGCAGTTTTCAGGTCGATTAGCTTTATACAAAAATCCGATGTCATTTTTTTAAAGATTACTTTCATTCCAGTAATCGCATTGATAGAGATTTATTCATAAAAAAAATGATTTCCGTAATTCTTCAAAACAAGATCCAGTACATAACATAGTATATATACGGAAGGAAAAAATCATGGAAACTGGATCTTGTTTTAAAGATTTACGGAAATCTCTTTTTTATGGTGGATAAATCTCTATCAATGCGATTATTGGAATAAAAGTAATCGTTAAAAAAATGACACCAAATTTTTGTATAAAGTTAATCGACCTGAAAACTGCCATTTTGCTGCTATTTAGAGACCTGAAAACTGCCATTCCGCTGCTATTTAGAGACTTGAAAACATACTACTTGAACAAGGAATTTAATATTTCGGTTTTGAACATGTCCGCTGAGACCCAAATGTAGACTTATTAACAAAGCTCTATGTTTGAGTTTCATTGTGCCTCGTTTCAATATTAACGTCACCTACGGCTTTAAGTTTGAATGTTTATTTCCGTCAATCTTTGGAACAAAATCGATTAACAGAGAAGAAAAAATTCACGGAAAATGAATCTCGTTTTAAAGAATTACAGTAATCACTTTTTTATGATTGATAAATCTCTATCAATGCGATTATTGAAATGAAAGTAATCATTAATAGGAAATAAAATCGGATTTTTGTATAAAGCTAATCGACCTGAAAACTGTCATTTTGTTGTTATATACTGAAAACTACCATTCTGCTGCTATTTATAGACCTGAAAACTACCACTTGAACGAGAACTTTAATACTTCGGCCTTGTGTGCCTATCTGTTTCAACTTAAATATAGATTTAATAACATGTTTTGCTCTACGTTTGTTTTTCATGCCACGTTTCAATATTAACGTTACCTACGACCCTAAGTTTGAATACCATCAGTTTCCGTCCATTTTTGAGACAAAATCGGTTAACAGAGTAGGAAAAATTCATGAAAATTGAATTTTGTTTTAAGATATTCCGAAAAGGACCATTTTTATGATGGATAAGTCTCTATCAATGCGATTGCTATGGAATAAAAGTAATTATTTAAAAAATGACATCAGGTTTTTGTATAAAGCTAATCGACCTGAAAACTGCCCTTCCGATGCTATTTAGAGACCTGAAAACTACCACTTGAACAAGGACTTTAATATTTTGGCTTTGAACATGTTTGCTGCGACCTAAATGTAGATTTAAGGATGTTCGGGTATTACGACTAAAATAATGAAAACTTTTTAAATTTAAATAAATCCTGTAAATTTCATCATAAAAAAATTCTGTCCAAAGAGGCTGTTTAGGAAGCTTGTTGTTGAGAAATTAAATAATAAAATTACACGTAGTTTTATAGAAAATGGAGAAAAATTATCTCAGTGAAAAATAATGAAAAAAATATGAAATTTTGCAAGCAGAACGAGTAAGACTACATAATTATCTATACCAATTTTTGGCTTTATTAGATTTTTTTTTAATTTAATAATGTTTTTGAAAAATTTCTCGGTTAGGTGAAGTTAGCCGAAAAGTACGCTTAATACGTACTCAATTTCATCGTGCCACGTTTCAATATTAACATCACTTATTGGCTTTAAGGACGTTCACCTGTTATAATCGTAGCCAAAATTTTATATTCTAAATTGTCGTGAAAACATCCGAATATATACGGTCACAGGTTGAAAACTTTTAAACAGTTCTGTTTCTCACACACAGAACAAAAGACTACTGTCATTTTTCTCCTGCAGTCGCTTCTTTACGTCAAATAATCGTGAAAATCGAGGTCTATTTATTATGTATTTCTAAATCTAAACAATCAATAATTTCGGGTTTCTTTACTAGCATTCCTAAAGTGCCCTTCTACTATATATCCGTTTTTCATCACTTTCTATAGATTTGTTCTAACAATTAAAATTCAAAATACAAGATTTCCGTCTGTTTTGTGTATTTAATACATGTAAAAAATACAATTTTTGATAGCGAATATCTCGACTTTGGTACGGGCACGGTTCTTACAATTGAGGAGGTGTATAGCTAACACCATTAATAGCATATGGTTCAAATTTTAAGCAAATACATAGAAAATTAATTTACTGGTAAACGTCTTTAAGTTTGAATGCTTGTTTCCGTTGATCTTTGAAACAAAATTGATTAACAGAGTAGGAAAGATTCGTGGAAAATAAATCTCGGTTTAAAGAATTACGGTAATCACTTTGGTAATCACTTTTTTATTATGAATAACTCTCCATCAATGCGATTATTGGAATGAAAGTAATCAGTAAAA
The DNA here is from genome assembly GCF_048541705.1 of Temnothorax americanus. Taxonomy (NCBI): domain Eukaryota; kingdom Metazoa; phylum Arthropoda; class Insecta; order Hymenoptera; family Formicidae; genus Temnothorax; species Temnothorax americanus. The sequence continues at coordinate 3,705,377 of NW_027509329.1, forward strand.
GAAAATAACCGGATTTTTGTATAAAGCTAATTGACCTAAAAACTGTCATTCTGTTGCTATATATAGACCTGAAAACTGCCATTCTGCTGCTATTTATATACCTGAAAACTACCACTTGAACACAAACTAATACTTCGGCCTTTCACACATATATCTACTGCAACCTAAATAAAGATTTAATAACACGTTTTTCTCTATATTTGATTTTCATCGTGCCACGTTTTAATATTATCACTCGTATTATCGTCACTTACGACGTTAAGGTAGTAGTCTTGTAAATCGCAATTCTTAAGAAAAATTTGAAAATTTTACTATATGTTAATAAATGTGGTATCTACACGTCTACACAACCTAAAAGTAATTGATCATCCCGAACGCAAGATAATCGTTATCAAAAATTGAATTTTTTCATGTATCGCACATGAAGTATACGGGAATCTCGTATTTTGAATTTTAATAATTAGAACGAATCTTAAGAAAGTGATGAAAAACGGATACATAGTAGAAGGACACTTTAGGAATACTAGTAAAAAAAACCAAATTTATTGACCATTCAGATTTAGAAATACAATAACAAATAGACCTCAAATTTCACGATTATTCGACTAAAAAAAGCGGCTGAAAAAGAAAAATGACAGAATATAGTCTTTTGTCCTATGTGTGAGGGACAGAACTATCCAAAAGTTTTCAGCTTGTAACCGTAAATAGTTGAATGTTTTTATGTCGATTTAGAGTATAAAATTTTGGTTGGTATTGCCGCGATACTACTACATAAGTTTGAATGCTAGTTTACAGTCCATCTTTGAAACAAAATAATTATTATAAAAGTGTGTTTATTTTTTAATAGTGTATTTAATGTAAATACTGCTTTAAAATTTTTAAAATTATGATAAAGCTAAGTTTTAAGAATACTTTTAAGTTCATATCGAAAAGATACTTATAGAATGCATTTGTGAGATAAAGGAATTTGAAGATAGAATATACAATGGCAATAAATATTCCGGTAGAAATGCTATTTACTTTTATTTCAATATATGTAAGAGCTATAAGCAATAAACATTGTATGAGAGAAGATTTTAATTGAAAGAAATGATTCTATATTTAACTCGCAAATAACTTATATAGTATACCATAAACATTTCGAAAATGAATTGGTGTCAATATTTTTTTGTATTACATCAGATACATTTATTACATACATATACATTGTACTTACAAATATCACAAAAATGTTTTTTTTTTTTACTTATACTGTACGTATTATTACTTACGTTCATCAGAAGTAGTAGAATATTTTTCTAAAAGTGGTTTGTAAAATAAAAAGTTAGATTTTTGTCAGAGAGGAATTTTCAACAGCGTGCCTAAATTCTATTACCATTTTCAACTCATAAATTTACCTCATTGTTAGTTTAAAATAATTAGACTTAATGCAAAAAGAACTTTTGCATTAAATGCATTAATCATAAAAATAAAAATTAAAAAAAGATTTTGCTTACATATTTTTGGATTAAGTATAATTTTATACCTTTAATTATTAATAATTTCTTACAAATAATATTGCGGTGTAATATCGGCAACCTGGGATACATAGACATCAAATTCAAGCTTGATTCATAAGAATCGACTTAAAAATTCCCTAGCGGCACTTTCTGCCAAGCATAGAGAACCTACTTTTCCGTTGACTCAATATTTATTATATATATACCTAATTTTTACTTAAATAGAAATTTTCCTCCTGACCGATAAGTTTATCGACCTAATTTTGAAATACGCGCGCGATATCGAAACTGGCGATACCTGCGCCGCCAGCGTCGAAAAAGTGAAAGTGACGTTTCTCTGATAGATCGCGGCGTTAGGAGGAGGAGGAGGAGGAGGAGGAGTATCTTAAAAATAAATTTTCACATTTGGACTTTGCGTCGCAATATCTCCGCTCGTAAGGCACGTAGCGGAATATTATGAGAGAAACCCCCCCCTAATTGGACCCCAAGCTATCGATCAAGCCTACTTAGAACTTGATCCGTTCACTCGTTATCGAGATCTCAACATCTCGGGTACTCGCAACCCGTCGCGTCGCGTAAAAGAGTCACGGTCGGTCTCGCTCCGCGTGTACTTGGCGCGAGACACTACCGTGTCTCTTGATTAATGAAATTAATTAAATCTTTGGTATTTTTGTTGTACCACACAATGTTGTAAAGCCAAGTCTTTATCTAAGGTACTTTACGGTTGTGTAGACATGGATGTTTTGTCTCAATATCTCTTGCAGAAGGTAGACGTGATTTTTCTATTCCTGACGAAAACTTGTTAATATTAATTGCGCTTCCTTTGGAATCTATTGCTTTCTTTTTGTTGATCCAAATAAAGAATGCTGAAAGAGATCATATAATTTATTGAAAAAATTTGTGCTAATTTATTTACACATGAATACATGTGTGGGTAACTCATAATTTAAGTATTAGTAATATGTATAAGTATAACTTTTCTTTAACACATATTTTAAACAATAGAAATAATATTAGAATTAATGCAGTTATTAGTTAAAATAAATATAAGAAAAAATATCATTATTTTAATTAGTAATAATTACTAATTTTTTATGAATATTACAAATATATTATAAAAATATATAAAGTATATAAAAAAAAAAAACTAAAAATATCATAATAAATGAAGATCGCTAAAAATAAATCAAATAATAGACAAATAACCATTTTCGGTATCTAACAATAAGCTGGATATCTTGGTAGCCTAATAATATTTAATTAGGCGCAAAATTCACGAAGTTGAAAAATAGTATATAATGTTCACTTGAAAATATTATTAGGCTACCAAGATCCAACTTATTGTTAGACCGAAGATGGCTATTTCTCTAGTTATTTTAAAATATCGTATAATAGAAAAAATTATTTAATATAAAATGCATGCTTACTACTTTGGCGTTTTTTTTTTTTAATGTTTCTGACGATGGTATATTTTTATTAGTTTCAAAGTCATTGGAATAGAAGGATTCGGAAGAGCCAATTAAATTCACAAAAATGAGATTTTACTCAACTTCTTCGTTATCATTGTCATTCTCCTCATTATTAAAAATAGCTAGAAGTCGAGAGAATTTTGGAATGTCTGATTCAGAAATTGACTGTCAATAATGTGATTTATGTATACTCTTATTATGGTCCATAAAGTTTTCCAACTCTGTGGCTTCTGACTCTAAAAGTGAAAGGTGATGCACCTTATGGCAATATACTTTCGTAATTTTTTATTAACTTAAATTATAAGAGAAACTTAATTTTATTGTTTTTATTGTGTAAAATTTGTGCGAAAAGAAATCTTACATTAAACGCGTTAATATTTTATTTCGGAATTTGGTACCTCGCAAGAGGTTTTGCTGCTCAACATTTTGAAGAGCAGCCCTGCATAAGTTGACACGTTTTCATTGAATGTTTATATCGATGTTTGCCGTATCCAGGAATGCCAAAAAGAAGGGTTTCGTGATTCTATTTATGCATTTGATTATAACAATTGCTTTATAACTTTGTGACATTGCAGTTGTAATAACAATTCAACGTAGTGTTGTAATTACGAATGCAATAATACAGACAAAGTACATAGTTCTTTAATGTCAAATGTGACCAATTTTTTAATAACCTCATGCAGAAAAGAAAAAAATTAAATAGAAAATTAATTACTGAAGAATACATTTGACAAAAATATTTTCATTTTTGCATTTAAATTAATCAAATGTAAAATAATTTAAAGAAAAAAGAACATAAATTATTAGGTGTAAAATATGCTTAAATACAAAATAGGTTAATGAACAATTGTTAAGAATAACAATAATATTACCTCTTTTTCAGTTTCTGATAATGAATTATACACTTCTGGATATGTATACTCTCCAACACTGTCATAACATTTGGAATCTTCTATTAGAACTTTTACTATATCACCTGCTCTTTGTCTGTTATAAATTTGCTTAGAAATAAAAGTTACTCCTAATGATTTTAACCATGTACTGTAATTATAAGATTTAATAAGATCATTATACAATATATTTCTTGTGTCTGTCAAATAGTAATATAATTTATGTGTTCTTTATACCTGGTAATATATCTTTATTATACCATTTAATTTGTGCTACAGTTTCCTCTGCTGTTTTATTTATTATTGTATAATCTTTTTCCAAAAGTTTCAAAAAACTTTTTACATTCTTTATAAACCCTTATTACCTCTTTTGATATATTCAGTAGCTAATAAAATTGCTAATTTTTTTAAAAGAGTACCAAGTATAGCGACAGACGGTGTTTTAATCGTATCACTGGCTTTACTGTGTATCCGCGCGTGTTCTTTTCTACCAAGCATTAGAACCTTCTGCCAATACTTCTTTTGTTACAATTTTGAAAGTGATGCCTTACATTATTATTTTTAAAATAACCCTTATACTATGGACCACGGGTAAAATCTGGCTCAGGTTTGTTAGCTTTTGAAAGTCTACGAGATACTATTAAATCTTTTTTATTAAACTGGGAGCTGGTATTATAGATAAAATTACTTTTTTTCCTAATAATATCTAGAATAACCTTTCTTTTTAAATTACCTAAAAAATTAAAATCAAAATTTTTGTAATAAAGGTATATGTAACATTTTATTTAAAATAGTATGTATATTGATTATTATATTTACCCTTAGGAAGTAAAACAAACATTTTTATATCTCTTATTTTTATAAATAGTTTCTAAATGTCTTGTGAATATAGTTTTTCCAGTACATATTTTTTACTTGTTCCTTTCTTTTCAGATTTAGACACAATAAGATTTGTGACATCACAAGTTTCTTCTTTATAAGTATGCTTCACAGAATAAGGACTGGTTTTAAAAATAATTATATTTTTCATGCGTCTTACAGCTTCAAGAAACAATAGAAGTATTTGATTCATGATCTGAATCATCTAAATCACTGGAAACAACATAGTCTGGATCATTATAATCCTCACTGTTCTCATAAACACCTTCTGAAATCAAAGCATATAATAATTTGTAAAATAATGTTATTACATTAACGTTAATTTTTAATGTCAGTAATATTACATATAAATAAATACATGAGAAACATTAGATTTTAGAATACTTAAAAATAGATTAAAAACTATTTTCTATGCATGAATGCTAAATAGTTATCAAGGGATTCCGTGATTTTATCAATGATATAAAAGTTTTTAATTATAATTATTTGTAAACAAAAGAAACATTACAAACACAATAAGTTCTTAAAAAAACTGAATAAAATCAAAATAAAATATTTCTTTTCGATTAATTTTATCTTTATATGAAAACTATTTAAGAATCTTTTCGAGAACTTTGCTTTGAAATATCGGAATACAATTCTGGAAAAGATCATGTACATATAATCTATTAATCATATATTACATTTTAATATAGATATAGATGTGTGCGTTATGAAATCATTCGTAACAACGTTTAATTAAAAAGAATAGACAGATTGTATTGTTACCTTGTTGGTTAACCGCTGTATCTGTATTAACTGCTCTAACTGTATTAACTTCTTTACTGGGTTCTAAAGATTTATTTTCAATATTGTTAAATGCAACATAAGAGTTGAGATCTATGAAAATAAATTGTATTACATTAATTAGCAATTATTTGACAATTTGGTAAATCTGAAGAATAGTGGCCTCCTCACCGATTTCGTTCAACTTGGGCTTAATCGACGCGTTTTTGCACGAAACGACCGAATCTGGCAGAAAAAAGTGTCGCTCTGCCCCGCGAAGCGAGATATTAACGGTTAAAGTTGACGACTATCAGGTTATGATTCCTGTCATACCGATGCGATGTAGCGACTGGTAGCGACCACGAACATGCCCTGTGGCCACACGCGCATGCTCAGTGGCCGCACGCGCATGCAAAAGAAGGTCACGTGACAACTGTCTGCTTGGTAAGTACATACATATTTATGTGTATGTACTTTTCACATACCAACTATTCTCTGCTTTAACAAATTATTTATGTTTTGTTAACTTAAACGCTTAATAACTGTAACAGAAATAATTTGTTAAAGCAGAGAATAGTTGGTATATGAAAAGTACATGTAAATATGAACTTTTCATATACCAACTATTCTCTGCTTTAACAATTTTATTTCTGTTTCGTTAACTTCAACACTTAATATCTGTAACATAAATAATTTGTTAAAGCAGAGATTAGTTGATATATGAAAAGTAAATATTTATGTATATTTTTCATATACCAACTATTCTCTGCTTTAACAAATTATTTATGTTTCGTTAACTTAAACGCTTAATATTTGTAACAGAAATAATTTGTTAAAGCAGAGAATAGTTTGTGTATGAAAAGTACATGTAAATACGAAGGGGGGCCTTTGGCCTCCCCCCCTCGCACCCCCCAGCGGTTATACCAACCAAACAGTTGTCACGTGATCTGCTGCATGCGCGTGCGGCCACTGAGCATGCGCGTGTGGCCGCAGGGCATGGTCGTAGTCGCTGCATCTCGTCGGTATGACAGGAATCATAACCTGATTCCTGTCAACTTTAACCGTTAATATCTCGCTTCGCGGGGCAGAGCGACACTTTTTTCTGCCAGATTCGGTCGTTTCGTGGGTAAATCTAAAGAATAGTGGCCTCCTCACCGATTTCGTTCAACTTGGGCTTAATCGACGCGTTTTTGCACGAAACGACCGAATCTGGCAGAAAAAAGTGTCGCTCTGCCCCGCGAAGCGAGATATTAACGGTTAAAGTTGACGACTATCAGGTTATGATTCCTGTCATACCGACGCGATGTAGCGACTGGTAGCGACCACGAACATGCCCTGTGGCCACACGCGCATGCTCAGTGGCCGCACGCGCATGCAAAAGAAGGTCACGTGACAACTGTCTGCTTGGTAAGTACATACATATTTATGTGTATGTACTTTTCACATACCAACTATTCTCTGCTTTAACAAATTATTTATGTTTTGTTAACTTAAACGCTTAATAACTGTAACAGAAATAATTTGTTAAAGCAGAGAATAGTTGGTATATGAAAAGTACATGTAAATATGAACTTTTCATATACCAACTATTCTCTGCTTTAACAATTTTATTTCTGTTTCGTTAACTTCAACACTTAATATCTGTAACATAAATAATTTGTTAAAGCAGAGAATAGTTGATATATGAAAAGTAAATATTTATGTATATTTTTCATATACCAACTATTCTCTGCTTTAACAAATTATTTATGTTTCGTTAACTTAAACGCTTAATATTTGTAACAGAAATAATTTGTTAAAGCAGAGAATAGTTTGTGTATGAAAAGTACATGTAAATACGAAGGGGGGCCTTTGGCCTCCCCCCCTCGCACCCCCCAGCGGTTATACCAACCAAACAGTTGTCACGTGATCTGCTGCATGCGCGTGCGGCCACTGAGCATGCGCGTGTGGCCGCAGGGCATGGTCGTAGTCGCTGCATCTCGTCGGTATGACAGGAATCATAACCTGATTCCTGTCAACTTTAACCGTTAATATCTCGCTTCGCGGGGCAGAGCGACACTTTTTTCTGCCAGATTCGGTCGTTTCGTGGGTAAATCTAAAGAATAGTGGCCTCCTCACCGATTTCGTTCAACTTGGGCTTAATCGACGCGTTTTTGCACGAAACGACCGAATCTGGCAGAAAAAAGTGTCGCTCTGCCCCGCGAAGCGAGATATTAACGGTTAAAGTTGACGACTATCAGGTTATGATTCCTGTCATACCGACGCGATGTAGCGACTGGTAGCGACCACGAACATGCCCTGTGGCCACACGCGCATGCTCAGTGGCCGCACGCGCATGCAAAAGAAGGTCACGTGACAACTGTCTGCTTGGTAAGTACATACATATTTATGTGTATGTACTTTTCACATACCAACTATTCTCTGCTTTAACAAATTATTTATGTTTTGTTAACTTAAACGCTTAATAACTGTAACAGATATTAAGTGTTGAAGTTAACGAAACAGAAATAAAATTGTTAAAGCAGAGAATAGTTGGTATATGAAAAGTTCATATTTACATGTACTTTTCATATACCAACTATTCTCTGCTTTAACAAATTATTTCTGTTACAGTTATTAAGCGTTTAAGTTAACAAAACATAAATAATTTGTTAAAGCAGAGAATAGTTGGTATGTGAAAAGTACATACACATAAATATGTATGTACTTACCAAGCAGACAGTTGTCACGTGACCTTCTTTTGCATGCGCGTGCGGCCACTGAGCATGCGCGTGTGGCCACAGGGCATGTTCGTGGTCGCTACCAGTCGCTACATCGCGTCGGTATGACAGGAATCATAACCTGATAGTCGTCAACTTTAACCGTTAATATCTCGCTTCGCGGGGCAGAGCGACACTTTTTTCTGCCAGATTCGGTCGTTTCGTGCAAAAACGCGTCGATTAAGCCCAAGTTGAACGAAATCGGTGAGGAGGCCACTATTCTTCAGATTTACCGTTTCGTGCAAAAACGCGTCGATTAAGCCCAAGTTGAACGAAATCGGTGAGGAGGCCACTATTCTTCAGATTTACCATAATGTACTCTTTAAGCAAGACTAAAAGTACATATAAAGTAACAAAAAGAAAAAAGAAAACTAAAGGATGGATAATATGTAGCGGTAAAGTATAGATAAAATACAATTATATATAGTATACTTGTACAACAATTTCAATTTATCTATAATTATTTTGTTTTAAGAAAATTATATGGATCTCGAAAAAATTGCGCAAAACCTCACAAATAATGTTCCAAAAATATGTTTAAAACGAATAAGTTTGTCAAACACCACTTCAAGTTCTATCGAAAGTGACAGTAAAGGTAACCCAAAACATTTAATGTATTTTATATGTCTTTTTTGTTTTTTTAATAAATCCTTTAAATACTAATATTAATTTGTTAATAGGTGAAGTTCTAGATGAATCTACGGAAAAAATCTGTCAACAAGGTATGTGTTTTATTTAACTTTTATATATAGTACCTAAATTAATTGTTTCTTCATAAAAGTTGGGATATTTGCCTATCTTTCATTTAGTTTTTTTCATAAAAATATCAGTTATTGGCCATGTAGTATAATTATAGTTCTTTTTCAGATGTTCAACCAAGTCTTTCTAAAATTACGCTTTGTGACACATCTGTTGAATCGTTGAACAATAAAATAGCTGATAGTACAGGTAACACAACTTATTTAAATATGTAATTGTTGTATTTATATGAGTGTAGCATAATTCGTATGCACAAATACTTTTGATTTTAGTTGTTAACAGTAATAACATAAAACATCATCATTTTAGGAAAATCTTTGGAAGCTTCAAACAAAAAAAGTGTCAATGAGAGAGGTAAATACTGTATACTTTTTAATTTTACATATAAATAAATATGCAGTGTAATTATATCTACTGAAGTACAATATGTATAATACAATAACTTCTGTTAGATGTTGAACTAAATCTTTCCGGAAGCACTATTATTAGCGATTCTGATAAATGGCTGAATAATAACGCAAAAGGTAATAAAATTTATACGTAAATAATGTTTGCATTGCTCATGTGTATGTGTGTGTGTGTGTGTATGTATACTTATATATTATTATTTTTGTAGGTAATAATCATAATTTTACTAAAAATGTTATATTGGATGAGTCTTTGGAAACATCAATCGAAGAAAATAATGTCGATCAGCAAAGTAAATTTAATTCTTGTTTACTTTATATATAAATACATATTATTAGTTTTTAAATAAGTACAACACTTCCATCTACATTAACATAAATAATTATAGTTCTTTCTCTGTAGAAGTTTAACTAAGTTTTTCCATTATTAGTACCAAATCTTTGAAACGTCTGAACGCCAAAACTGTTCATGAAAGAGATAATGTAGTTTATTTAATTGTTGTATTTACATAAGCATGGCATGATTTTATATACGTAAATATTATTTTTTTTTAGATAATAACATTAATTTTAAAACAAGTACACTTTTGGAAGAATGTTTGGAAACTTCAAATAAACAAGTCGATCAACAAGGTAAAGAGATCTATTTATTGTTCACATCTAAACTACAAACAATTACTATTATAACTGTTCAGTTAGCTCATTTAATTAATATTACCAAATATTTTTATTCGGCAGTTTTATTATAAATGTTTATAAGTTTAATTTATCTTCAGATTTAGTTATTAGTTTCCCTGCAAACGAGATTTTAGATACATCTTTTTTAAATGCTTTAATGGAAAACACAAATTATCAAGAAGGTAAAGTACAATGATTTAATTTTTGTTTAAGTAAACTAGTATGTATTATATCAATTATTTGTAGGAGTGTACATAATGGTTATATTTCTCATTAAATACATATGTATACTTTATATATATATATATATATATATCGTCTTGTAAATACTGCATATCAATATAATTATATTTTTTAGATATTATTTTTGGTTCACCTAATAATAGAGACTTGGGTTTTTCTTTCGAAATATCAGCTGCGCAGTCAATTGATCAAGGTAACTTAAATGTAGTTAATGGTAAATAATTATTATATTGATTTTATACACATGTATTGATTTTGTAAACATCAGTGCAAAATTTCTTTTATTCAATAAATGTTACTAAAAAAATTGTCAAATAATTGCTAGTTAATGTAATACGATTTATTTTCATAGATCTTAACTCTTATGTTGCAGTTCACAATATTGAAAATAAATCTTTAGAACCCAGTAAAAAAGTTAATACAGTTAGAGCAGTTAATACATTTACAGCGGTTAACCAACAAGGTACAATACTATCTGTCTATTCTTTTTAATTAAAAGTTGTTACGAATGATTTCATAACGCACACATCTATATCTATATTAAAATGTAATATATGATTAATAGATAGATCAATAATAGAAAGATCAAATGTAACTAAAAAAATTGTCAAATAATTGCTAGTTAATGTAATATAATTTATTTTTATAAATCTTAACTCTCTTATGTTGCATTTAACAATATTGAAAATAAATCTTTAGAACCCAGTAAAGAAGTTAATACAGTTAGAGCAGTTAATACAGATACAGCGGTTAACCAACAAGGTAACAATACAATCTGTCTATTCTTTTTAATTAAACGTTGTTACGAATGATTTCATAACGCACACATCTATATCTATATTAAAATGTAATATATGATTAATAGATTATATGTACATGATCTTTTCCAGAATTGTATTCCGATATTTCAAAGCAAATTTCTCGAAAAGATTCTTAAATAGTTTTCATATAAAGATAAAATTAATCGAAAAGAAATATTTTATTTTGATTTTATTCAGTTTTTTTAAGAACTTATTGTGTTTGTAATGTTTCTTTTGTTTACAAATAATTATAATTAAAAACTTTTATATCATTGATAAAATCACGGAATCCCTTGATAACTATTTAGCATTCATGCATAGAAAATAGTTTTTAATCTATTTTTAAGTATTCTAAAATCTAATGTTTCTCATGTATTTATTTATATGTAATATTACTGACATTAAAAATTAACGTTAATGTAATAACATTAGGGGTATTCAAATAAGTTAGAGTTTAACGGTTTGACAGGTTATGTCGGGTTAAAGTCGGGTAAAAAGTTAATTTTTACACTTTTAACCCAAAGATTAATGTGATAGGTTAATGAGACACTTATGTATTTTGCATAACCTTAAAGAGTAGCGCGCCAAAGTTAATTAATCAACTTTTTACTCGACTTTAACCCGACATAACCTGTCAAACCGTTAAACTTTAACTTATTTGAATACCCCTATTATTTTATAAATTATTATATGCTTTGATTTCAGAAGGTGTTCATGAGAACAGTGAGGATTATAATGATCCAGACTATGTTGTTTCCAGTAATTCAGATGATTCAGATAATGAATCAAATGCTTCTATTGTTTCTCGAAGCTTTATAACGCATGAAAAATCTAATACTTCAAAAAGCAGCCTTGATACCTCAAAGCATACTTATGAAGGAAAAGCCACTTGTGATGACACAAATCTTATTGTATCAAAATCTGAAAAAAAAGGAGCAAATAAAAAATACTTTTGCATGTACTGCAAAAAATTACAAACCAAATTCGCAAGACACTTGGAAACTGTCCATAAAAATGAGAAAGAAGTAAAAAAGTTTATTTTGCTTCCTAAAGGTAAATATAATAATCTATATACATATTATTTTAAATAAAAAAATGTTACACATACTTTTATTACTTTAAAAATGTTGATTATAATTTTTCAGGTAATTTAGAAAGAAAGGCTATTATAGATAGTATTAGAAAAGAAAATAACTTTATTTATAATACCAGCTCCCAGTTTAATACAGGAGATCTAATAGTATCTCGTAGACCTTCAAAAGCTAACAAACCTGCGACAGATTTTACCTGTTGTCCAAAGTGTAAGGGTTATTTTACAAAAAATAACGTAAGGCATCACTTTCAAATTTGTAACCAAAGAAGCATTGGCAAGAAGGTTCTAATGCTTGGTAGAAAAGTACAAGCACGGATACACAGTAAAGCTAGTGATGTGCTTAGAAAAGTAATCTTTCCAATTTTAAGAGAGGACGATGTGTCTAGAGTAATCAGATATGATGAATTAGTGATACTTCACGCAAATAAATTATGTAGAAAATTTAGGAACCAGCGTCATCATGACATGATAAGAGCGGAATTAAGGCTTTTAGGTCGTTTCCTGATTTCTATTAAAAAGTTTAATCAAAGTATCACTGATTTTGCCTCAATCTATCAACCACGCCATTATGACTCATGCATTTTAGCTACTAAAGATGTAGCACAATTTGATCCAGATAGTAACACATTTAAAACGCCGTCTGTCGCTACACGACTTGGTACTCTTTTAAAAAAATTAGGAGATTTATTAGAGACTGAATATATTAAAAGAGATGATAATGAGAGTTTAAGGAATGTACAAAATTTCTTGAAACTTTTGGTAGAAGATTATGGAACAACAATAAATAAAACAGCAGAGGAAACTATAACACAGAATAAAAGGCATGAAAAAGTTGAATTACCAAGTATGGAGGACATACAGAAATTATATAACTATTTGACAGACACAAGAAATATATTGTATAATGATCTTATTAAAACTTACAACTACAATACGTGGTTAAATTTATTAAAAGTAACGCTTACTTCTTTGCAAGTTTTTAACAGAAAAAGAGCAGGTGAAATAGAAAAAGTTGTAATAGAAGATTACAAATGTTATAAAAGTGTTGGAGAGCATACAGACCCAGAAGTGTATCATTCATTATCAAAGGCTGGAAAAGAGGTAATATTATTGTTATTTCTCTATTAAATGTTAATTAAACCATTCTTTGTTTTTAAACATATTTTGCATCTAATGATTCACGTTTTCCTTTCTCTAAATTATTTTACATTATTAATTTTAATGCAAAAATGAAAACACTTGTCAAATGTATACTTTAATAATTCATTTTCTATTTAATTTCCCTCTTTTCTGCATTAGGCTATTAAAAAATATGTCACATTTGATATTAGAGGTAAACTAGGTCGTAATGTGCCAGTGTTATTACATTCGCAATTACAAGATTGCATCGAATTATTATTGCAACACAGATTGGATGCAAAAGTAGAATCACGAAACCCTTATCTTTTTGGAATTCCTGGATACGACAAACATCGATATAAGCATTTGAGAGCGTGTGCGCTTATGCGAGACTATTCTTCAAAATGTGGAGCAGCAAAACCTTTGACCTTACGAGGCACCAAATTGCGAAAACATATTGCCACAAAGTGCATCACACTTAATCTTTCAGAGTCGGAAGTCACAGAGTTGGCAAACTTTATGGGGCATGATAAGAGTATACATAAATCACATTATCGACAGTCAATTCCTGAATTAGACATTCCAAAATTCTCTCGACTTCTAAACGTAGCTATTTTTAATACTGACGAGAATGACAATGATGATGAAGAAGGCTCAGTTGGCTCTTCCGAATCTTTTCATACCAATGATTTTGAAACTAATAAAAATATACCATCGTCAGGAACATCAGAAAAAAAACGCCGAAGTAGTAAGCATGCATTATATATTAAATATTTTTTTCTATTGTACGATATTTTTTTTATTAAATATTATTAGTCTAGAAAGTTATCCAGCTTAGATACCGAAAATGGTTCTTTGTCTAGTTATTTGATTTATTTTTATCGGTCTTATTGTCACTTATTACGGTATTTTTAATTTGTCATTCATATACCTTATGTATTTCTTTATAATATATGTATTTATAATATCTATAAAAATGAGTAATTATTAATAATTAAAATAATGTTTTCTCTCATATTTATTTTAACTAATAGCTGTATTAATTCTAACATTATTTCTATTATTTAAAATATATGTGTTAAGGAAAAGTTATATATCGTACATATTACATAAGTTACATATTACTTAAATTATGAGTTACTTACACAGGTATTTTTATGTAAATAAATTGACACTAATTTTTTCAATAAATTAATCATATAATCTCTTTTAGCATCTCCATTTGGGTCAACAAAAAGAATTCGATGGACTCGGGAACAACTTCAATTAATAGTAACAAGTTTTCATCAGGAAATAGAAGAATCACGTAAATCAGGAAAATCACGTTTACCTTCTCCAAAAGACATTGAGAAATTAAGAAAAAAACATCCATGCTTACAGGAGCGCACAGTAGCGCAGATAAAATCTCAGCTTCATAACATTATAAGTGGAAAAATAAAAATGCCAAAGGTTTAATTAACTTCATTAATATATTACATCGCAATATATGTTTGTCAAAGATTATCAATAACTGATAGTATAGTATAAAATTAACTCATATACATATATTCAAACAAAAGCTTTGAATTATTATTTTTATTTTTGTGTATTAACGCGTTTAATGATTTCTTTTTACACAAATTTTATACAATTAAAATGGTTAAAAAATTAAGTTTTTTATAATTTTAAGTTGAGAAATAATTATCAGTTAAAAGAGACAATAGAATGTATGTAATTATTTGCGGATTCCGTTTCAGGTTATAATATATGAGATTAAGTTTTTAGTCTTTTTTATTTTTATATTATGTCAAGCAATAATTTAGTTGCTAGATATGTCTAAAAAATTCTCTGCGATACTCGATAAGATTGTAATAAAACTGCGATAAGACCGATAAGATTGCGAAGACTTATAATAGTACCTATGTCTACAGAGAATCACAGATAAAGAGACTTGGATATAACATTATAAGAGTAGTAACACAAAATGTCTCAAAGGTCAGATTTCATTATTTACATGGCTTATTATACAATAACGTATTTGTTGCAAGAAGAAATTAACTTTATTAATATATTGCAATATGTTTTATACAATTAAGATGAATGATTAAAATTAAGTTTCTTCTAATTTTAACTTAAGAAATAACTATCAGTTGAAAGAGACAATAGAACTTAAGTAATTATTTGCGGATTTTATAGTAAGTTACAATATATAAAATTAAGTTTTAGTCCTTTTTATTTTTATACTATGTTAAGCAATAATTTAATTGCTACACGTTTCTAGAGACTGCGATATTCGATAAGATTGTAATGAAATTGCGATAAGACTGCTAAGACTTTAACGTAATAATACCTATATCCACAGAGAATCACATAGCGTAGATAAAGACTTGGATATATATAAGAGTGGTAACACAAAAATGTCTCAAAGGTCAGATTGTATTATTTACATGGCTTATTATACAATAACGTATTTGTTGTAAAGAGGAATTTTTGAAGCAAATGGACCTAATGAGTTTGGAATAAAGTAAATAAGATTAAAATTGATGTTACGTTGTTTAAATAATTTTATTAATATATTACACTGCAATATGTTTTTGGAAGGTTAAAAATAACTAATGGTATAAAATTACAATAACTAATTAATAATAACTGAGTGGTATAGTTATCTAGCTCAAAAATATCTAAGCAAAAACCTTTAATTTTTATTTTATTCTTATGTATTAACGTTTCAATGCAAGATTTTATTCGCAAATTTTGTATAATTAATATGATAAAATTAAATTTCTTACAACAGTAGGTTAAGAAAGACTTACGAGTTGAAAAAGAAATATATTTTAGGTACACTAATTTGCAAATACCATATTAAGTGATCGACTAATGCCACATAAGGACGGAAGTTACGATGCCAGTATCCTTGTCCTCTTTTATCGTTAATATAGGCAATGCATAAGTGATCTTATTAGACGTGAGGGGAGCTTCCAATTCTAGTCCAAGTAAATCCTACAAACATTTCTTACATAAAAATTTCAAAAATATAATTAATGTTGATTGAACAAACAGATGGTACTTTGCCCGTGAGCTCTCGTACATCTTTCCCTCTTTTTTAAATAAATTTTGATAGGATATACGTGTATTCCTCGCCGCACGTTCTGTAGAAATGTGTACATCTCCGCATGTTAAATTATACGCTATATAGTTCATGTCTGGATGAACTCAACAATTCGTTTGACCATATGTTGTCTCAGGTCTTAAAGTTGCAGCTACGAGATAAACTGTTTTATCATCAAAACTATAATAGTATATTGTTTATTTTACAAATTAAAAAATCACTGTGTTATAAAATAATAATGTAAAGGCATTACTTTTGAGGATTGGACTTTTATTTTGATCAATATGTACTCTTGTGATCCAACACAGAGACCAACACCTTCACCAGAAGATCTATCATGATCCATACAAGGTTGATTGTCTTTTAGCGAATATAAATAGTGCACTTCTTTCCATACTTGATTTTATTTCTAGATTTTATATGATAAAACTGCCAACGTATAAAAGAATCATAAAATAAATTTACATCTATTGTAATAAATGTTCTTCGCCAATCCAACTAGAATACTTAAAATCAGATACATGTCACTTAAAAAATTATGCAATAATAATTTTGTGTTGTCTAAACATTTTTTGATGTGTTACACAAAATCTTTTTGGTAATTCTTCAGTTTAGCTACAGCAGCACAAAAAACGATGAACTTAGGTTCATTCGACGCGTTTTTGCACGAAACGAAAGAATCTGGCAGAAAAAAGTGTCGCTCTGCCCCGCGACGCGAGATATTAATCGTTAAAGTTGACAGGAATCAGGTTATGATTCCTGTCATACCGACGAGATGCAGCGACTACGACCATGCCCTGCGGCCACATGCGCATGCTCAGTGGTCGCACGCGCATGCAAAGTGCGCCAACTTGAAATTAGTGTGCAAAATAACAAGTAGAATTAAACAAATGAAACGCGCTAAAGTCATATGTGAAGTCGCAGACACGCGCAATAATGTTAGGTTTGTTAGAGTTTTCCTATTTAACGTATAGCCAAAGCGAATTAATAGATTTTTTAATTCAGCATGGCGTAATAGCAAATACAATTAAGTGTAGTCAGTGTGGTAATCATATAAATATTGATAAAAATACATTAACATATCGATGTGGAAGACGATATTATGTAAAAGATGTACATAAAAAACGTGTCTGCAAAACGTGCGATTATTACAAAAGTGCGAAAACCGGTACTTGGTTCCATAAAAGTCATTTAAACATCGCTACTATTTGTAAATAGTAGCATGTTTTTTGATGCTTCGACATCCGCGTCACGATGACACAATGGATGAGACTGGCGTAGCGTCAGCCACGATTACAGATTGGTTCAATTTTTGCCGAGAGGTAATTATATCTTAAATTTATGTTAATAATAATTGTACTGTATAGTAAAGAAAAATGTATAATAATTAATGTCGAAAAATAATTTTAATATTATTTTTTTACCTGCAGGTCTGTGTGTTCTGGGCAGATAAGTATAGTACAAAGCTTGGTGGCCCAGGACACACAGTTGAAATAGATGAAGCAAAAATTGGACATCGCAAGTACAATCGTGGCCGACTTCTAAAGGGTAATTGGATTTTTGGAGGGTACGAGCGAGACTCAAAAAAGGTCTTCATTGTTCCAGTCGAGGATCGGACAGAAAAGACACTCCTGGCATGCATCAAGGAATGGATTCTGCCAGGAACCACGATCGTGTCAGATTGTTGGAAGTCTTACAATTGCTTAAGCAATGAAGACTTCCAACATCTGACAGTGAACCATTCCTACAATTTTGTCGATCCTGAGAGTGGTAAAAAATGTTAAATATATATATATAGCTAATTATATTATTAATTTTGTACTGCATTCCAATACATTTTTTTAATTTACAGGTGCACACACTCAACATATAGAACGCGTTTGGAGAGAGGTTCAGGCAAATATTCCAAGATACGGAACTAAATCCGAGCACTTTCTTGGATATTTGTCCGAATATCTGTTCAAACGCGCCTATAAACGACTGGAACGTATCGAAGCCTTTTTCGAGATCATCGCGGAGATGTATCCTCCAATGTCTATTACCGAGGACCAGCCAGTCTCATCCGAGGAGCCGGGACCAAGTACTGCTCGTTAAAAACACGTTATCGCACATTTTGGAGACACGTTCTTTATGTATATTTTTTATGTAATATTGTTTTCTACATCGATATTTTAATGTATTTTATTAATGTTTATATTGTTATCGCACTGACTACACTTAATTGTAATTGCTAATATTCCATGCTAAATTAAAAAATCTATTAGTTCTATTTTATTAAAATAATAAATCACGGTAAATATGTATAATAGCGGACCCAGCCCCAATGACCTTGACCTTGACATATGTTGTCAAGGTCACCCTCCTGAATGACCTTCGGAAGGTTTTAGCCGTTGCTCGTTACTCGTTAAAAAGTTATAAACAAAAAAGTTTGGAAAATATAGCAGCTATTTTGAGTATTGAAAGGCATAAATAACTAATATATATGTCGAAATAGTTCACGCATACACTTTCCACGCGAACCTAGGTCCACCCCCACCCTCCCCCTGCTTTCGGGGGATGTGCGGTAGCCCGTTCCTTGTTTACGTGTATACTGTTTATGCATACACAATATATATGTCGAAATAGTTCACGCATACACTTTCCACGCTAACCTAGGTCCACCCCCACCCTCCCCCTGCTTTCGGGGGATGTGCGGTAGCCCGTTCCTTGTTTACGTGTGTACTGTTTATGCACACACAATATTATATGTCGCTACCGCACATCCCCCGAAAGCAGGGGGAGGGTGGGGGTGGACCTAGGTTCGCGTGGAAAGTGTATGCGTGAACAATTTCGACATATATATTGTGTATGCATAAACAGTATACACGTAAACAAGGAACGGGCTACCGCACATCCCCCGAAAGCAGGAGGAGGGTGGGGGTGGACCTAGGTTCGCGTGGAAAGTGTATGCGTGAACTATTTCGACATATATATTGTGTATGCATAAACAGTATACACGTAAACAAGGAACGGGCTACCGCACATCCCCCGAAAGCAGGGGGAGGGTGGGGGTGGACCTAGGTTCGCGTGGAAAGTGTATGCGTGAACTATTTCGACATATATATTGTGTATGCATAAACAGTATACACGTAAACAAGGAACGGGCTACCGCACATCCCCCGAAAGCAGGGGGAGGGTGGGGGTGGACCTAGGTTCGCGTGGAAAGTGTATGCGTGAACTATTTCGACATATATATTGTGTATGCATAAACAGTATACACGTAAACAAGGAACGGGCTACCGCACATCCCCCGAAAGCAGGGGGAGGGTGGGGGTGGACCTAGGTTCGCGTGGAAAGTGTATGCGTGAACTATTTCGACATATATATTGTGTATGCATAAACAGTATACACGTAAACAAGGAACGGGCTACCGCACATCCCCCGAAAGCAGGGGGAGGGTGGGGGTGGACCTAGGTTCGCGTGGAAAGTGTATGCGTGAACTATTTCGACATATATATTGTGTATGCATAAACAGTATACACGTAAACAAGGAACGGGCTACCGCACATCCCCCGAAAGCAGGGGGAGGGTGGGGGTGGACCTAGGTTCGCGTGGAAAGTGTATGCGTGAACTATTTCGACATATATATTGTGTATGCATAAACAGTATACACGTAAACAAGGAACGGGCTACCGCACATCCCCCGAAAGCAGGGGGGAGGTGGGGGTGGACCTAGTTTCGCGTGGAAGTGTATGCGTGAACTATTTCGACATATATATTAGTTATTTATGCCTTTCAATATTCAAAATAGCTGCTATATTTCACTTTGCATGCGCGTGCGACCACTGAGCATGCGCATGTGGCCGCAGGGCATGGTCGTTAGTCGCTGCATCTCGTCGGTATGACAGGAATCATAACCTGATTCCTGTCAACTTTAACGATTAATATCTCGCGTCGCGGGGCAGAGCGACACTTTTTTCTACCAGATTCTTTCGTTTCGTGCAAAAACGCGTCGAATGAACCTAAGTTCATCGTTTTTTGTGCTGCTGTAGCTAAACTGAAGAAATACCATCTTTTTTTAACAACTGATACAAAAGAATATATATTATGTATATAATAAATCGGATATATTAAACGCAGCCAAACAATATAATTGTTTCCATGGCATTTGTAATGATTGAAAATTGTGATTGTGTTATCTTAACCTGACTAGGTTAAGATACATGAAAGTGCGTTACTCTCACAAATGTGTGATAAAAACAACAAAATTTATTGTTCAATAATAATATATGTATACTTACTATCTTAATTACGTTTATTGCAAACAGCAATAACTGTAAATATTACATATGTTACTTAGCGCTAATAACGAATTCATTTTGGCGTTTTCATCATAAAATTCTAAGACATGTAGATGGTACGACGTACGACAGCCAATGGAACTTCAGGAACAGTACAGCCTTCTTCTTTCAACATGATTAACAAAAATTAATAGTTCGTCTAACTATCGAACGAACAAAGATCATATGTATATGAGGCAAATGAGAACGAAACGCCGTTGTCAAAGCGAAAGATTTAAAACTTATTCTCTCGCTTTGACAATGGCGTTTTGCTCTCATTTGCCTTACATATAATGATTTTTGATTGCATGTCTGGAGAGCGTTTCTCTTGTTATTTTTCATACAAAATACAAACAATTTCATACAAAAACTTTGATTAATTTATATATTTCTGTTAAATGCATAGTGGAAAAATAATTACAGCTATCTGAATAACACAAGCATTTTCATTTGCACTTCAAAATATAAAGCATAACATTCAATAAGAGTTTATGAGTTATCTGGATCAACAATGAACGTAGAAAGCTAAAGGTATTAAAGTTCTTGCTCAAGTAGTAGTTGTCACGTCTATGTATGTACAGCATCAGTAATGAATAGCAGTTTTCAGGTCAATAAAAATTTAACAAATTTTATGTACTAAAAAAATAAATATTTACTTTATATAGAATTTACTAAGCAGATGGTACTATAATAAAAATTTTTATAAACATATATACAATATATATAGCTTATCTTATAAATAATAAGTTATACGTTTTCTTGTATAAACATTTAGATCTATTGGCAGTTTCAAAGCCTTTATATAAAAAAATAATAAAACGGTAGTTTTCAGGTCAGTTCCTACAACTGCCTATAGACATATATAGATCATTATATATATATATAAGCAGAATGGCAGTTTTCAGGTCAATAAGAATTTAACAAATTTTATGTACTAAAAAAATATATATTTACTTTATATAGGATTTACTGAGTAGATAGTACTATAATAAAAATTTTTATAAACATATATACAATATATATAGCTTATCTTATAAATAATAACAGTTATACGTTTTCTTGTATAAACATTTAGATCTATTGGCAGTTTCAAAGCCTTTATATAAAAAAATAATAAAACGGTAGTTTTCAGGTCAGTTCCTACAACTGCCTATAGACATATATAGCTTTCAGGACCGACCTGAAAAGCACCAAAAGTCTTCAAAACTACCGATTCATGCTAAAAATCGTCCCAAAAGCTGCCTTTTGACATACATATATATATATATATATATATATATGCGGCTCGCCGCACCGTCGCGGCGCCCAGCCAACTTTCTTAGAGATAGTAAATTTTCGGATACTTCCTTAGTTGCAATTACATTTGTAAATTTAATGACTTTCTTTTCTTTCTCATTTGTTAACAACAAAAGATCTCCTTTACCATTTATTGAAAGGTTTGTAAGCTCATTCTTATATATATATATATATATATATATATATATATATATATGAGACCGTCGTGAGACAGGTTAGTTTTACCCTACTGATGACCAGTCATTGCGATAGTAATCCTGCTCAGTACGAGAGGAACCGCAGGTTCGGACATTTGGTTCACGCACTCGGTCGAGCGGCCGGTGGTGCGAAGCTACCATCCGTGGGATTATGCCTGAACGCCTCTAAGGCCGTATCCTCTCTAGTCAAAGGTGGCAATGATATCTCTAGGAGTCTCGTGAGTCGAAAGGCTCAAAACAATGTGACACACTACTAGGCGGCCGGTCACCCTTAAACGGGAGACCCGGTCGTCGCACGAGCCCGGTTTGCCGTACGGCGCCTCTGCCCGTCGTCGGGATCTCACCGCTTATATATATATATATATATATAAGAATGAGCTTACAAACATTTCAATAAATGGTAAAGGAGATCTTTTGTTGTTAACAAATGAGAAAGAAAAGAAAGTCATTAAATTTACAAATGTAATTGCAACTAAGGAAGTATCCGAAAATTTACTATCTCTAAGAAAGTTGGCTGATGCAGGGTTCAGTATTTATTTAGATGATAAATTGTTCAACTGACAAATAAAATAATATAGTTTTTGAAGGAATTTATGAGAAACCAAATTGGATTATACAGTTTGAAGTCAAAAATTATAATATAGAGAATAATGATAATGTAGAATGTGCTGTGTATAGATGTAGAGCAGAAATTGTTCCACATTGTGAGCTTCCTGAACAATCGCAAGCAAACATTCACACCAATGAATTATCAATTTCGGAGGGAGAGTTAGAGGAGAAGAATAATGTTGGCTCTGCGATTGGGAAGGAGAATGAAGGAGAGCTCGCAAATGTGAACGAAAACGAAAATATAGAATACAAACAATGCTGAACTCGAGCAAGTCATGAAGTTAGAGGATATACAGACAATAGAAAATATGGAAGAAATGTGTGAAAGCTCAGTAATTGAAAAAGTAAAGAAATTAGAGAAAATAAATGAGGCAATGTTATGGCATGTTAGATTAGGTTGTAACCGAACGGAGGAGTGATATTCCCCCCGATTTATATTTAGGTGTCACCGACACGGTCGCCACTCGATTTTAACCCTCAAAACGAGAAAGGATGACGCTAGATATTAGGATTTTCCCAACCTTTCGACGCCTTGCTGATTCCTCTTTCCTTGTTTCTGTTTCAGGTCGCCCCGTTGCCGCTGGATCTTGGATCGTCGATGGACCAAGCACCTCGGACCTCTTCTGGACTGCAGCTGTGCACCGCTGACTGTGTCTCTGGATCTGCGCTGGACCGACTTAGGATCTCCCCGAACGGACTTGGGATCGCCAACAGGTAAGTATCAGGATCAGGTAAGTATGTCTTTTAGATAGGTTACCCGCACACGAATGAATTTAAGTACTCTGATTTCTTTTAGATAATAAAATATAATCTATTTTATTCTATTTCAGGTTATACAAGTTTCTCGTGATTGACTTAGATTTTAACGCGTCTACCGCGGGATATGTTACGCAGAGTCTAAGTTTTAATCGCAAGGTTTTCAAGACCGAATTGACTGTACTCGACGAAGCTCTGGCGCGGAATCCTCAAGGCTTGGGCTCCGCTTGGGCTCCCGACTTCGAGGATGGCTCCCCACTCTGGCGTAAATCCGCCTTTCCACATCTGTTTCGCACCTGTCCGTCTTACAGTGGCAGGTGCCGCACGTCGCTTCCGCGTTCCACCGCGACAGGTGTTGTCTCGAACAAAAGGCCCATTGTGTCTTATTATTTACATTCCACCGTTCTAATCAATAGTTCTCGCAATAACAGGTTTTTCATACCTCTCGAATATTCCTTCGAGCTCTACCCGGTGTCCCATTTCCGTTAATTAATAAATAAATTTCTGTTAATCTGAATCATGTCATTAATCTTTGCATTAGAACTGGGACCCCGCGTTTACATTTTGTTTCCTATGATTAACGCTTCGCTCGTGGTTTCGTGAAGCCGTCCGCTCGCCTGGGTCATTCGCTGTTTCTACATTTGAATAGCCATTTTACGCATTATTCCATATTCCAATATCTCTAACTTCGAGTTCTTATGCATTGGTATTAATAGATGATTCTACTGGAAGATAGAACTTCGCGCGTACATTGATTAACTTCGAATTTGTTACCATGGACTTTCGCTGCCCCGCGTCGTGTTCGCTCGCTGTCGTTCGCCTCGTGGTACGGCCATTGGTCATTTGTCGCATGATTTTGCCAATTGTTATATACTGGCTCGACTATTTAGCCCACAGCGGTGGTCTCCCCGTTATTATTTCATCGCTAGGTCTTTTACTTCGCGAGTTCCGTTTACCACGTGTATTAGATTTCGTGGTCACCCGTTACGCTCTCTCCGATATACCCGGTGCTCCTACACGCACGCGAATCTTTGGTAACGCTCTCGCGCCTCCCCTACCTTCGATCAGCTGACCGTTGGTAGTGATCTGTTTCTGGCAACGCCCCGTGTGCGCCCCCGGTCTCCATTCGCCGCCCGGTTAACCCGTTTGCCTCCCGCCGTTACCGCGCTTCCGTGGTATCCCGATCTTACGTTCCAGGCGTTCAGCACGCCGCTCATTCGTATGCTTGCGTTGGTTTCGCCAACTATTACACGCTCGCATGGTCTGTTCGCCGGCTTGGCCCTCCGCTCGCTCAGATCGCTTACCACTCCACTTAGTAACTTGATTTCGCGGTTTACCCAGTGCGCCTATCGATTGCCGGTGTCCGCGGTGTTTTCGTGGCATATGTAGCCCTATGGCATCGTCAATCGGTCATTTGACTTTGTGGTTCGCGTGGTTCCCTTCCCATACCGCATGGTAAGGCGATCTTTTTACCTACTTGTTTGCTACGTTATCTGTTCGTGGTAATCCTCCTTTTGAGGTGTTCTTGTTACCCTCGCGTCGTAACTTTATCGTTCGCGTTATCCGTTTGCCCGGTTCGCTTACCACCACATGTGGTAAACCGATTTTTGGTTTCGCGCGCTTCGCTGGACTTTTGTTGGTCGCTTTGCATTACTATCGATCTTTGTGATTCGTCCGCGTCGTTTTTGTCCCGATCCGCCCGGTGGGTCGGTTTATTTAATTACCATCTTGCTCGTTGTAAACGTATCTTTATCGCGCACCCGTGGTTCTCAATTCTCCCGGACTAACTGTTCGTGGTATTACTCGCGTTCCAGTAGTTCTCATTCCCCTCAGGGGTTATCTATTCAAATCTTTCCAACTCTGAAACTTTTCTTGTAATCTGTCGGGTTTTTTAATCGTACAGTAAATTTCTGGTTGTCGAGACAAATTAACTCTCTCTCGTACTTAACTCAAAATAAAATAACATTTTTATTCAGAAAACAACATAAACATCTTTCTCGTCCAAGCGAGTTAATACAAAGCCAAAATTCAGAAAATGAAACAAAAGAAAATAAATCGATTTAACTCGTTGGCTCGTCCAACGGCTTTGTCTAAACGTAACCGATATCGAAACAAAATCATATCTGGGTTCCCTATCTTAATTCTATTGTCGCACTAATGTGTCGACCGAAACTTATCCTATCGCGTGTGTTCTTATTTACTATTTTAACTTTAGGTTTATACATCTATCTATATACATTTATGTACACGTTGACCTAAATGGTCGCTCCTCGACGCATCGCTCTTAATCGCTCCGCCACGGTCGCCACGTCTCTCTGGGCCGCTTGAATTATACGCCGCTGGGCCCTCACTGTCTCAGGGCTGGCGCGCTCGTTGCTGCTCTCCGCCGTCGTTGTACCCTGCTCCTGTCTTCTCTTGGTGACAGGCGACACGTTCGCAGCCGCCGGCTGCAAGGTCATGCATCGTTAAACTATCTAAGACAATTACAAAAAGTAGAAAAAAGATTAGAGAATGTTTGATAACTCCATATCAGAGTGTAAAGTCTGTATAATGGCAAAGATGGCAAAACTGCCGTTTAAAGAAAACAGAAGTAGAGCACAAAGACCACTACAGGTAATACATACGGACATCATGGATCCAATAAAACCTACATTCTATCCAGGACAAAGGAGGTTTATAATCACATTTATAGACGACTATTCTACACTAGCGAAAGCCTATACTCTCTGAAAACAAAAGATGAATCGGGAGAGGCTCTAGAGAAATATCTAATATCCGCCAGAAATCTACTAGGAAAAGAAGAAAAGCTATGCTACATGAAGTCAGATCAAGGCAAGAAATTCACGGAAGGTGCTTTCAAAGAGGTATTAAAAAGAGAAAAGATAAAAGCCATATTTGCACCACCGTACACTCCGGAACATAATGGAGTTGCAGAAAGGATCAATAGAAAGTTGCAAGAGAAAGTAAGAACATATATGTTCGACTCGGGATTACCAAAGAGTATGTGGGAGTTGGCAGTTGACGCTGCTGTGCATGCGTATAACAGATCTCTACACAAAACTATAGAGTACGAGATCCCGCTGAAGAAGTTTTCACCAGAAACGAGTTGTCACTTTGAACAAATAAAAAGATTCGGATGCATTGGATATGCAAGAGTACCAAAGCTTACGTCAAAATTCGATAAGAAAGCTATTAGAGGTGTGTTGGTGGGATATACCGACACTGGATATATACTCTGGCATCCAAGCACAAGAAAATTCATAGAGTCCCGACACATTCGATTTAATGAAAAGGTAACATATAAAAATGTATATCAAAACAGTCAAGCAAAAGAAGAAAAAGACTCAGACAAAAATTGGATGAAAGAATTTGTAGAAGATGAGGAAAAGGGAGAACAAAAATTAGAGATTCCTGAGAAAAGGAAAAGAGGAAAACCGAGAAAACAAACAACCCAATTAGAAGAACAGAAACAGAAGGTCGAACGAAAGGAAAGTAAAACTCCAATGACTAGAAGTAAAACCAAAAGAAAACTAGAAGATAATGGAGACACTAACGTGCGGAGACTAATAGAAGAGATATTAGCTTCACTAATTATACCAATGTGAAAAATATTGGACAGAATATAGAAATGGAAAATGAACTGAGTCGATGTCTTTTGGCATCATTACATAGAGAGCCCTCGACATATAAAGAGACAATGACAAGCAGCGAAAAAGAAAATTGGAAAAATGCTGTAATAGGAGAACTTGAGTCTATGCAGACCCATCAAGTATGGATGTTTGTTGATAGACCGACAGAAATGATGGATGGCAAACGAGCTAACATTATAGATTCAAGATGGGTATTTAAAAAGAAATTAGAAGCAGATGGATCAACTAGATATAAAGCGAGACTGGTGATAAGAGGATGTAAAGACAAAAATGTGTATGATCTGAAAGAGACATATGCACCGGTTTCAAGATTGTCTTTGGTTAGATCCATATTGGCAATAATAAACAAGTATAATTTATATACCTGCCAACTAGAAGTGAAAACTGCATTCCTGAATGGAACCATAGAAGAAGAAATATATATGGAAATTCCAGACGGAGTAGAAGTGAATGAAAACACCAAGAAGACAAAAGTGTGTAAACTAAATAGAGCTTTGTACGGATTGAAAATAAGTCCGAAAAGATGGAGTAAGAGGTTTTCAGAAGAAGCTAAGAAACTTGAATTAGAGAATGATCTACATGAGCCATGCCTGTTCACGTGGAGGAAAGAAGGCAAAATAGTGATCATATTACTTTGATGACATGTTAGTTGCAAGCAATGATCTGAAGAAATTAGAGGAAATCATAGAGAAGTTGAGTAAAATCTTTGAGACAAAGAATCTTGGAAAACCCAAGAATTTTCTGGGAATAACGATAGAACGAAACAAAGAAGAAAGGTATATATGAGCATTCATCAGATGCAATATACTGAGAGCGTACTGGAAAAGTTCCATATGAATAAATGCAAGCCTCAGAGCAGTCCTATGGTTACCAGAAGGATGAGCAACAAAAACAAAAGGAGTAAATTAGAAGAAAAAAAACACTGGAAAAGAAATTATAAGAGTACCTTATAGAGAACCAATGGAAAGCTTAATGTATCTAGCGAATGCTACACGACCTGATATAGCTTTTGCAGTGAATTATTTAGCAAGGAAACAATTAGAGCCTACAGAAGAAGACTGGCAAGATGTAAAAAGAGTCTTCAGATATCTTAGAGGAACTGCGAATCGAGGATTAATATTTAGAGGTAAAACAGATGTGTTAGAGTCACTAACAGACGCTAGTTTCAGAGATTGCATTGATTCTACATCCACTGGAGGATATATAATTAAACTATTTGGAGATTTGATAGCATGGAGAAGTCATAAACAGACATATGTTACACTCTCTACTTGTCAAGCAAAGTATCTAGCAATGAGTGAGGCCTGTCAAGAAGTAATTTCGTTGGACAAGTCGCTCCGATATGTTGTTGGAAGAACATTCTTGCCTGTAACAATCTGGTGTGACAACAGAGCAGCAGGAAACTGCACTAAGAAGGATGGAAGTTACAAACTTAAAATGTTTGATGACAACTTAGAGGAAATAGAGAAAAACTTAAGAGAAAGAGAAGAAACTGGAAACAGAAAACATATGGCTGACACTCATGGAGATTTTATCAAACAGTGTGTTGATCAAGGGAAGGTGAAAGTCGAATGGATTGAGACCAAAGAAAATTTGGCGGACATTATGACAAAACCTTTACCTTTAGAAGCATTTGCATATCTAAGAGATAAGATAATGAATATAGAGTCTAACCAAAATTAGAGATTAATTTTACTCGATAACTGATTCTTGTTGTGTTTCAGATAAGGACTAAATTTAGAGAAGTACCAGGGATCGCTCGCACAAAGAGAGGGAGTATTGAGAGCCGGGCTTTGAACGAGCGATGCGCTCCCGCCTCTAGAGAGGGCAGCTCCTGTGTGGCGCGCGTTCTAAGCGCCACTCATGCGTTACGGTCGTACGGTCGTTGTCTGCGTACAGTCGTCACGGTCATGTGCATTAGAGCCTTGATTATCGTTGAGTCAAGACGTGTTGTGTGTTGCTCTTGTGAATTGAATAAAGAGTTCCAAGCAATATTATTATAACAGTAAATATATAAATATATATAGTCATATAAGAAATGGAAATATAATTTTGAACAATTAATATTATATGGCTAAATCTCTTTAAGTATAACTTTATATAATTATATATGGTCTTATATACTAGTATATTATCATGTGTGATTATGTAAAAGTATATTTATAAGGTTAAAGATAATCATATATAAATATATTCTCTATAGTAGATCTATCCATTGTGACGTGACAAGTCGCGTCTACTTCCCGGACGGGCTCGGCCGAGGGGAATTCGGAGATGCCTCCTTGTTAGAGCGAGGGGAGGGCGGTTGCGTATTTAATTGGCCTAATTAGCCTTTAAATTTTAAGGGATTGCTGGAGTCAACATGTAACGGCCGGGGGCCGCAACGAGGAAGGGCAGCGGACTAAGGAAGCGGCAAGGGGACATGGCCGACAGTCGGATCGCCCGGACCTCCCCGCAAGCGCATGAGTGCCACCGGCTGAAATTCACTCCGTACTTGGTCGTAACAGCGGCGGGAGAACCATCGAGAGGACCCCGGGACACACCCGAACGAAACGCCACTCAGGCCAGGGTGCCGAGGAGCGGCCCAGGGAAAAGCACAGCCCTGTGGCCGTTGCCCCGAAAGGATGCCGGCGGACGGGACAGAGGCCCG
Source organism: Temnothorax americanus (assembly GCF_048541705.1). Lineage (NCBI taxonomy): Eukaryota > Metazoa > Arthropoda > Insecta > Hymenoptera > Formicidae > Temnothorax > Temnothorax americanus. The sequence continues at coordinate 3,735,302 of NW_027509329.1, forward strand.
GCCAGCCTGACCCCGAACGCCGGCTCAGTCATCGCGGCCCGGACAGCCGGTTGATTTGAAAAGCCCGCGCCGAGTCGGAGGTAGTTGGAGCGGCGCCGCCGGAAGGGAAGACGCGCGAGAAGCTGAGGCGCCGGTGAAAGCGCTCTAGAGTTGGAGTGGCGCCACCGGAAGGAGCGGCACACGAGCAGCCTAGGCGCCGGGAGCGCTAGGCTCGGCAATCCGGTCGAGCGACACGTTACAGCGCAGGCGCGGGAAACCGGCGCGATCCCGGCGGGCCATCGTTTCGTCACTGTCGTGCCGGCGAAGAACCAGGAAGCATCGCCCGAATCACGAGCTGCCCGGACCGACGAGGAAGCTCGACGCATTGTAAGGTCACCACTCTGGCGTCCCCGCGTTAAGAAAAGAGGGTTCGCTCGAGGCACTGGCCCCAGGCACGTATCGGTTACCTAAGCACTGCAGGAATTACCTGTGGACGGCGGTATGAGAGCGTGCGTTACCTGGCGCTCGCATTCGGTAGAGAATTGTGTGAAAATCGTGCCAGGGCCCTGCCGAGAGTGAACTTTTCTGTACGTAGAGACCAATGGTGCCCTCCCCGGGAACACCGTCACGGCCGACAGTCGCGTGGCGTTGAATTGTGTGAGTCGGATTGATCGGGTCGAATTGTGTCGCGTTTCATTGTGTTAATGTTAGTAATCGTATCGCGTTTCATTGTGTTAAAGTTCGTAATCATGTCGCGTTTTGTCGTGCTATCGAGAGTAATCGTGTCGCGTTTTGTCGTGTTATCGAGAGTAATCGTTCCGCGTTTCCTCGCGTGAATCGGGATAACCGTGGCATGCCTTGCGTGGCGATAATGGGAGCGAGTTGCGAAGGAAACGGCGAGCCGTGAGTGGTCATGTAGGGTCATGTAGTAGTTTGAAGGGCACTCGTCCTCGTAGTTGAGTAGCGTATTCGGGCCCTCGAGGATGGCAAATATTGCGTTTGGCGGGACGGGAAGATCGTCGGGATCGGCGCGGGGCCGCGGAATCTCCGGACTTGCGAAAGAATTCGGGATTCGCGTGGCAAGCCGCGGGATCGTCCGCGATACGAGTCCTTATTTAGTGTTCGGGGGCAATCGCCGGCCAGCGTGGTCGACACGGCGAGATCGCCCATAATTTTTGCGTTGTGCGGAATCGAGGTGGCCCGGGTGCGCGTCGAAGACGCAAACGAAGGTGCGGCGATTCGGTTCGTCGGCCTCGTAGTGTAAGTTCGTTGTGTGTTCGAAGTAAGGTACCGCGTTACCTTAATTATTTCTCGTGTTAATCTTTTGTGTGTTCGTCTCCGTTTATCTGTTGCGTTGATCTGATCTTGTGTGCGTTCTTCTATAGTATTTGACATTCGACATTCTCGCGTGCACCTATTCTAGTAGTCTGGTGTTACTCTATCCGACAGTTTCGCGTCCGGCTACTGCGTTAGTTATGCGGCATTCGTGCGTCAGCATATCCGACATTTTTGTGGTAATTTATCCAACATCTTCGCGTTAATTCGGTGCCGCGGCGTCGATTCGCCGCCAATAATGTCTCGTTGCCGCATGGTCTGATTCTGAATACGAGATGCTCGGACCGATTATACCAACATCTACACTGATTGATCTTCTGTTGCAAATGCATTACATATACCTTGACTAATTAAATATATTACATGTGATTCTGTTATTACATTTTTGTGTGGTTAATTGCGTTACGCCTTTTCTCCGAATTCCCTTAAAGAGAACTACGCCCTGAGGTATCGTCGGGAATCTAGCGTTATATATAATAGTGTACGGTGGTGCGATCAATTGCACCTGGCGCCCAATTATTTTGTGTCTTAATTCGTCGCGCGTCCTGCTAATCCACAATAGCCCTCTTCCGGATTGCGAGACCGGGGAAAAAAGCGTCGCACCATATAAATTTGTATAACTGTTATAAATATTCTTCTAGTATATTATTTTACTTGACAATATCAAATTAATATGAGATATATTATTTCTAGTTTCAGTTTACACAATTGTGTTTTAAGTCCGACAAAGTCCATATTAGCACGCAGTGCCAATTTAAAAACTGAAACATGTAGTTAATAATAATTGATATTGTGAAATATTATTAAGCATCAAGATCCGCTTCGACCGAAAACGGCACTTCTCGTTGCTTATGTTATTTTAAGTTTTCTTTCTTTTCGAATTTTGCATAAGATACTTAATTTTCTAAATGGACATATTAATTTTTATTAAATATTTTTGTAAACAGTGTGAAATTATCTGTAATATAATTCGTGAAAAAAACTGTTATATAATACATATTATAGTTGTTATATACAAATATATTAATCGTATTATTTTGCAAACATACCTTATAATTTAAACTGAAAATAATAAGTAGGTTAGATATGCCGGTTCTACCCCGGAAGGTGAGGGGCGGTGGGATACCGCGGCGGGAGGAGTGGCACGGGGGTACCGCAAGCGGGGGAGGGGGGTACCGTTTTCGCGTTTTCGACCGCGGGAGAGGAGGAGGAGGGTACCGCGTTTTTGGGCGCCGCGGGGTGAGGGGGAGGGGGACCGCGTTCGCGTTTTCGGGCGCTGCGGGGGAGAGTGGTACCGCGTTTTCGGGGGCCGCGGAGGAGAGGGTCCGCGTTTTCGGGCGCGTCGGTCCGCGTGACCTCACATGGCGTCACATTGCACATCTGCAAGGATTTGCCGTCGGGATGAAATTTGTCGTAAAGGAGGTGGCGGTTCTGAGAAACGGGACTGTTCTGGTACATAACATTTTTACATGCCCCATGCCGTGGAGTCTCCTCACAAAATTCGATAAGTCATGCGCTTAAATTCCTGGTTGATTGCAAATCACCATGGACTACGATGGGAAAACGGAAACGTGCCGTACAGCATGGTGAAACGCCTAATTACATCAGCCGTACTTGGAGAGGGTGACGAGACGTCGACTCTTGTGTACGTCAAAAGATGTCAGAAACGAGAATGGCTGGTGGATCTGCTTGAGAATAAAGCGAGAAAAAACCTAAACATTGAGACTTTGGATGCAGATTACGAAGATATCAAATCTTTAAATAATCTAGATGTTACTAATACTATACGATGTAGAAAACATGTTAAGAATTGCGCATTACAAAATGTATTAAAAATATTTAACTGGTGGTCGCAACACCAGAAATAATTATAATTTTTTTTTTAATAAACTATATAAATGTTACAATGTTTTATTTCTTTTTTCCATACAGTTTGTAGTATAATATAGATGTTTTAGTTGTTTGATAATTGTTCAAAAACTGTTTTAAAAATGTTTTAATTATTTTAAAGATGTTTTAGTTGTTTGATAGTTGCTCAATAGCTGTCTTTTTTCTCGCGAGGATTATTTTTTATAACATAATATGCCGCAGATAAATCACGCAAATCCTCGCTTCTCATTTTATTTGATAGCGGTTCAGAGTATCCACCCGCAATTACGTGAGTATTATTTTTTTTTTTGTGCGTGCGTGCGCGTGTTTTAAGACAAAATTAATATTTTTTATGTTAATTTTACAGCCGCGTATGGAATGCATAATACCGGGTTTTATAAACATTGAGCATTGGCGGTGGATGTGGTCAAAAAGGCGGGCAAACAGAGAACTGCAGGACGTATTATGGGAACGCAACGAATTCGACATTTTTAATTTACGACGACTCTTCGGGGAGGAGTTTAAAAGGAGGAGAAAGAAGAGTATTGGTAAGATAATCGCTTTTTCAATAAAAAATATTGAATCCGGATCTTAATTGTGTTATTTGTGTGTTTCAGGTAAAGAAGAATTTTTATGAACAATCCTGTAGAAGTTTTTTTTTCATTACTATTGTTTTATTATTATTATATTTTATTACTATTAACATGAGAAATAAATGTATATTATCGGCGCTACTACTTATTTCTATGCGGTATTCTACCTTATTCTAACTTTGTCTGCTACTGGTGCGTGAGTAGGAGTTGGCCAAGGAGTGTGAATCGCATCGGTGGGATAGATATGTAGGCGACACAATTGATACATGTTTAAACCCAATATATTTACCTAATTACAAGTATTCATGTCAGTGTATTAGAAATATCGGTTTTTTACTTGAAAGCTCCCTTCTTGGTCTGCGTGGCGACGTTTCGTTGCTCCTTCCTTGGGCTCGTCTGGGTGGCAACGGCCAACGGCCACGCCGACTGGTGCTCTTGGCTTGAAGTCGTCAGGCTTGGTAGAGGTGGCTACGTCACGTGTACGCTTGGGGCCTATGCCGCGTGTATGCGTTTAGGTGGCGAGGTTTGGAGCTGCTCGCGAGGAGAAGACTGTATGCTCGTTACAAGCGACTGAGAAAAAGACAGGACCATTTGGCGTTTCCTGACTGTAAGGGCCTGTAGAGGTATAGGCTGCGTCTGCCGACGTTTGGTAGGGTCTCCATTTTTGGAGACAAAACGCTCCTCGAACAAACGCGGCGTCTTGCCCTGGTCGGTGGACTCGTTAGCCCTGGCGTGCGCCGCCAAGATGGAGGGTTGTTGTCGAACGTAACCTCTGCTTGGCTGTCTCCGCGCTCTATGGGAAGCGTGCGCGCTCTGTCGTTGACTAGTGTACGTCTCTCGCCGTGTAAGCAGCCGAGCGCTATGATTGGCCGGCAGGCGCTGCGCGCCGTGCAGGCGGCCGGGCGCCCTGTTGGTGAGCAGGTGCTTTGCGCCGTGAAAGCGACCGAGCGCTTATGATACGCTGGCAGGCGACTCGCGCCGTAAGCGGCCTAGCGCTGTGATACCTGGCAGGCGACTGGCGCCGTAAACGGCCGTGCGTGGTATACGATGGAAGCGTCTAGCGCTCGTAACTTAATGCTTTTCAGCGTCTGAGCGCTCTTATGCGTGGCGATTGGCGTCGAAGAATAATCGTCCATTCCCGCAAGAGGTCTTCCTTTATACTAGTCGGTGCGGAATTTTGGACTTGCGTAAATGCACCGGCGATGCGACGCCTAGCGGCGTTGCTGCGAACTGCCAGTATGACAGGCACCGAGCGGGCGTGTATTATTGGTGGCGCGGAACGCCACATATATTAAAATACATATCACTGTATCTAAAATTATCTTTCCTTCTGTCTGCCGTTCCCTTGTCCACTGTTAGCGGTTTAGAATTACAGAGCGGCAACTCTCGATAAGAATGCGCGTGCCGCATTCGTCGCGCGATCATTAAACGTTTTCTCATTTGTCTCATATAAATTATAAAATATTCTTCCTTTTATTTCCAATAAATAATTCATTTAAAATAATATAAAAATAATCTAACTATAATGGGTAGGAGCGAGAAGACGCGCGCAAACGGGGGACGGGAGCGAAAGAGAACATTAACGAGGGGGAGATAACGCGAGCAGGAGCGCGCCATGTGACGTCACGCGGACCGACGCGCCCGAAAACGCGGACCTCTTCCCCCGCGGCGCGCCGAAATCGCGAACGCGGACCCCCTCACCCGCGGCACCGGAAAACGCGAATGCGGTTTCCCCTCTCCCTCACCTTACGGCACCCGAAAACGCGGTACCCCTCTCCACCGCGGTCGAAAACGCGAAAGCGGTACCTCCTTCCCCCTCACCCGCGTCGCCCGAAAACGCGGTACCCCCCTTCCCCTCCTCCGCGGTTGAAAACGCAAAAGCGGTATCCCTCTCCCCCGCTCGCGGTACCCCCTTCCCCTCCGGCCCGCGGTACTCCCCCACCCCTCACCCTCCCCCTCGGAGCTCCCGAAGTAGAACCGGCATACCTTGAAGCCGTGCGCCAAAACCGTGCGCGCACAGCTGCTCAGCCAGCCTCAAGTGGTGTTGAGGCGGTTTTCCCCCGACGAAGTGCGGCGCGCAGAGCGACGGGCAACGCCACTGCCCCAAGCAATTGCGAAACGCAGCGCGCGGAACACGCCTCCACGGGCGTCTAGCGGCGTCGTGGTGCACCAGTCGGTGCTAACGACGGCAGACGCCAGCGGATGGGGCACTCCAGCGCCCAAGCAGCATTTTGACGTCCGCCCGACGTTAAGATAAACACACTTAACGTTGGTATCCAACGTTTTCGCTACGTCGTTTCAACCCTCTTTTGCACTAATTTGGGGAATCAAATTTAGGTTGTACCAACGTTGGAATCCGACTTATATAAGTTAAATTGAGGTTACATTTTTTTCACCAGTTTTAACGTTGGTATGTAAACTTTGATTTTGTACAACACTCTGCTAGACCTGAGGTTATTCTTTCACAACGTACATTTTAGGTGTAGTTTTCGTGCTTCCATTCAAACCATATGACGGCATTGGTGTAATAAATGTATCATAATACGTACTTATCAATTTGGCACAAATAAAATGGCTTTATAGGAAAAATATAGTTTGCGCAGTCTTTGATACTATTGTAATTTTGCCATAAATACACGAACCCAGCACTGAAATTGTATAACAAAACTCACTTTATTGATAAATGTGGAAATGATAAGTCGAAATTAGACGAATCCTTTCTAAAATATTCCAATTTACTAAATATTCTAATAAATAACTAAAATTTTCCAAAGTGTAGATTTTAATTTTTTTTCATCGAAATTACTTTTAAGATAAATATGTTGTTAAAACCTTAACAACAGATATTATATAAATGCTTTAAATTGTTAATAAAGTGCGTTAAAAAATATAAATATAAATATACTGGAAAATGGCGGATTATTTGCTTTCCTCTTTGAGGAATGAAAATGGCGAAGTCAGCGTTCCACACTATATCAAACTTTACGTAGTAAAAGGTGCGATAAATTCTACTAAAATTTGTCTTCTCGTATAAAATAATTAACTTTTTCAGACTTTTCCAAACTAAGTAGTATACCACTGTAGGCAAAAATGTACCTATATTGACTAAAAGTCTTAACAAGGTCGCCAAACTGACTTAACATGTCGATAAAGTATCAATTAGTTAAAAATTCTATACTAGATTTGCGAATGAGTCGTATATCTTAACCAAATCCGACCTATGCAATACCATCTATATGGTGATCTAGAGCATAGTTATGGCAGCCGTGCAGCCGAGCGAACGCGCTCTCGAGCTGTGAATCGCGCGGCGCGCGCGCGTTGTTTCCCGACGACGCGACGATAACCGCGTGAGATGAGATAGACCTGTTCGGCCGTGGATCGTCAACATTCGTCGCATAGTCCTCGTAGCTCACGCACGACGCCGCGAATTGCCGTCGACGATGCCCGCTTGATGCAGCAGTAATCTGCTCTACATTCATTTAGGCAGAATTTGTTACCATTTCTCGCGATTTCTTAACGTCAGTCAGAAATGACCACAGGCGACGTTTTACAACGTTAGCGTTTTACAACGTTTGATAACAAAACGTTGGTTTACGTTGGGAATTACGTATTAAAGTCGCTCGAAAAGTGTAGTGCAGAGTATAACGTCAGGCGAACGTTAAATATCTTAACGTCGGGTAACAGGACTTAAACTGTTTCGAATTTGACGTTGGGAAAGTGATAAAAAAAACACGTCGTAATTTTAACGTTTAGACAACGTCCAAAAAACGTTAGTAATTATTAGTTACATTTTATAACTTTCTTGAACCGCTTACAACGTTGTGATTAAGAGAAAAGTAGTCCTTAGTCGGAAAGTTAACCGAAAAATGCTGCTTGGGCGGAGAGAGAAGCGATCCGGCGGGCGGCGGAGGCGTTCGATTGCGCCTACCAGATCCAAGTGACGAGGACCACCGTCCAAAAGACGGTGATACTGACGGCGGTGCCACAAGCGCCGGCGCCGAACGAGCCGGACGACACGGTTGAGTTCCTCAGCCCATCCTCGGGAAAGGAGACCCCAGGGGACGAGAGGAACGTCCCCGAAATAGAATAGGTTAACGCGAGCGTTCCGAGAACGGGGATTTCCAGGGAGCCCAACCCTATTATACATTGTAACCATATTTTAGTATTATTTTGATTATTTGACCATAGAGTCACTATAGTTTAAGTTTTGATTCGTCCGGCGCAATAATAGATATAGAATATATAAGCGAAGCGACAGCGGTCGCCGAACTGCGACTTATTTAGTATTTAAGTCTTTCTTTTTCCCGATCCACATTGGTTTCGTTTAATTTTCCGGCACAACAGTGCCCGGTCCGACTGGGAGTAACATTTATTTAATTGTGCGTGGATCGCGGTACCGCACAGGCTAACGTAACAGTCGAGCCACACACAATCGAGACCGAGGGTAATAAGTACCCGAACCGGGAGTGCCGCGCGAATAATAACCATTCGTGCCAACTCATGAGGTCTCCAAATAAGGGCACACGCGAAAGCGCCGCGATCCGACCACCAGGACGACGTGTTCCGGCGACAGTAGGCCGCAAAGTCGATGACCGGACGTCATCCACGGGGAAAAAACCCACGGTGCATTGAGAGCGAGACCCGATACACCCGAGGGACAGGTCGCGGTCGAAATCCGATCACCCGGAAGCCGTGTTCCGGCGACAGACCGTGAAGTCGATAACCGGACGTCATCCACAAGAAAAAACCCACGGTGCATTGAGAGCGAGACCCGGTACACCCGGGGAACAGATCGCATTAAAAATCTGATCACCCGGAAGCCGTGTTCCGGCGACAGGCCGCGAAGTCGATAACCGGACATCGTCTACGAGGAAAAACCCACGGTGCATAGAGAGCGAGACCCGGTACACCCGAGGAACAGGTCGCGGTCAAAATCCGATCACCCGGAACCCGTTTTCCAGCGACAAGCCGCGAAGTCGATACCTAGACGTCGGCTACAAGAACTAAGTCCCGGAATATCGTTGGTAGGGACGGTGGAAGCGAGCACCGGGGGTCGCCCTCAACGGCGGGCACCGCGAAAGCGACCCGGACGTCTTCTTCGAGAAGTCGACCCGGAACCCTCTACAGGGACGTAAGAGAGAACGTGCGCACAGGTCGGCGCCGTTCAAAGTCGAAAATTCAGAGTGGTGGAAAACCACTACCCGGAAGCCGATTAAGCGCGTCGCAAATAGGGTGCTGCGAGTGGAAATTTCCGCCGGGAACATCTGGCGAACATTTGGCATGGCCAAACGGCGTAAACACCTATTGTAAATGCGTAGCGTGGAAATGTACCGCAAGGAAAAAGCGGCCGAGACCCCATGGTGGGCGTAAAACATCGGAGGTAGGGAGTTGAAGAGCGGAATATTCCTTGAGGCAGTCTCTCGTGGGCGCTCGTATAGGTAACATCCTTCTCGCGCGTATATCTCGGCGTGTCGCAGTAACTACCGCAAATACGTTCCGAATTACAATTATAAGATTGCCACAGTGTGCGAAACAAACGGGAACGCCCGCACATAGCGTTACAAGTCGCCGATACGAAAGGCAACCGGTTCTTGCGTACCGAAAACGGCAACTTCGCACTTTGCGAGACGTGCGACCGCTATCTTGAGCGGAAACAGTAATTGTAAACATCCACCATTATGAAACAATAGTTAACAATAAATGGAAGAATCATTTGTGAAAATATATACGAAGTTATCGATTACTTACCTTCTACTTACATGAACCGGCAAATGTCGCTCCATCTTGCAAAGGAGTCCATCCGGGTCGGAGATCATCATCGGTGCTGCAGCGGAGGAGGCCATAGATGAGGCACCCGTGGCGGAAACCTGAAAAAGAACAGTATTAATTATGTTACTTACGACAGTTCTTAGGCTGAGTTTCCACTGAGCGCGTTACGCGTCGCGTTGTCCGAGTTGAACCAATCAAAACATCCCATTTTGATCCCGTCACAAGAATGTAATTAAATGGGATGTTTTGATTGGTTCAACTCGGACGACGCGACGCGTGACGTGCTCAGTGGAAACTCAGCCTTATACTTACCTTTGTCGCGACATCTTACGGACGCGGTGGTCCTGGGCAGCGGTGAGCAGCGGTTAACCACGACATCGGCGACGGAAATGAAGCACCCGTAGTGAAAACCTGAAAATAAGGAGAATTAGTTAAGTTAATTTACCACGATACTGGGACTTACCCGATGAAGCGGTTGTTGCGCCATCTTGGTTCCACAGTTGAGGCAGGCCGGTGATAGAGAGCGGTGATCCGAGAGGAGGCGATGCAGATGAGGCACCCGTGGCTGGAATCTGAAAGAAAGAAAGATTAAGGAATTAATTAGCACGTACTTACCTGATCGAGTGGTGTCGCGGACATCAGTGTCCCTGGTAGACCTTGGAGGGCAATACCTAACGGTGCCCCGAGGACAGGCGATGGTGATAAAGCACCCGTGGCGGGAATCTGAAAATAAAATTATTTAAACAAATTGGTTAACCATAGTGTCGTTTACGTCACAAATACTTACCTTCTCGGTGGATTAAGGACAAACCGAGTGGCGACCGATGACTTAGAAGACAAAATAGCGCGTTCCATAGCCCGATTATGTATCGTTCGGTTACAACCTAACTTACTATAATATAATCGTATATGAAATTATATATATAGTCATATAAGATTAGGGAAGTGTGTGTAAAACGGCCCTCTAAAGGAATAAATTGATTCTACTTCTAAAGGAAACCATCTTTGGATTCAAAATACCGTCAGAAGTTTTCATTGACATCTTTGTTAATTGAAAAAGTTGAATATAAGCATCCCCTAAATTTTCAAAATGAGTAGCAAACAAAAAACTACAGACATGCATTTTGGCCGTTTTACCCAGACCCTATGGGTAAAACGGCCCCGGTATATAATTTTATTTTTATTTTATATGTCTTTGTGATATACTTATTTTATATATTATGATCTAAACTACAAAAAGGTTACTTTAAAATAAATTTAGACGTAATTTGATAGGTAAATATTTACTGTATGCTTGCAAAAATCACAGATAACATTTTCTGTTTCTGTGTTGGCGCACTCCTCATGCAACTATTTTCTACAGAAGACGCACTGAACCCATTTCTCTCTACTTACTGAATTTATGAAATTTTTTCCACAAAAAAGACATATTCGACGTTGTTCTCTTTATCTTTACTACAGCTTGGCTGTTTTACCCACAATTGCTACAAATTCTAAACAAAATGTTTACTTGACTTTAAATACAAAATTTTTGAAAATATTCGGCTTACAGGATTACTACAGATATTTAAAAAAATATAAGCAACTAGGAACATCGCATGGGAAAGAGAAGAACACGTAATAAAGCTTGGACTTACTTTAGATCAGACGTAACGAAAGTATGAAAATTGCACAAAATTGCGTTTTGCGTCCGTACGAAGTTTGTTATTGATGCCAAAATGCACGAGGCACGTCTGTGACATGTGAGCAATCTAACCTACTGAGTCGCCAGACGGCAGCATTGCGTATTTCTGAGAAACTAGGGGGAGGCCGTTTTACTCGGCGGGGCCGTTTTACACACACTTCCCCTATATGTACATGATCAGATCAGAATATTGCATCTTAAAGTATCCGATAGATGGCATTCGATGTGATCTGTTTATCGTATATAAAATTTGACAAACAGTGTTATAAAAACAACATCAAAAGACACGACACTGGTCTCGCGCTATTCTCGCGCGACGCTGTCTCGGAGCGACACAATTTTTGTATCAGTTATATCGTGTGGAGTCCACTCTTATAATAAAGTGGCACGTTTAAAAAATAATATTTGAAAATATATAACAATTTTTTAAAACTTATTTAAATATACAAATTTTTTACTCGAGAAAAAATTTTTTTATAATGTCTTATATGATTATTGCATATAAGAAGCGATTTTATATGCTTATATATAAATTTTGGCCTGATAAGAACTTATATGGTCATTGATGATTATGTATGTAATGTTTATTGTATTTTCCCGCAGAGTTTACAAGGCGTTTTTATGAGAAACGTACCCAAACCTCTTACAAAAAATTCATTTTCCCTATGCCTGGCCATTTGCAACCTCACAAAAGTTTACCTTTCTTCCCCGTAGTCCTCTTCATCCCTCTTCTTCTTCCTCCGTATCTGCCGCGACTCCGTTTTTCGGCCCCCTTCCTTCCCGTCTCCGCTTTTTTTATTTGGCCCACTCCTTCTTTTTCCCATCCTCCTTCTAACTCCTCCGACTTCCCTTTTCCTCTCATTCTTTTCCCCTCTAGTTCTATCATCCATTCCTCTTCTCCCCCTTCTTCGTCCAATACCCATTCTACCGCTTCCTGCCAACTTCTATTTCCTGATTTCCATCTCCTGCATTCGTCCCATACATGCTCCCACGATTCCTCCCTATGTTCACATAACCTACATTTTTTTTCTTTTTCACTTCCCAGTAATTGCTTTCTCTCATTTCATTCCCTAATCTAAATCTCGCCATTCTTCTCTATCTGCTCTCACCCCATCTCTTCTTCAGATATCCCTGATTTCTCAATCCTCTCCCATCTCTCTTTTGCGTTTCCTTATCTCCTCCAAACAACCTAATAAACCATTCATCTCCACCATCTCTTCTCAGCCTTTCCAACTCTTTTAACTCCACTCCTCTGTCTTTGAAGAACTTTCCTCTCTCTCTTTCCCAGCTTGAGCCTGCTTTCCCTTCCTTCTCCCTTCCCTTTAGCTCTTCCCAACATAGCCTCGCCAGTTCACTTCCTCTACCCTCTTCTACCCTCCTCTACCCTCCTCTACCCTCCTCTACCCTCCTCTAACTTTTTCTCAAATCTCCATGCCCTTATCCCTGCTCTCACTCATAGCTTCCCCCTTTGCGCTCCTCCCTGACAAGATATCACGGTGTTCTCTCGTCCACCCCCAAGACCCATCAGATATACCTTTCTTTATCCTTTCCATTTCTTCCCTTTCTTTCCATCCCTATATTTCCGCTCCATATTCCAACACCGTCCATACCAGTCCATCAAACAGCCACAGTTTTTTCCCCCAGTCTTTCCCAAATCTCTTCCCTATCCCCTAGACCTCCCCATCACCGCGGCTGCCTTCTTGATCTTTTCTCTTACTTGCGCTTCCTATCCTCCGTTCCTTTGAAACACATACCCTAAATACCGAAATTCCTTCACCTCTTCTAACTCTTTTCCTTCCTATCTCCACTTTTTTTTACTATCCCTCTTTTCCAAAACCTTATTATTTTTGTTTTCCCCACGTTTAGTTCCAATCTCTTTCTTCCCAGGTACCCTTCTAGTCTTTCTAGCATACTCTTCATTTGGTTCTCGTCCTCCGCAATTAGCACTACATCATCCGCATAAGCCAAAGTATACAACCTTTTCCCTCCTAGCATTATCCCTCCCCACTTAACTCTACCCATTTCCTCTTCCAAATCCGCTAGTAACACGTTGAACAGTAACGGGCTCAACGGGCACCCCTGCTTTACCCCCTTCCCGTCCAGAACACTTCTCCCATTTTGTTTCCCCCCTTATCCTACTTTTCGTCTTCCTTAGAATCTCCTCTATCCTTTTCACCAGTCCTTCCCTTATTCCCCTTTCTCTCATAGCTTTTATTAGCTCACCTCTATCCACCGAGTCAAATGCCGCCTTTAGGTCCACGAAAAATGTTATCAATTTTCTTCCCTTTCTCTCTAACCTTCTGTTCACCAAGTAGTTCAGCACATAGATGTTGTCTATCGTTCCCATCCCCCTTCTAAAACCTGTCTGATTCTATGGTACTATTCTCTTTCCCTCTATCTCCTCTCTTAACCTCTCCGCCAGAATGGTTGTGTACACCTTATACAAAGACGGCAATAATGCCACCCCTCTATACTCCTCCGCTCTTTTTTCTTCCCCTTTTTTTACGATTGGCGCAATTATTCTCTCGTTCCAATTTTCCGGCGATTCTCCTCTTTCTATATTCTGTTGATGTATTTTCATGCCCAATTCTCCAACTCCTTCCCCCCTCGCTTCCAAACCTCCCCTGGAATCCCATCCCTTCCCATTGCCTTTCCATCTTTTAACTTCCTTATCACACTCTTCATTTCTTCAAGGCTTATCTCCTTTTTCTCCTCTCCTTTCTTTTCCTCCTTCCCACCTCCCTTCCCCATCCTTACCCTCCCCTCTACTGCTCCCAACAACTTCATAAAGTGTTCTTTCCATTCTTCTTCTTTTATTCCTTTCTCAATTCCCCTCCTTTTTTTTTCTCCTTGTTTACTATCTCCCATACCTCCGCCTCCCTCCTTGCTCCCTCCACTTTTCTCTCTCATCCCTGGTTCTCTTCTTCCTTCTTCCTCTTGCACAGCTCCCTAAATTCCTTCCTCTTTTCTTTGTAGTTGCTGCCTTCTCCTCTTTTTTTTCTCCAATCCTTTAATTTTCTTCTCGGCTCTTTTTTCATTTCTTGACACTCCTTATCCCACCATCCCACCTTCCCCTTCTTACTTCCCTCCAGCTCCTTCTCTACTCCTCTAATTGCCTGTTATTCTTGCTTCCATTTCTTCCCATTCCTTATTCAATTCTTCCTCTTTTTCTTCCACCTATTTTTTCAATACACTTCTTTGCTCCTTCCTCGTTCCACACCCCCCTTCTTCTTCTCTTCCACCCTCTTCTTTTGCCTTCCTTCTCATTCCCTCTTCTTATTACTATTTCCAAGGGGTGATGATCCGAGTCCACTTTATCCCCCACTATCATGCTTTCTATCTTCTCTCTTACTTCTCCTTCCCCTATTGCATAGTCAATCACCGTATCTCCTCTTCCCCCCGTGAACGTATACTCCCCCTCCTCGTCTCCTCTTACATTTCCATTGAATATTTCCCATCCTCTCTCCTCTAAGCTATTTACTAGCAACCTCTCCTCTCTGTCTATCTTCTTAACTTTCGAACTTCTTCCCCCTCCCACCCGTCCTCCCCCTCCTCTTCCTCTATCCTCTCTCCTTCTTGACCAGTCTTCGCATTAAAATCTCCCTTAATTATCATAAACCTTCTTTTTTCTTTTTTTTCCATTATATGTTCCAACTTCTGTAAATTCTCCTCCATCTTCTCTTTTTTTGCATATACCCCTATAATACTCCAATTCTCGCCACCTATCCTAACCTTTCCCGCTATCAACCCCTCCCTATCTATTTCTATTTCAGTTCCCTTCTCTTTTATCCCTTTCCTTATTCCCATTATCATCCCTCCTATTACTCTCCCTTTTTTATTCTTTTTCTTCGCCATTTGCACTCCCCATTCATATCCTTTTGGCAGTCTTCCCCTTATTCTTTCCCATCCCTTCTCTCCTATCCAAGTCTCCACCATGACTAACACGTCTTCTTTCTTCAGCCTTTCCCAGAAATCCTTATCTTTATTTTCCAAACCAGCTACATTCCAGAATACCATCCTCCAGACTGACTTATTTCCCCCCTCCTCTTCTCTTCAAACTTTCGTATTACCATTCTTTGCGTCCCCCCTCTAACCTCTTCTCCTCTTATTCCCTCGTCTCTATTTCTACTCCTCTCACTCTTTCTCCTTTCCTCCTCTCTCTCCCCCGCCCTTCCTCCTCCCTCTCCACCTCTTTCCTTCTTTCCTCTAATTCCTCCCTTCTCTCCTTCTTTTTTTCTACTCTCCTTACATTTGTCCTGCCCGTTCCCCTCTTCTACTCCCCCTGCTTTTGCCCTTCATCTCTCTTGCCCTTCTCCCTCTTTCTCTTTCCCTGCCTCCCAACACTTCCCTCTACTATCACAGAGCACGTCTCATACCTCATCCCACACCCACCACTCTCCATCTATCCACACTTTTCCCTGCCCTATCCGTACTCTTTTACCTTCTCCTCTTGCCTTCCATGCAATTTGAATAACCCTCCTTTTTATCCTCCTTTCTTCCCATGTTAAATCTACCTCAATCCAAGTACTTTCGTCTTTCAATTTCCACTTATTTCTCATTATTCTTGTTTTCTCTTTCTCACTCCCTACTCTTACCACTACCATACGTCCCTTCTCCCTCCTTCCCGCATCTATTTTTCTTATTTCCTCTATCTTAACTTCCACTCCTATCTTTTTCATCACCTCCTTTATTCCTCCCTTTATTCCTCCCGCCTCCTCTTTTACTCCTTTTACCACCACATTTCTCTTCCCTCCCCCCTTCCCAGTCCTCCGCTTCCTTCTGCACCTTTTCCTCTTTTGTGCCCCCCCACCTTAGACTCCATTCTCATCCCTTCCAGTTTTCGTTCCAAATCCTCTATTCTCTTCTTAAATTCCTCTCTCTCCTTGCTCCACTTCTCCTCTCGCGCTCTTAGCTTGTTTCTTATCTTCTCTACTTCCCTTCCTTGCTCCTTGAAACCTTTCCTTAACTCTTCTCTCATGCTCCTAAAACCCTCTCTCAATTCGCTAATTATCTCCCTCATGTCTTTCTCCCCTACCTCCGTTTCCGAATTAGGCGACTTTGCCGTCATATTGCTTCTCTTGAAAGCTATTTCCTTCTCTCCCCCCCCCCACTCTTATCTAAATCATCCCTCTTCTTTTTCAAAAACTCTTCCAAAGTTCCCGTGCTCCCCGTGCTCCTCGTACTCCCTCTTCTAAATCTATCCTTTTCTTTTACTTTGTCTATCGCTTTCTTTATTTCCGTCCCGTTTTCTTTTTCTTCGTACATCTCTGCCAACTCTGCGTCTCACTTCTCCCTCAACCTGTACTCTGCTCTATGCCTTGCCTCGCACCAAAGCTCGTACCTCCTTTCTCCTGCCGAGTCGCCCCTCTACACCGTCTATCGTTTTCGCCCTACCTAGCGCTTGCTAGCGCTACCGCACGCGTTTCGGCTCGCCTATCGCGTTGCCTCTCTAGACCAACTATCTTTCGTGCCGTACCCTTTGCCCGTGCTTTGTCACTTTTCTACCTTTTAATCCCTTTTTCGCGCTCCTCCTTTTTTCACTCCTCTCACCTCCACACTCACTCACCTTTACTCCTCCCTTCTCGCACACTCTCACCCTTCTCAGCCTCCTATAAACTCTCCTTTCAATTCACTTTCTACTCGCACACTCTCACACCTAGCAAAACGTATTATCTCGCCGACGGACGACCAGAGAGTGAAACGCTAAACATGCTCGATTGCGGAATCGATACGGTACCCCTTCCTGAGGGGCGCGCGAGCCAATCGGGCGCGAGCTTGCAAGCCCGCGGTGTCCCGGCGCAGTGCTGTCGATACGAAGTCCTTCGGGAGCGGGCAACGGTCCATCGGCGGCGTACGACTCTACAAATTTTGTCCTTAGCGGCGGACGGAACTTTGCTCGTGCCGGTGTGCCTCCGGTTTGACCCTGGGGCGGTGGCCAGCCACCCCGTGGGTCGGTGTTTTATGGAGATCATTTGCTGAAGCCGGGTGTTTACCCAAGCGCTTGGGGCCCCGCTATCGGCGACCTCGTCCGTCGCTGCCGCCCGTGCCGCCCACCTGCCGCGTTACTCTCGCCAGCCCGCGATCTCTGCTGGTTCCGTGTTTGCCACCCCTTCTTGATTATCAATCGTCCTTGATTTTCTTCGCCAAGTACTCTCTCGAAAGTTTGCCGTGGTGTGGGTGAGGTTGTAAACCGGACGGTACATGGGAAGACACGAATCAACGCGGGGTGTCCTTGAATTCAACGGTCGCCACTCGGTTTGACCTCTGATATACCGAGAAGGTAAGTATCTATCGAATTTTCAATCAGACTAATTATTCTTCTTTTCAGGTTCCTGCCACATGAAGATCATCGCCGTCGCCGTCCAGGATCGCCGCTGCCACCGTCTTCCAGGATCAACGAGGGACTTCGAGTGATCGACGCCAATGGATCAGGTATGGTACAGAAGGTAAGTCCAATCGAATAATTTTCAAGAATTTTTTGACAAAAGATTGTATAATTTATTCTATTTGACTGCTTTGCATTCACAGTTGTTCACAAATATCGAAGATACACAATCTGTCGGACGATCGCACGTTCGGGCTGACACGCCCCTTTTCGTTACGACGCACAAGATTTTTCGGCACTAATTCGCCGTTCGCTTTTGTAAAAGCGATAATTAACGCGTTTCGCGGGCGTTCCCGGTTGTTATGGAAGTTACGAGATTACGATTCGCGCACTCGGATTACGATCGCGGGACTTAGCGCGACAACGAGAGTGTATGCGGAATTACGTGTTGCTCCGTGAACTATCCCCGAGAGACTGCTTCGAGTGGTCCGTCTCGCTCGGCCTCCCTACCATCGGCTATTCAGCCCCCACTCCGGCGCTCCCTGCGACTTTCTCCTTCGAGAAGCTTCCTAACTGCGCAGTTTGTCTCGGTAATTTTCCGCTCCGGTGTTTACGCGGGTCTGCATGGAAATTTCCATGGGCGTTGC
Organism: Temnothorax americanus; assembly: GCF_048541705.1. Classification (NCBI taxonomy): domain Eukaryota; kingdom Metazoa; phylum Arthropoda; class Insecta; order Hymenoptera; family Formicidae; genus Temnothorax; species Temnothorax americanus. The sequence goes on from NW_027509329.1 coordinate 3,753,503, forward strand.
GTTCGCGATCCCCTGTCGTCCCGACGCCAGGGTAGTGGTTTTCCACTATTTCGAATATGCGTCCGCGGTTGACGCCGACCTGTGCGCCTATGCTAAATTCGCACGCCTTTTATGATTCCGGGCGACTTCCCCGGGGAAGACGTCCGGGTGACGAGCACCACGTCTGCCGACGTCGGCGACCTATCCTGACGTGTTCTTGGGACCCGGTATCCCGCCTTCCGAGGTCTTTCCTCGGCGATGACGTCCGTGTCGCAATCTACCGGACGGTACCCTATCTCGCGACTCGATCGTCGGAATTCGACGGCGCGTGGTACGGCGCTTATTTAGCCTCTCTCCGTTCGTCAGAGCAACTCAGTTCCCGGAGATGATGCCCCTGGTGCGAGTTCGCGGACGGTACGCCAACTTGTTTCCCGGTAGTCGGATTTCGACGGCGCGCGGTACGGAGCCTCATTAGGCCCTCCCCTCTCGTCAGGGCTATGCAGTTCCAGGAGATGACGCACCTGGTGCGAGTTCGCGGACGGTACGCCAACTTGTTTCCCGGTAGTCGGATTTCGACGGCGCGCGGTACGGAGCCTCATTAGGCCCTCCCCTCTCGTCAGGGCTATGCAGTTCCAGGAGATGACGCACCTGGTGCGAGTTCGCGGACGGTACGCCAACTTGTTTACCGGTCGTCGGATTTCGACGGCGCGCGGTACGGAGCTTAATTAGGCCCTCCCCTCTCGTCAGGGCTATGCAGCTCCAGGAGATGACGCACCTGGTGCAAGTCTGCGGACGGTACGCCAACTCGTCTCCCGGTCATCGGATTTTGACGGCGCGCGGTACGGAGCCTTATCAGGCCCTCCCCTCTTGTCAGGGCTATGTAGTTCCAGGAGATGACGCACCTGGTGCGAGTCTGCGGACGATACCCTAACTCGCGTATCCGTTATCGAATCGCTTCGATTTTCGGCTACGTGACCTTCTCGTGTCTCGTAGTTCTGCCATGCACCGCGCGATATCACGCCCCGATCGCTTTCTCGTAGATTACGGACGGTCCGCCATTTTCTATTCCCGCGGTCAAAATGCGATCTTTTCCAGCTACCATTGTTTCCCGGGCTCCCCGATTCGATCAGGGACCGTTTACTAATGCGAGAATCTTTAATTAAACGAAATTGCGGACGGTCCGCCATCTTGGCTCTCTTTTTGTCTTAGTGTGGAGAAGCATCCATTTGGGCGCCTCTCCTTTCCTGGAAAATGTGCGTGGCTCAAGCCTTGTACTGCGGTTTGACGCGCTCTAGACCGTTCGCGCGCTTAACGGTGTAACAAAATAAAATAATGGTGGCTTGAGCCGGTATGAATGAAAATAAAAGTTGCGCGACTTATGAAAACTTATATCCTATGGCGCCGGATGGGGCGTATTCTCGTCAATAACCTCTGAACCCCTCGGGCCGTCAAAATAAAAGAAACAACGGACTTCTGTCCAATTACGTCCCCATCCTCGGAACGCTAAACTTATATCTAAATATATATATGGGAACCTATTTTCCCTCGTCCACGTTTTCGCCCTCGGGCTTGCCCTCCGGGCACCGGACGCTCCCATCGGACGCGCTGTCTCGCTCCGCGGCTGCTTCTGGCCCCCCCTCTCTGGCTGGAACTGTCGCCTGCTCTTCAGGCCGGATGGCCTGCTCCGATGCCAGCAGGGCGGCAATCGCCTGCACCGTTTCCAGATTTATCTGGATCGGGAGCCCCGCAACCTGACCCCCCTCTACCGGCGCCTGTATTGCCGGTAGCGGCTTCGCGATTACGCCGGGCGGATCAATCTCCACCGCCCATTCCTCGGACTTCTCACGGGCCGTTTTGCCGCTCTTCTCGGCCGGCGGTGCTAATCGCCGCATTGCGTCCTCTGAAAGGCGGCGCAACACGACTCGCGACGCCTTTTCTACCGCTGCGCGCGTTGCGACATCCTGCGGTCGCAAGCTCCCCGTCGACTTCGGGGCTGCACCTCCGTCTGTCCCGGAGTCCTGCGTCTTGTTACCGTGCGCGGCGGTCTTCTTACGCTTAATTGTGCGTTGGATTTCGCCTGTTTTGCGCTTCTCCTTAGCGTAGCGGTCCCTTCGTCTCTCGTTTCGCGCTTCTACCTGGTCATCTCGCTGTCCGTGAATCTTTTCCTGCGCCTCCTTGGCTGCTTTACGTTGTTGGACCGCGACCAACTCCTTCCATTTCTCGAGGTCCTTGCCTCGGCTCCTCACTGTCGGTCTTCCCGGCGTTTCCTTCGGTCCCCGTCGTACGTAGTCCCCCCCCCTCGTCTGCTGGAGGTTCCACTCGCACAAAGTTAACCCCGACGCTTACGACCTTCGGTATTTCAGTTGGTCGTTCGGCTGGCTGGTGGGTTGCTCTCGCTTGTGCCCTACATATCGGAATAGTGGCTTTGTGCTGTTTAAATGCCGTGGCTCCAGTCATGGCACCACTCGTTGAGGGAACTGGCTCGCCGTCTGAAAACCACACCGTCTCGATCTGCCCGTCGTCTATCTTCTCGACCGATCCGTCGTCCTTCCTTTGTTGTCTGAAGACCGTTACGACCTCGGTTGTTGCCGACGGTGTCGGCGGCCGTGCGTCCCGCACGGTTATTTCCCCGTCATGTTCTTCGACGCGCCAAGCCGGCGCTGGTCCTCGCTCCGCCGGGCCTTCTATCACGGCCGTCTCCACGTGTACCTGGTTGTCCCGGTATTCTACTATGATCCGGAACGGCTTTCTCGTTCCATCCTCTCGGTACGGCCATCGCGCCGTGGTAATCAAATTCACGTTAGCCACGTCCTTTTCTCCTCTCACGTCACTGCGTACCGGGACGTCGTGCATCACCCGCACCATCCTTCCGCTGATTCGGTCACACTCAGCGACCGCTTGGACCACTCGACGCACCTCATCCAACTGCACCTGAGCCTGCTCCGGGGTGTACAGCTGGTCCGGCGGGATGTCGTGGATGTATTTTTCGATCCCCTCGAGCATCTCGTTCATCAGTACCTGATGCGACAGGTATCTCTGGCGCTCCCGTAAAGTTCGTGACGCCGCCTCGAGCCTTCGGCTTCGTTGCTCCGGCGTGAGTTCTCTCACTGGGATCTGCTCAAGCGGGGTGCTCGGTCTTCGGTCCATGGCGTTGGGATTGGTCTCGCTATCTGGATTCGGAGTCGAACACCTTACGGGTTCACTAGGTTGCTGGGCGGGATCACCTTGGTTGTCCGCGATCGTCGCGGCACTCTCCGCGACCCTTGGGAATCGCGAAGGTCCGTCCGTGCTGGGCACTTCTATTGCCGTCGCGTCCGGGTGTTGGCGACTAGGGTTGTGGGTGTTCATTCCACTCGTCTCTGGATCACCCGGCTGGTCTTCTCGCCGTATTTCCGCATCGGAAACATCCGTTTCTGACCGCTGCATTCCGTTCACGCTCGTCCGACTTTCGTCTACACAGTTTATCGCCGTGTACACTCGGTCACTTTGCCTCGCCCCCGCTGGAACACGCCGAATTTTCGATTGTTGTGCCGTGTCCCGATTACCGATGCAACACGCCCCGACAATCCGCGCACGATCTTCGTCACCGCGGCCGCACTCAATTCCCACTATCGCGCCCGATTCCGCGTCGCGCTTCTGTCTATTCGCGTTTCTCGATTCGGAGTTATCTTCGCCCGACTCACTGTCGCAGATCACTCGTCTCCTCAGTCTCTTTCCGCGCGTCTGTTTTGCGAACCGCAAAATGTCCCATCTCTTCGGTGCGTTGCTCGCCTTCCTCCTCGCCTTACGACTTCGCGCCTTTGGTCCCGCGTGGCGGTCTCTCCATCTTCTTCTCATTCGCCCCGGCGTCGGTCTAAGTACTGGGGATCTTTCGTAGAGTATCTCGATTGACGTTTCCATATTTGTCGAAATGGTTGCTGGTTCCTCCACGGACATGTTCATGCTGTTTTCATCTCGGCGTGATGTTATCGGTATCAACACTACTTCATCCAGCAACACCGGGCTGGCCTCCTCGTATT